>NW_011889055.1:551174-551591 GCF_000151845.1 Pteropus vampyrus | reverse complement strand
CACTGGGGCGACGTGCATACTCCGCCCGGGGACACGGGCACGCCACCTGCAGCGAGCTCACGTCCAGGGGAGAGCAAGGGCTCTGCCAGCTTGTGCGGAATTCTCTCCAGATGTCTGGGGACCGTGCTCAACGCTGGCCCGAGGGCACTGTCAGCAAAACTGGGCCTTTCTCTCCTGCCCTGTGCACACACCAGCGCCCCTGCCCGCCCCTTCTCAGGACCCCTGCGAGCAAACCACGCAGAGTCACACAAGCTCGAAAGAAACAGCGTCCAAGCCCAGAGCCGAGTCGGGAGCACGGAGGAAAGCTCTGCAGGCTCGGGGGGCGTCGCCAGTGCGCGGCGCGGCCTCCGGCGTGCGCGCCCGCTCCGCTCTGGCTGCGCCCTGGGCTTCGTGCTGCGTCTCTGCAAACACCTCTTC
>NW_011889055.1:545390-551124 GCF_000151845.1 Pteropus vampyrus | reverse complement strand
GATGCGCACACCTGGGTGGTGACCCCAAGATGAACCAACGCTTCCAAGGATCAGAAGCAGACCGTCTGTACTGCCTGCTGATGCGGGGGAGGCTGAGGAGGCACAGATGCTGCCCTTTACGGCTCGTTCCACCGCGGGGGCCTAGTGCGTGTCGGTGAGAATTCTCCCTTCCCCGGGGCAGGACAAGGATGAGGAAATTAAAATAAAAATGAAGCATCAGGTAATAACAGTCCGCTTCCCAGAAACCGTGTGCCGCCTAATTGTTTAGGCCCGAGGCCCCTCGGGGGAGAGCCGCACTGTGAGGCAGCGGAGGCCAGGGTTCGAGATGGCTTGACGTCCCTGCCAACGGGAGCCTCACTCCCGGCATCCGACAAGGACAACTGTGCCGCCCCGGGCTCCCCCGAGCCACCGGCTTTGTCCTCTCTCCCGCCTGCCGTTCTGGCTCAGTTGCCTTGGACCTGTTTCCTGCCCTTGTGAAGGCGAAGCCGGGCATGTGAGCACCGGCTTTCCCGCTGAATTCTTTCCGCCAGCCACAGGGTCTGTTTCAGACGGTTTTCTGTCCCGTTTAACTTTGTAAAAAGAATGTGCTTGGCCCATTTCATTCAAAAAGGCAGGCTCTTAAATGGCTCATTTTCTCTTCTCTGAATTCTAGGTCTACAGCCTCCTCTTATTATAAATTTAAAGGACACTCCTGGAAGGTTTGATGTCAGAGGATAAAATCCGGATGGTTTTACTGGGAAGGGCAGCGTTCCCATACGTCAGCCCCTGACGCATCCAGGCGTGGTCAGCAGGCCGTGCGCCCCGAACCCCAGTTCAGTCTAGTCCCTTAGCCAAAGCTCGCCAGAACCGTCTCCTGGGGTCCACTAGGAACCTCGGCTCTGTCACTTGTCACGGGGCCACCAGGAGTCAGAGCCCACGCGACGGCACGTGACACGTGCGTGAGAAGGAAGGCGGTCCTGCCATTTGTAACACCTTGGAAGAACATCGAGGGTATTACACCAAGTGAAATAAGCCAGACAGAGAAAGACAAATAATGCACGGTGTCACTTACATGTGGAATCTGTAAAAACAAAACCAAACAAAACTCAAACTTGTAGAAACAGGTTCGGAAAGTGATAGCCAGGGGCTGGACGTGGGGAAACTTGGAGAGGTGGGCCAAAGGGCGCACGCTCTCAGCTGTAGGAGGGATAAGGTCCGAGCATGTGATGCAAAGCGCGGTGACGACAGCTGATGACGTCGCATGGCCGCTCTGAGGTTTGCTAAGAGCACGGACCTTAAATGTTCTCATACACACAAAGGTGAGGCGGTGGGTGCGTCAATCAGATGGGAGGAACCCCTTCATGATGTGCGGCACTTCAAATCATCGCGAGGTGCACTTTAAGCACCTTACAAATTTATATGTCAGCTATGCCTCAATGAAGCTGAACTGTAAGACGCTGAAAAGGGTCAGTGGGCCCTGGAGGCGATGTGAGGCTCACTGGGACTTGGGTGCTCGGGGCAAGTGGAAAGTGTAAAGGTCCTTCTTGCCGGCCATCTCTCCTCGCGTTTGAACCCTGTCCTCCTCGAACTTATGTATGACGACGGACAGCTCAGATCATGCTCCATTACACGCGAACATTTAATACATGGTAAAGGAGAGGGAAAATAAGATTACGGAATAATCTTACTGGGATAAATGGTTAGCCGTGTGAAAAATCTCCTCAGTGTTATATGCTGAAACGAATTCCAGTTAGATCGGAGAGCTGTTTTTTAAACAAAGCATAAACAAACTATAAGAAAATAGAAATGAATATTTATCAAGTTTCCGGAGTGGGAAGAGGTGTCTAGATTTAGAAAAGATCAAAAATACACAGAGGAAAAGATGGGCAGATGCGATTACCAAAAGTTTAAATCTTCTGTTCATAAAAAACGTAGTCAAACTTAAAAGGAAAACAGCCAACAGGGAGAGGCCTTTGGAGCAGATATATCCAAAAGCGGCGGTGTTTTTATATATTTGAATTGATACTAATCTTTAAGAGAAACAAGACACCAGTAGATGAATGAAGAAAGGACATAAACAGACATGTCCCAAAGAGGAGCTACTGTTTATCAAACGTGGAAAAACTTTTCAATATCACTACTCGTCAAAGCCATGCAAATACAAACAACAACATATCGAGCCTTTCAAATTACCGGTCCTTTAAAACGGTAATAGGCGAATTAACAAGTGTAGCAAGACCAGTGTTTTCTTACATCGAAGATCTGACGGTAAATTGGTGCAGCGTTTTTAAAAGAGTAATTTGTAAATGTGGATGGAACGCCTTGGCCTTGAACCGGCGCCCTCTGATGCGGTAATGACACCCTGGAGGGTACAGCTCAAGGAGAAAGGATCCGCCTGGTGGAGGGAGGGCCGCAGTAACGTCACCACCACAGGCTAATGCAGAGACAGGATTTTTAAAATGTAAACGTTTGGTTAAACAATCCACGCTGTTTTCCTCACATGGAATTTTGTGGGGTCATAAAATGCAACGTTCGTAAATACTGCATCATGTGGAAAACGCTTATAATAGTCACTAAAAAAAAGAGATAAAAATTGCACGTAGAGAATGGATATAATTACATTAAAAAACTGTGCATAAAAAAATCTCAGAAGAAAAGACATTAAAATGTAAATAGTGGCTGTGCATGGATGGGTAGAATCATGGATGACTTTAATTTCCTTTTCTGCTTTTCAGGAATGTTTTAGTTTCTGCAATAATATGAAAAAAAGTAATTCTGCTCCCTTTGACATCCTGGGTTGTCACGGATGTCAGACACTTGCTGCAGGCAGAAGGCGCCTTTGGAGGGCTCTGGGGTACAGCTTGTGCAGGTCATACCCTTAGGACATCTGAATGACACTGGTGTCTTAGCTCAGGCTGCCATCACCGAGTCCCACGGACCAGTGGCTTGTCCACAGAAGGAACTTATTTTCCCGCATCCTGGAGGCTGGAAGTCCCAGGCCAGGGCGCCAACACGTCAGGTCCTAACGAGAGAGCTCCCGCTGCACCCTCACACGGCAAGGCGGAGGGAGAGGGGACACACCAGGCCCATCCTGAGGCCCGCCTCCTCCCCCACCTGTCGGGGGCCAGGGCTTCAACTCATGCACTGGGGCGACGTGCATACTCCGCCCGGGGACACGGGCACGCCACCTGCAGCGAGCTCACGTCCAGGGGAGAGCAAGGGCTCTGCCAGCTTGTGCGGAATTCTCTCCAGATGTCTGGGGACCGTGCTCAACGCTGGCCCGAGGGCACTGTCAGCAAAACTGGGCCTTTCTCTCCTGCCCTGTGCACACGCCAGCGCCCCTGCCCGCCCCTTCTCAGGACCCCTGCGAGCAAACCACGCAGAGTCACACAAGCTCAAAAGAAACAGCGTCCAAGCCCAGAGCCGAGTCGGGAGCGCGGAGGAAAGCTCTGCAGGCTCGGGGAGCGTCGCCAGTGCGCGGCGCGGCCTCCGGCGTGCGCGCCCGCTCCGCTCTGGCTGCGCCCTGGGCTTCGTGCTGCGTCTCTGCAAACACCTCTTCCTTTCCCTCTTTCTCCTGTGCTGAGACCAGACCGCCTGTGATGGCTATTTTCGGGATGCTCCTAGCCTGGAACGCAGGGAAGCTGAGGGGGGTGGGGCACCTAACAGGACCCGTCCACCTCTCCCAGGACCCACGAGCATGACAAACTCCTTCTAAGCATCATTTCCATGGCCGTGTTGGGGTGATCGAGCCTGACACACCCCAGAGGGGGACTTCCTCCCCCATTCACGACACACGAGAGGGCGGCGTAGGTGGAACCACCCCCATCGGCACCTGGGCCTAGACCCCGGCACCGAGAGATGCGCTTCTGTGCGCGTGCCCGGCTTGGTGTCGCTCCGGCCGCCTCGCAAGCCCGCAGCCTCCGCTCACACGGAAGCCACTGAGCTAGCACCTGGCAAGTGCCCAGCGAACAGGGCGAGCCGGTCACCTGTGAAGTCACGACCCTCCCACATCCGGTCCCGGAGAAAGGACAGGGAAGAGGGGTAAAAGCCGCGGCGGAGCCCGCTCCCTGCCGCTGGCCATGCGGACGTGCCAGGGACCCGGGCCGGTGGGGGACGCGCAGTCACCGCGCTGAGAAGGTGAGGGGTTTTCAATGCCTTTACTTGAGGAAGCGCACCGCCTCTCCATGGTCCCACAGCGAGCGACTGTCGTAACCCCGGCCACCGCCTCACTTTATCGGTGAGGGGACGGCGGCCCCGGCAGATTAGGGGACGTGCCCCGTGACACAGCCGGCAAGCAGCCAGGCTGGGATCCGCCCCCGCGCACACTCTGAACCACCGCGGCAGACACACCGCTGCTGTGGGTCCAGAGTCTCAGGCGCCCCCGGCACCACACGGGTCACACAGGGGCCACCGCACCGCCTCAGCAAAGCGCGGCCCCTGAGCAACTGACGTGAGATGCTCCCGGTTTATTTTCCAAGGACACGCGTGTTGGTGGTCTTCACGCTAGGTGGCAATGAGGCTCCCAGGAGCATCGGATCTGCCTGGCTGGGAGGTGGCCTCCTGTTAGGTGGCCTCCCAACAGCCTCACAGGGCTTCTAAGAGGCTTAGTGACGGTCACTCATACAGAGCACTGAGCAGAGCGCTTAGAGCACAGCCAGCCAATACCTGCCGCTGACGTCACCCACGAAACGCCAGCGGCAGCCGCCCGCTCGCCACCCCACGTGATCCATCCACCGCTGATTTTCGAAGCAGACTCAAGAGCTAAGCGACCTTCCAAGTCAACGTCTTGGACAAACTTCAAGTGACAGACGCGACAGGTCGGTGTGCCCTCACGCCCAGGGCCAGCATCGGCTACAAGGGAGGCCGCCGTCCTCGGCCCGCGATGGGGAGGCCCGTGGCAGTCTGCCCGGCCCACGGGAGTGGCCACACGTCCCCCTCCCGCTTCGGAGACGCCTGAGGAGGCCCGTTTATGGCCGGCTGCTGGGCCTCTCCAACGTAAGTGAATCTCAAGACGCTTCACGTTCAGGATGGAGCTGCGAAACGGGAAAATCTTCACGCTCCAGTGAGACACCACGACCGGCAGGCAGGCACCCCGCGCCTGCATCAGGCGCGCGAAAGGCAGCCAGGGCGTGGGCGTGGGCCAGCTCCACGGGCGGCCGCTGCGGGGAGGACCCCTCCTGGGCCTTAGAGGTTTCCCAAGATGGCTCGGATTTGAGCCCGCATCACGTTGGGGAGACCCTATTTGCTGGTGCCAGCAGAGGGATGCGGGCGGGGCAGGCCAGGCCGCGGTCATTAGCATTTAGATTGCACCGCTGAGACCACTGAGACCTTGACCAGGGGAAGGATCCGCGTGGCCACACCCCGGAGGAGAGGCCAAGGGCAGACGCCCAGAAGTCCCTGCAACCACCCTCGCTCTTAAAGGAGCTCGTGCGCTAGAGCAGAAGAGAGAGAGGGAGGAAAGGCGGAGGAGGATGAGGGAGAGGGGGGCTGCGGGGGAGGAAGGAGGGAGGGGGGAGGGGAAGAAGGGCGAGGGGGGAGGGGCGAGGGGAGAGGAGGGGTGCAGGAGGGCGGGAGCCGACTCACTGAGGCGCCCTGCACTGGCTCTGTCTGCCACATGCTGAGGGGGATGGCTCCCGCCTTCTCTTGGGGGAGCTGACACCCAGCAAAGCTCAGGTCCCAAAGCTCGTGCCATCCCAACGCGCCACTGGCCCGTGCCCGGTCCCCCCCACCGCCCGAGGGCGCAGCCCATTCTGGC
>NW_011889055.1:542660-544135 GCF_000151845.1 Pteropus vampyrus | reverse complement strand
AAGCTCAGGTCCCAAAGCTCGTGCCATCCCAACGCGCCACTGGCCCGTGCCCGGTCCCCCCCACCGCCCGAGGGCGCAGCCCATTCTGGCTGCTCACAAACAGGAGAGCCTGGCACCTGCTGCCCCTGTCGGACGCTCAGCTCGAGCTGCAGACAGGGTCCTAATCCCGTAACGGTGTCCTCACTCTACAGCTGAGGACTCTGAGGCTGGGAAGCCTGACTCAGGCCACATGGCTACACGGCAGGGAGCCAGGCTTAACTCATGACCACCCACTGACCGCAGTGCAGGTCCTGGCCCAGATGTCAACTTATGAAGTGACCAAGGAGTTGCTGCCCTGACAAGCCTGTGGTTGGCTGAAAAATGGTTTCTGCAAAGGCGTCACTGTCCTAACTCCCAACTCCTGTGACTATGTTACCCCACCATGGCAAAAGGGACTTTGCACGTGGCATTAAATTTAGGGTCTTGACACAGGGAGGCTTTCCTGGATTATCTGAATGGGCCCGATATGACCACAGGGTTATAAAGAGAAGAAGGGGGTGGCGGGGACGGCGTCACAGGTACCCGATGCTACCATGTTGCTGGTCGGACGATGGAGGGGCCCGGAGCCAAGGACCCCACGGCCTCTACCCCCTGGAAATGGCAAGAAATGGATTCTGCCTGGAGCCTCCAGAAGGGACGCGGCCCTGCTGACACTTCGATTTGAGCTCAGTAAGATTCCTTTGGGACTTCAGGCCTCTGAAGCTGCAAGATAACAAATCTCGCTGTTTTGAGCCACTAAGTATACGATGATTTGGTCGGGCAGCAACAGAAAACTAATACAGAGCCTCAGTTTCCTCATCTGTCAAATGGAAATCATAATCTTGGACCCATCTATTCTACACGGCTTAGATAGGGATGCAGCGTCTTGGTCGTATGCCGGCCCTGATGCCACCCCTCTGGACGCTCCTCATGGCTACGGTGCCCACGGAGGCTCCCGTCCAGGTTCCCCACACGGCAGGCTGCGTCCTTTCTGAGCTCGGTTCCGCTTCCCCCAAAGCAGCCAGCTAGTCCTCCAGGCTCAGCGAAGCCTGAACCAGCAGCAGGAACCAGGGTCCAAATAAGGAGAGGGCTGAGTCCTGACGACGCTGAGCTCCTGGGTCCAGCTACGCCTGAAGCCAATACGCCCTGGAACTTTTCAGTGAGGAAACTCAAGAAATTCTCACTTTTGCTCAGCGGGTTCGAGCTGAGTTACTGTCGCGTAACCTACACTGTTTAGGGCATCCGACTGCACCATAAATCTTCGCCACACGACACTACACAATCACTTCCTTCAACAGATGTGAAAACTGAGGCACAAACTAGTGAAGCCATGTGCCCACGGGACATTAGTCGTCAGTGAGGGACAGTGGAATTCAAGCTGGCGCCTGAGCCCGAAGCCTTTGCCCGTCCCTAGTATCAATTTTCAACGTTCATTTAACTCGAATGCAACTCGGGGG
>NW_011889055.1:538796-541414 GCF_000151845.1 Pteropus vampyrus | reverse complement strand
GAGCACTTGGCAGGGCCCGGCCCACGTTACGTTCTCAGTAGGGGGGCTGGCACGGTTTATTATGTCATTCACCTTGTGTTTTAACAGGAGCTTACACATGTGCGCCCCTCGGGGGAGGATGTTTAAACGGCCGGTGACAGGAAGGCGCCAGCTCTGTGCGAGCACCTGCTGTGCACTCACTGCCTTGGGCCCACGCGCCTGAGCCGCCCTCTCTGCCCTCCCCTCCCCCTCCCCCTTCCCCTCCCCATCCCCTTCCTTCCCCAGAGGAGCCCTCCTGGGCTGCTTGCACACCTGTCAGAAAGGCAGGCCAGGTGCAGCTAAGGGACGCTGGCGGCAGGATCCACACAGCTGGCCGACAAGGTCACATGAGGTTACGAGAGGGAGGCATGAAGAGTGGGGTGAGGGAGACCCGCGTCCCCACCAGAAGCCTGCGGCACGGCGCACGTGGGCCCACGCGCCTGCGGGTCAGCCGAAGGCCCAGGACGCGGCTTCCGCAGGGCCACAGGTCCCCCTCGCTCCCGGCCCCGCGGTGAGTGCCTGCTGAATGAGTACGTGCTGGACCGGAATTCGGGCAGGAAGTCGAGCCTGGAAATGCATGTTTGGAGTTTATATATATACAGCTCCGTGTTATATATAGATCTGTATCCGAGAGCGGTTTACTGAGGCAGCCCAAGCAGAGCGTGAACAGGCAGAGATCAAAGGAGGACCAAGGTGAGAACCTCATGGGGAGGCGTTGAAGGTGCCGGCGAGAGAGGGAAGGGGTTCGGCGAGGCGAACATACGACAGAGACGCCATGTGGAAAAGCGAGAGTGTGCGGAGGCTCAGAACCGTCTCGTCAGCCTTCAGAGGCCACAGCTTGGATTCCTAGAAGGACGAGGGCCTGCTGGCACCCGGACAAGACAGGAGCTGCAGAGAAAGCAGCAGAGCGGAACCTCCCAGCTTGTTGCATCCTGCTCGGGGCAGGAGCGCAGCCTCCAAGCGGGCAGAGTGCAGGAGGACCGCACTGCCCCAGACGCACAGCCGCCACGCCCAGTGGCCTCGGGGACAGCGCAGCGCCACGCCCAGTGCAGCCGCAGTGACACCTCTCCAGGACGTCACTGCGCAGGACTTGCAATGCACCCGAGAGGCCCGTCTGCCAGTGGGCATCGGCCCCCCTCTGTCTCGCTCTGTCCCCGCAGCGAATGCAGAGGCTCACCCGTGGCCCTGGGCCGGAGCTGCCTGCAGCCAAGTGGAAGCCCCCTCGCCCCCACCCCGCAGCTATGAGCCTTGCTCGTCTTGCTAGTCTGACGAATGACCTTGCCCACAATCCAGTCTCCTCCCGCTGACTGTCCTGGGCAACCCGTTATTGCCCACAAGGCAGAAGAGACATCGCAGCAGAGCCTGTCACTGTTACAGACCTCAGCGCTCTTGAGGAGGGGAGGGGCTACCTGGGCGGGCTCCGGGGCCGGGGGCGGAAGACTATCTGGCCTTCTGCCTCACACAGTTCCCTGCCCCAGGTCGCAGTGAGAGCACCTGTAGACGCACCTGTAGACACACGCCATCAGAGGGTGTTCCCTCGTGACCCATTCTGACCATGAGGGGAAACAAAGATGTGAGGCTTCAGGGTCGGAGGCCAGGCCAGCCGTGCGGCCCCCTCCTGGGCCCGGGTCGCCGGCGGTTCAGTCCCAGGCGAACACTCGGCACCCTCCTGGTGCCCCGCTGCCTCCCCACGGGCCTGCACCCAGGAGCTGCTGGGCTTCACACACCCCTTTCAGGCCCGCCCTGGCCCCCGGCCCCTGCCATCACCGCCCTCCTTGGGGATTTGTCACCCTGAGCTAGAAAGCTAAGGACAGGGATGGTCTCTCCCTGCTCTGGTCCAGAGGGATCTGTTCCAGCGACCCAGCCTACAATTCCTGCATCAAGTGAGGTTAGAGCCTTACTGTCCTCTCTAGGGACCTTCCAGGACTCGACACCCCGAGGAACGGACTGGACCTCTTACGGAACCCTGCAGCCACGCTCCCGCTGCTGAGATTTGGGGTGCTCGTGCCCCAGCTCCTTTCCTCAGATACCATTCCCATCTTGCCTGCTGAGCAGTTCACCTTCTGTGACCCCTAGCCAGGCCTCCCTGGGGTCACGCTGGTCCCACCGCCCTATCCCGCTCCGCCGTGTCCTCAGTGCCTGGGCGAGACCACGTCCCCCGTCCTTGGGCGCTGCGGCGGAGGACACAGCCCTGCAGGGTGGGGTCTCACCCCACGACTCATTTCGCAGACCATGCCCAGGATGGAGGGACAAAGGCGGCCGTCCACTGGGGCAGTACGTGGAGGGAGGGGCTGAAGGTGCCGCGGCTGAGCGAGGTGCAGAGCCACAGGCAAGGCCACCGGCGCTGTGTCCCCTCAGCTGCCGCTAAGCAGCTCGCGAGACCCTGCATGGAGCGCCCAGGGCTGTTCTCACCGGATCCTGACGAGAAGGCAGATCTCACCAGGAGCCCAGGACGGCCGGGCAGGGCAGCTGAGCCCTCCCTCGAAACCGGGCTGCGGGACGTGACTGGGCCAGACCGTCAGACATTTTCTCAAAAGGAATGAAGCACACAACCCACAACTCGATTTTTGGTCTTGAAAAAAGCGATACACACACGCACA
>NW_011889055.1:535628-537515 GCF_000151845.1 Pteropus vampyrus | reverse complement strand
CCCAACCGGGAGTGGAACTGCAGGCCCGGAGCGGCACCCGCACGCACCGACAGCCCCAGGCGCACACGCGCACGCACACGCACACCGCGTTACGGCCTGAACGGAGTGGACAGCCTGGGCTCCGTCCAGCGGAGCCGCCACCACTCAGCTCGGCTCCACGGCCCCGTGCAGGAAAGCAAGCCTCGTGTCACAGGACCTCACGCAGCCTCGAGACAGACTAAAACCCAGACTGGGGTGTAAAAACTCCTGATCTCACAGAATTCAAAAACGAGACTTTAAAAAGTCGGTCCTGTGCAGGCCGAAAAAATGGATGGGGTGGGGTTGGGTCTCCGGGCCCCCAGATCTGCTCTGGAGGTGGCCAGTTCTCTCCCCTTTCTTCTCTGAACAAGGTCATCCCCACACTTGGCACCCACACTTCCAACTCAAGTCGCAGAAAGACTGCGAAGGTCTCCGGCTCGAGGCTCTGACGGCCCCCCGGAGCCCGTGCTCCAGCTGCCGGGTGACACGTGAGCACAAGGCACCCTGGGGACCGCAGCGGGGCTCACAGGTGAGAGCGAGGTTGTATGTGACCAGCGGCAAAGCGGGTGGGCCGGGCCGCTGCAGCAAAGGCCGGACTGGCAGGAGGAAGTCCCGCTGCTCACCCACCGCGGCCGCTGACACCTCATCTTCCTGCCCCCCAGGCGGTGTTCTTTCCTTGGTCCTTAAATGAGCCCTGTGCTCCTTCCTCAAGCACCTCAGAGGAAGAGCAGGAAATCCGGGGGCTCCTCACACCCGTCCTGGCCACCCCCCCCCCCCACGAGTGGGATGTGTGAATGTGCTTCTCCTTGGAACAGCCTCTCGGACATATGGCATGTTCTCGGAGATGTGCCTGCATCTCAGAGGGCTCGCTCGGGCAGGGCCGGCACCAGCACGTGGCCTTCCCCGTCAGAACCAGAACACGGGGGACACGGGACTTCGGGCCACCAATCAACAGCACCCCAAATCCGGCTGCCACTGCGTGTGCAAAAACACGAGACGGCCTCCCACGCGTCGGGACCCTGGCTCCCTGCCCCGTGTTGAAGCGTGAGAGGCTGGGAGAGCTGCAGCTCCTGTGAGTTCCACAAACCCCGCCGGGGAAGCAGAAGCATCTCCCGGGCACCCCGCTCTCCTGGCTGCCCAGCGCCCACGCCGTTCTCCCCGGTGGCGGCATCCTGGCCTCCTTTTGGAAAACTCTCTTCCTCAACGGCTTTGGACTTGGGGGACCATTTTCCCAGATGCCCTGTCTTACCCTAGCCACAGAATAAGTGCCCTGTCCTTCCTGCGCTGGGCCATGGTCTCACCAGGAGTCAGTCACTGAGCACCTCCTGCGACTCTGGCTCTGTCCCTGGTGCTGAAAACGCGGACCTCTGGTGCATCCCCGGGGCTGACTTGGCAGAGCTTACACGCTGGCGTGCGGGCCAGCCTCCCCGACCTAAGCTAGGCTGCTGGGCAAGGTCCCTCTGGAATTCCATCTTACACAGCATGACACGTAGCATGACACATGGACTCAGCTACTCCCGCTTGGCGCCCTAGGGAGACGTACAGGAAGTCCCTGACCCCAGCCCCAAAACTGCTTGCATTTCTACCCACAGGGACTCCAGGTGCTAGCTTATCTCTCTACTCCGTTTTCCAGCCCTCAGTGCCACGAGGCCCAGCAGGCTTCCCAAAAAGCCCTCTGCTGCGTTTGTCTGCCGGGGCCGTTCTGGTGCCCGTAAGCAGAGACCCGGCACCGGCGTCTGCTTCTCAGCCCGCCTGCCCGGCACCAAGCTGGCCCGGTTCCTCCTCGTACCAAAACTGCAGTGTTTTCTTTTTCATCAGAGTTTGATAAAAACCATAGAACGATGGGCTGAAAATAACAAGCCGCGGTGC
>NW_011889055.1:530885-535578 GCF_000151845.1 Pteropus vampyrus | reverse complement strand
TGGGCCGGGCCGCTGCAGCAAAGGCCGGACTGGCAGGAGGAAGTCCCGCTGCTCACCCACCGCGGCCGCTGACACCTCATCTTCCTGCCCCCCAGGCGGTGTTCTTTCCTTGGTCCTTAAATGAGCCCTGTGCTCCTTCCTCAAGCACCTCAGAGGAAGAGCAGGAAATCCGGGGGCTCCTCACACCCGTCCTGGCCACCCCCCCCCCCCACGAGTGGGATGTGTGAATGTGCTTCTCCTTGGAACAGCCTCTCGGACATATGGCATGTTCTCGGAGATGTGCCTGCATCTCAGAGGGCTCGCTCGGGCAGGGCCGGCACCAGCACGTGGCCTTCCCCGTCAGAACCAGAACACGGGGGACACGGGACTTCGGGCCACCAATCAACAGCACCCCAAATCCGGCTGCCACTGCGTGTGCAAAAACACGAGACGGCCTCCCACGCGTCGGGACCCTGGCTCCCTGCCCCGTGTTGAAGCGTGAGAGGCTGGGAGAGCTGCAGCTCCTGTGAGTTCCACAAACCCCGCCGGGGAAGCAGAAGCATCTCCCGGGCACCCCGCTCTCCTGGCTGCCCAGCGCCCACGCCGTTCTCCCCGGTGGCGGCATCCTGGCCTCCTTTTGGAAAACTCTCTTCCTCAACGGCTTTGGACTTGGGGGACCATTTTCCCAGATGCCCTGTCTTACCCTAGCCACAGAATAAGTGCCCTGTCCTTCCTGCGCTGGGCCATGGTCTCACCAGGAGTCAGTCACTGAGCACCTCCTGCGACTCTGGCTCTGTCCCTGGTGCTGAAAACGCGGACCTCTGGTGCATCCCCGGGGCTGACTTGGCAGAGCTTACACGCTGGCGTGCGGGCCAGCCTCCCCGACCTAAGCTAGGCTGCTGGGCAAGGTCCCTCTGGAATTCCATCTTACACAGCATGACACGTAGCATGACACATGGACTCAGCTACTCCCGCTTGGCGCCCTAGGGAGACGTACAGGAAGTCCCTGACCCCAGCCCCAGGACTGCTCGCATTTCTACCCACAGGGACTCCAGGTGCTCGCTTATCTCTCTACTCCGTTTTCCAGCCCTCAGTGCCACGAGGCCCAGCAGGCTTCCCATAAAGCCCTCTGTTGCATTTGTCTGCCGGGGCCGTTCTGGTGCCCGTAAGCAGAGACCCGGCACCGGCGTCTGCTTCTCAGCCCGCCTGCCCGGCACCAAGCTGGCCCGGTTCCTCCTCGTACCAAAACTGCAGTGTTTTCTTTTTCATCAGAGTTTGATAAAAACCATAGAACGATGGGCTGAAAATAACAAGCCGCGGTGCAGAAAACATTCTCTCTCTCTTTCTCTCTCTCTCTCTCTCTCACACACACACACACACACACACACACACACACACACACACACACACCGCTATCCTGCAATCAGGACCCTAAAGCACCCTTTTAAGACTAACTATCGGCATCTTCTCGCGAGGGTGTCGACGCCGTTCCTTGGCAGCGGTGGAGAGCACATGCCCTGGTCCTTGTCTGTCTGGGTTTCATCCACGGTTTAAATCAACGGCTTCTGCACCCCTCGGTGACCAGCCCGGCCCACCGTCTGGAGCATGCTCGTGCATGCTACGTAGTGACTGTTTGTATCGGGGCAAATATCCCAACGGCTCGTCTCCCCACTTGTCCGCTTGTCCGTCTGGCTCTCCGCATACTGTAACTCCGTCAGTCGCGAAGGGAATGGGAGTCTGCGATCTCGCCACGGAGAGGCCTGTCTTTCTAAGCTGAACTCCTGCACGGCAGCGGAAATGTAAGTTGATTTTGGTTAGTTTCAGAGTGCGGGCAGATGATGCAAATGAGTAAAGGCAGGAAGACGAGGCCGCAGAAGGCAGTGGGAGCCTATGACCCCGAGCTCACGTGTCCTGCCAAGGAGACCATGCGGAAACGTGGGCTCGGTGCTCCCACAGCTTCCCGTTCCCGTTTTACTTCTGAAATCTAGATTCGCAGGTGAAACCTGCCAATGTTTGGATGTCGGCCATTCCCTACAGAGGAATCCACGCGGGAAGACCAAGCGAGCCTGTCTGCGGGCAGCTCGGAGCCCGGCCGTCAGCCTTCCTGCACCGACCTGCGGAGCGCTGCCCAGCGTATCGGCCCGCTGTGCGCCTGCATCTTCCAGCGCCATATTCTGGGGCGTCTTAATCTCTTGCCTTGTTTGGGATTGACGACCTCCTTCCAGGCCGTTTGCTTTATGGCGTCGCTCCAGAAATTACTCCAGGCTCCAATCCTCGGGAGTTCTCGGCTTCACTCCAGCCTGGGGTAGCTGGCCAGGCTCAGGCTCTGCGCGAATGCTCTCCATAGCCGGGAGCGGACGCCGCCCGTCGGCGGATGCCACTACATGAAGCTTGAAAACGTGGTGGAAAGGATGAGGGACGAGGCGGAAAACCAGCAGAGCTCGGGTCCCAGCCGGCTCCTCGGCCTGTGCGGGCCGCGGTTTCGTTGTTGAACAGACACTTGTCTGTGGGGACTGAACGGGACGGCACGGGACAGCGCACTGTACCCCTCACCCAGCAAGTGCCGGGGTCTTGGGGGTGCTGTCCCTTCCCTCTGTTATTCCCTGCCCATTCGTCCTGGAAATGTCCTGAGCATATGTCAAAGCTCGTGTTCCCATCTCGGTCTTTCAGAATGACGGGGTGACATTCACTCTCCCCACACCCCCTGCTCCTCTCCAGACCCGGTATGAACAGCCGTTTCAGGCGTACAGGACCCCACATGGACATCAAGCCCAGTCACTCCAGGGACCCGGGCAGGACGAGGTGGCATGTCTGCGGTCACGGTCGAGAGGGCCTTCTGGACCTCCGAGGGACCGAGAAGAGGGTCGAGGGGGAAGGGTTCCGTCCAGTTACGATACTTCCGTCTGGGGCTGGGAGGCGGGAGCAGGAAAAAGGCCTTTCGCGGCACAGCGGGCGAGGTGGTGCCACAGCAGGGGCCTCGGACACACGCCTCTGAGGAGAAGGCGGACGTCGAGTGAGAGAGACAGAAGGAGAGCTGCTCCGGCTTCCTGCCACCCTGGGACGCAGGGCGGGCGCTCGGAGGCTGTCAGACAAACGACTAGACCGCGAGGGTGATGGGCAGCTCGCCCGCCAACGCGGACCACGCGCCTCGGCTCCTGACCACCGCCGTCCCCTGCAGGCGGCCTCTCTCGGGATCCGAGGGCGGCCGGCTCCGCAGTGCGTCATGGGTGACACCTGCCATAATCGCTGTCATTCAGCCTGATGGTGTACGGCTTCTAGTGTCTGCGACTTGACAATCGAGTAATGAGCTACTGATGAGGGTGATGAGGCTGACGACAGCCGAGGCTGGAGACCACCAGCGTAGAAGCCTCCTCCTGCTGAACGTCATCGCCCGGGCCCCCCTGACAGTAGCTAATAATTACAACCCCGTTTATCGAGATGTTACTCTGTGCTGAGCGCCTCACACGGCCGACTACGCACGCTGTCCTCAGTGCTGTGTGGCAGACACGGGAACAGCAAACAGCCCCGAGTGCTGGGCGGCGGGAGCTCCGCCCAGCACTCGGGGGCTGGAGCGTTTGCCGGGACACGAGAAGAGAAGTGTGAGAGCACACACGGCCCCTGAGCTCTGGCGGGTCCCGGAGGGGGACGCTCGGGCTGGGCAGCGCTGGCCGGCAGCACCGCGGGCGGGGAGTCCAGACAGGCGGCTGCTGCCCGTGTGCTTGTCCGCGGCTGTGGGGAAGGACGGGGCCAGCGCTACCCAGACATAAACGCCCGCGAATCACCTGGGGGTCTCATGAAAGAGGCGGACCCCGGTTCAGTGGGTCTGCACATCTGACAGTCCCCGGGGAGGGGCGACGCGGCTGGTCACTGCTCTCATCATGAGGCAGCTGTGTGGCGGTGGAGCTGCTGGCCGCAGACCCCACCTGCTGGGGAAGGAGGACCAGCCCGCCCGGTCCCAGCCCGTCCTGCCACCGCGCCCGCTCACACCCGCTGAGCCTCGTAGCTGCTGTTTTCCCAGAGGGGACGGGGACGAGGAAACGGTGCCGCCCGCATACGTCTCTCCCCCTCCGCGTGGAGCGGAGATGCTTTTGGCGCACTAGCTACTAATGCAATTTTTTAAAATGCATGTTAAAGCGCATAAAACCGCAAAACTAACAGCATTTTTAACATGAATTTTGTATGATAGTGATTTATTTAATATTGTGGTAAATCCGCACCCATTGAGGGATATAAGTGACTACGGCTACGTTTCTTTTCATTTTGGCAAGGTCAGTTTTTAGCGTAAACTAACTGCGAAACACATTTTTGTACGGCTCCCTGCGACGCTACATTACTTGGCCCTCGCCTGATTCAGAAGCATTCTCTGTGACGCTCACCTCTGTTATTCTGACGTGAGCCTGTGGCAACTGGCGACAGTTCACGTCATATGCTGTTGCTTTCGTGGTGACAAATTGAAATCTTCATTAATAACAACATCAGAAGCGAAGGTCGACTTCGTGAACATATCTTTTGGTCGCAAAAGGGAATCTTTGCTTTTCTTTCTGCCAGAATAATTCTAAATGGATACAAGAACTAGAAGATGTGAAACTATGTGTCATTTTGTTGTTCGTTAATTAAAAAGGGAAAAAAAAGACCCTTATTTTTTTCTTCCATCACGTGGGTTTGACTTCCTTGCTGATGTGAGCACACAGGTGCTGATTTCAGGGCCCCTCCC
>NW_011889055.1:527781-530835 GCF_000151845.1 Pteropus vampyrus | reverse complement strand
CCCAGACATAAACGCCCGCGAATCACCTGGGGGTCTCATGAAAGAGGCGGACCCCGGTTCAGTGGGTCTGCACATCTGACAGTCCCCGGGGAGGGGCGACGCGGCTGGTCACTGCTCTCATCATGAGGCAGCTGTGTGGCGGTGGAGCTGCTGGCCGCAGACCCCACCTGCTGGGGAAGGAGGACCAGCCCGCCCGGTCCCAGCCCGTCCTGCCACCGCGCCCGCTCACACCTGCTGAGCCTCGTAGCTGCTGTTTTCCCAGAGGGGACGGGGACGAGGAAACGGTGCCGCCCGCATACGTCTCTCCCCCTCCGCGTGGAGCGGAGATGCTTTTGGCGCACTAGCTACTAATGCAATTTTTTAAAATGCATGTTAAAGCGCATAAAACCGCAAAACTAACAGCATTTTTAACATGAATTTTGTATGATAGTGATTTATTTAATATTGTGGTAAATCCGCACCCATTGAGGGATATAAGTGACTACGGCTACGTTTCTTTTCATTTTGGCAAGGTCAGTTTTTAGCGTAAACTAACTGCGAAACACATTTTTGTACGGCTCCCTGCGACGCTACATTACTTGGCCCTCGCCTGATTCAGAAGCATTCTCTGTGACGCTCACCTCTGTTATTCTGACGTGAGCCTGTGGCAACTGGCGACAGTTCACGTCATATGCTGTTGCTTTCGTGGTGACAAATTGAAATCTTCATTAATAACAACATCAGAAGCGAAGGTCGACTTCGTGAACATATCTTTTGGTCACAAAAGGGAATCTTTGCTTTTCTTTCTGCCAGAATAATTCTAAATGGATACAAGAACTAGAAGATGTGAAACTATGTGTCATTTTGTTGTTCGTTAATTAAAAAGGGAAAAAAAAGACCCTTATTTTTTTCTTCCATCACGTGGGTTTGACTTCCTTGCTGATGTGAGCACACAGGTGCTGATTTCAGGGCCCCTCCCGTTTCTACTTCCCAATTTCTTCTGAACTGTCACGTTTACAATAGATTTACGACACCTGCGTCTTGTTCTCTAATGGTAATTAGTCCGCTGGGCTTTATCAGTAGGTCGATTCTGGAAACTGAAAATCGATGGCGATTTCATCACTCGGACTGTCTTCACCGTGGCTCGTCCGCTATCCAGCCGCTGCTCCATCCGCGATTAACTGTTCTTTCTCATACGACGTTTTGCCTGGAGTTCCATTTTTTTTCTTTTTTGGAATTAGTTACCTTAGACACAGTTTTAATTTTGCTCGACCTCTTACAAACTCAGTATCCTATCGAGCCGCCCTGTTTCCCCGCAGGGCTCTCTCCACGTCCGATGATGTCTTCGTTCTACCATCCTATTTCCTAATATTTTATGTACCGAATCCTAAACTGATAGGATTTTTCCTCAGAAAGCTGACGCCCCCGATCTCCGGGGTTGCTGTCGGGCGTCGTCTGATGCCGGCTCACGGCTTTCGCTTTCGATTTCTTCCTCTTCCCTGCTCTTCGCCTTTCCCGCTTCTCCGCGACGTGCTGTCATTCCGCGGTAACGTTCACGTGGGGTTCCCTTTGCTTTCGTTCAGTGTGCTGGGCGCTAGGCACACATCTTCAAACAGCACTACCCGGGAGCCGTTTCTTGGTAGGTGTCTACTCCGTCTTCCCGTGCCGCAATTCTGGGCGTGCAAGTGAGAGTCTGAGTTCCCTCTTGTTCTTTGCGTGCGGTGTGTTTCCTCCAGATTCGTGGTTTGTGTCTGTTCGTTTTGCTGTCGCTTTTCCATGTTGGAGGGTCTCCCGTGGCCTGCTCGTGCTCGGAAACAAGCCAGTTAAACCTGATGCGGGCCCCGTAGCACACAGACCTTGCTGATGGCTTCCCCATACACACGGTGCCTTCCCGCACACACGTGATGGCTTCTGCACACTGACGCGGTTGACACGGTGGCTTCCGTGTGCACACCTGGTGGCTTCCGCACGCTGACACGGTAGCTTCCGTGCACACACATGGTGGCTTCTGGACGTTGACACGGTGGCTTCCAGACATTGACACGGTGGCTTCCGCACGCTGACACGGTAGCTTCCGTGCACACACATGGTGGCTTCCGGACGTTGACACGGTGGCTTCCGCACGCTGACACGGTGGCGTCCTGCACCATGCACATTGCCTATGCATGGGCACTTTCACCCCTGCCCATCCACAGACACAAGTGACCGTGGGGAACTGTGGGTCCAGTGTCGGATGCCAAGGAAGCTGGGAGGAGATCCACCGACCACGTGGCAGGTACCAGGCGGGCAGACCCTGGACCTGGCCTCAGCCCTCTCAGCCACGGTCTGGAGAACGCTGTGTCAGACCATCACCCACAGACGAGAGAGCCTCGTGGACGCCAGGTTTCAGGAGAATTCCCCACACAGGGTCAGAGCGAAAATACACGTGGCCGGATGCCCCGGAGTGGTGAAGGGAACGGTCTCGCTGAATGGACACAGAAATCGCGGGGTATGCGCACGACGGGGCGTTACTCAGCCGTGAGGAAAAAGGACGCCAACCTGCCAACTGCCACAACTCGGACGGACGGCCCCGACCGCGTCACACTGAGCGACATCAGTCAGACAGACACAGACAGGTGCTGCACGCGATCACTGACCCGCGGGCTCTAAAGCTCCCGCCGCGTGGGAACAGAGGACCGTGGCTACCAGGGGCCGGGGAGGCGGGGGAGTTGATCGAAGGGACGAATCCAGTCGTAAACGCGTGAGTTCTGGGGACTGACGTGCAGCGCAACGATTAGAGGGAACAGTGTCGCGTCACATGCTTGACAGTTGCTAAGGGAGCAGGTCGTGAACGTTCTCGCCACAGGAAAGGGATGGCGGCTGTGTGACGTGATGGAGGCGCCGGCCAAGGCGGTGGCGGGGATTGTTTTGCGAGTCAACGAGCTGTGCACCTTAGACTTACGAAATCTTACATGTCGATCGTATCTCCATAAAGCTGGGGGGCGGGGGGAGCAGAAATCTAATTTAAATAAGTAAATAAAATGATGTTTCAGATAATGTTTACAGTGAGGGAAGCCTTGACTACACAAAAAGCCA
>NW_011889055.1:522791-524186 GCF_000151845.1 Pteropus vampyrus | reverse complement strand
TTCTCTTTAACCCCCCGGGTGGAGCCGTCACGGGGGGCGGGCACGGGCAGCCCAGGGGAGGGAAGCGTGTGACACGTTGCTTGGGACTGCCGGCATGGGGGGCGGTGGAGAGCGGGCTCGTCTGGAGTCGGTTTCGCCATTCGCTCCGTGTCCCACGACGGCCTCTGCGCCCGGGGCAGACTCCTCCCCACGCGAGCGACACCCCCTCACGCTTCATCTCCACTTCCTCTCATCTCGCTCATGCCGTGTGCAGGACAACTGTGTCCCTCTTAATCAGCAGCTGTTTGACATGTGTCTCCCCCCGCCCCCGTCCCCAGTGCTCGCCAGGGTGTCTGAAACAAAAAAAGGCCCTCGGGTCCCACCGGCTTAGTTGAGTCCTGGGTGAACACGGGTTAGAAAGCTGAGGCCCAGAGAGGCGCACGGCTTGCCGGTCATGGCGTCACTGGGGCCGGGAGGGAACTCGTGAGCTAACCCGTGAGCGCCTGGCCAGGGAAAGCTGCCAATCGTATACGAACCGCCAGCTCACGCCGGCCAGCCACGCTGGCAGAAGGCTGACCCCGCCGCTTCCCAGGGACGGGTCGCGAAGACACGTCAGGGGCCGAGGGACAGACTCTTCTCCAGAAAAACGTGACGTGTCAAAGGGCTGGGGAGGTCTCTGGGTCTGATTAGTTTCTGAGTGTGCTCGGCCTTCTAATCTTCTGAGGAAGAATATCAAGAAGAAAAGGGTTTTTTTCCGCCCTAATTGAAATATTCTCTACACCGAATATGCTCAATGTAGTAGAAACTACAGATGTTATTGCTTTAATTTTATAACCCAATTATTCTTTTATTTCTAGTTGTCTTCGGGATAAATTAACTTCTATCAGCTATTCAAATAGGTAATTATCATAAAGCTAAATACCACATCCCCTCGTAATCCGTGTCGTTTATAGAGCGCACGGGAGGGAAGCCACGCTCGAGAAACCGCAGAGCGAGGAGCTCCAGACTCTCAGCATTTCCCGGCATTTCCCCCAGAATGCCCGAGTGAAATGTAACGAGGAGACGCGTCTTTCCGTGAAGAAAGGGATCAGAACCAGCTGACGGCGGCGGACGAACCCGAAACTGGAGGCGGAAGACAACGAGCTTGGGTTCCAGAGCCGTCCCTTGGCGGCGTGTGACGGCGGCCGACCGCGGCGGCCCTCGAGTCTCGGTGTCCCTCCCTCCAGCATAAAGACGTGGGATGTTCGCTCGAGAGCCTTTCTGTCGCAAAACCTGTGACCTGCGCTTCCGGTGCTGCTGGGACTCTCCAGCCGGGACATCTCGGGACCCAGCGCCCTACGGTCACAGTGGGTTCCGAGGGCAAGCCCCGTGGCCCTCGAGAGCCGCCGTCTTCGCCTGCGACCCTCGGGGGGCGCC
>NW_011889055.1:517157-519636 GCF_000151845.1 Pteropus vampyrus | reverse complement strand
CCATTAAGAGCTTTTAGGGGTGATTAGGCGGAGTTGATTCCTAGTGATTTCGGTTTGGTGCCAACATGATGGCCTGAATTGTTAAAAATGGGAATACGAAACGTGTGACTCCCCGGCCCTCCTTCCAGGGGGAGTAAAGTTAAAACCCTCCACGGGGACATGAAAAAGACGTCGGCTCCCTCCTGCACACCATTTAATGCATCTGAATTTCTCCAGTCCCGGCTGTTGACTGGTTTTATATATTGACACTTGGGTCAGAGCGGGAGAGAACAAAAAAAGATGAATCTCAAAGGAAATGGCAACAAACTAAAATGAAAAGGAAAGCCCTGCACCTCGCTCCGTTTGGCTTTCTGAAGAAAGACGCGCCCGTGAATTCGCTGCCCGAGCTACCGTGCGGGAAAGCCGGAGAGGCAGTGTTTGGTAATTTTATGCCTATTAGAATGATAAAGTGTCACGGAAAGTTATTGCATTTTAAGACACTATTCTCCTTCATGCACCGACTCAGGAGAGCAGGAAAAGATGGGGAGACGTCGTCACTCTCAGAAACAGCCCACGTGTTTGTAGGTCGCTTTAGTTAGTTATGCGTCCACAGCAGGCAAGACGCTGGTCCTCGGGGGCCGACCTGCATGCTGCGGTCTCAGGAACCAGCCCACGAGGTAGCCCCCCGAAGGCAAATACGGCCTAATAAATCGGATCCAGACACTTCTTCATCCCAAAGCACACGAAACTGGCCAATTTGATTGTGGGCTGCAGAAAAAAATCATGGCAACACACATGACGCAGCAAACACACCAGTACGGCCGCGTGTATGCCGTTTTAGGGATACACAGGGGCCCTCAAAAGGGGGCACGAAAGACAAAGGGGGGCTTCATACTGGACACGGCTGAGTCCCCCACGCTGAGCATCACAAATCCAGGTGTCGGAGCTGAGTGGCAAGGCAGTACACTTCTTATGAGGCTACGAGTTCTCTTGACAACTCGACAGGAACGCGATCCAGCCCCCGAAATCCCAGTGCATCCTGCCCCCACAAGCAAAGGGGACGGGCAGGCCAACAGCAGTCATGGCCCCCGGAGCGCCCACGCCACGGCCTCCGGCAGTAGGCAGTCTTGGCTTGCACCCCGAGGGGCTGGAGCGGATTGCCCGAGCCTCCCCCTCCCTCTCGCTTTCGGAATCGCCAGCCATGCCCACTCTCTGCGTGATGTGTCTCCCCTTGGGAAAGCCCCGCCCATAGCAGCATGTTGACACCACTGAGTTCCACCAGCCCCTGGCTTACGTGCCCGGCGCCACCACTGCCTGGGACTCGGATGCGCCCCCCGACAACCCATGTGTCCCCCCAGCTTCCTCGCTGGACGCACAACCCGCAACTGCATCCAGACCGTCCAGGCTTTCGGCATGGGCCACTCCTCCTTGTCGTCTGTTCCAGACGGCCCCTGAGTTAGCTTAAGGAACACGGGAGCGTGAACCGGCCTACGCAATCCTTCCTAAACCACCCCCAGAAAACAGATCGATGCTCATTACATCCAGGCTCTCGAAACCAAGGGCTGATCAGAGAAAAACGTGGAGCTGCCGCGCTCCCGCTCCGTGCCTGAATGCCGCTGACGGCAGACGATGCTGGTTACCGGTCCCCCTGGGGCCACAGCCACGCTATGGACCCCTGACCTCAGCAGCCGGTTCAAGAGGGACACCAAGAAGCCAGGTCTGGGGCTGAAGCAAACGCCAAGCAAGCATAAAGCGCACTTTCCCACCAAAACGAAAAACAAACAAACAACAAACAAATGCACTGAATGCCCAGGGCTCTCCCTGCCACCACCCCCCCACCCCGCCTGCTACCCGTCAGGGGTCGGGTGCTCCCAGACGGACACTTCAGAACGGAAACTCACCTCCTCACCATGTTGTGCGCTCCTGCTTCAAACGCACTAGAAGTAGAAGAAGCCTGTCTTATCTTAACTATTTTACCTTCCCTGATGAACAAAAATTTAGTAAGAAGAAAACAAAGAAGCCGGTGGCATTGAATGCGAGGTGCCGAATGGCCTCCTCACTCAGGAGGACACTTCAAACCCCAAACGTGCTCCTTTTTGCTCACAGGTTCGTTTTCTATTTCTCGGAATCGAAGACGTCGTGACAGTTCTTGAAGACACTTCGCTGTATGGCATTATGCACCTTGCACGTATTTCTCCTTCTAGCCAGTTAATTAACTTGAAAACGGAGACGGCTGCGTTAAAGAGCGGACAATCCGCGCCTTCTGAGTATTAACTAGATGTAAGTCACCAGCGCGTCCTAGAGCAGGATTCGGGAGCAAAAGCGCGGGGTGCGACGCACGTGGCCGCCACCCAGCTCGGCACCGTGTCCTCTCCGACGTTCCCCCACTGCCTCCCACGGCCTTAACCATTTTCCGGGATCCGTGCTGAACCTTCTCTTTAACCCCCCGGGTGGAGCCGTCACGGGGGGCGGGCACGGGCAGCCCAGGGGAGGGAAGCGT
>NW_011889055.1:514688-515240 GCF_000151845.1 Pteropus vampyrus | reverse complement strand
CCAAGGAAAAGCAGCAAACGCGAATAGGGTACCACGTGCCACAGCCCACCCCATTCCCGTGACCAGTCCCTTCCCTCCCTCCTACACACACGCGTGCACGCACACACACACACACACACCCTCGTCTCCCGAAGGGCAGCCTCTGAAAGCCCCACCGACCGAGGCAGCGGACGCGAAGCCCAGGATGCGGCACCACGCCTGCGAGCCGAAGCCTCCACCACACACGCAGCCAACACGCGACCACAGAAAGGGGCGAGACGAGGTCATGGTTATCAACGGCTGTGCGGCAAGCGGCCCCGAATGCACCAGCTTAAAACTCCAAAGTCTCTGTCAACTGAGAATCCTTCCTGCGGCTGCGACCAGGATGCGAGCCCGGCGGGTCACGGACGGGCTGGAATGTACCCCCGAACTCACCGCGCGGTCGTCGGCAGACCCCGAAGATCCTCTACCAAGACCGCTCACGTGGCTTTCCATTCAGACAGCCGAGGAGAGGCTGGGGAAGGAGGGAGCGGTCAGCCTCCCACGCTGCAGGGAGGCCAGCCAGGAAAGGGG
>NW_011889055.1:514162-514638 GCF_000151845.1 Pteropus vampyrus | reverse complement strand
CCACGTCTGCCCACTCGCTGCCCGCCGAGCAGGTCCAGCGGGGGTCGATGGGCTGGAGAGGCGGAACCCCCACCCCTCGCCAAGGAAAAGCAGCAAACGCGAATGGGGTGCCACGTGCCACAGCCCACCCCATTCCCGTGACCAGTCCTTTCCCTCCCTCCTACACACACGCGTGCACACACACACACACACACACACGCACATGCCCTCCTCTCCCGAAGGGCAGCCTCTGAAAGCCCCACCGACCGAGGCAGCGGACGTGAAGCCCAGGATGTGGCACCACGCCTACGAGCCGAAGCCTGCACCACACACGCAGCCAACACGCGACCACAGAAAGGGGCGAAACGAGGTCATGGTTATCAACGGCTGTGCGGCAAGCGGCCCCGAATGCACCAGCTTAAAACTCCAAAGTCTCTGTCAACTGGGAATCCTTCCTGCGGCTGCGACCAGGATGCGAGCCCGGCGGGTCACGGACG
>NW_011889055.1:512129-514112 GCF_000151845.1 Pteropus vampyrus | reverse complement strand
GCTCGTCTTTTGAGGTATTGTCTGTGGCTGTGTCAGTACTATAACAGCAAGCTGAGGGGCTGCAGCGGAGACCACATGTAAAACCTGAAATATTTACAGTCTGGCCCCTCACAGAGAACAGGCTGCCAATCCCGGTCCGGTCCTCGGATGGCTAAGGGGAGATTGTGTCAGGTCTCCGATGAGCTTGTCTGCACGCCTCGCTGTCCTCAGCCTTTAGGGAAACACTCTCTCGAACCCGGGGCGGAGTTGTCACGAACTAACGTGTTAAAGCTTAGGCATTACATCCGTTTCAAGATATAGCCACAAATGACACACTTATACTTTATGCATATTTGCACATATTCATATTCTCGGACAGCCCTCCCGTGGAGGGGGGTCTGCACCCGCCTTGCGTCTGGGCAGGCATGCAACTCACGTACGAGCAAAGGGCTGTGGCGGAGGCAGCGCTGGGGGACGTCTGACGCTTCATCTGAAAAAAGACAGTGGCCTCCACCTCGTCTGCCGGACGCTTCTACTGGTGTCTCGGGCCACCGTTTCAGAAGTTGCATTGACTTGCAGCCACCGTGAAAGCAGCTCAAACTGCATGGGCAGGCCGTTGAGTCGGTGCTAAGCGATCATCCCAGCTGAGCGTCCAATGGCCAGCACCACCTGCCGGTCGCCTGGACGAGTTGCCTTGCACAGGAAGCCCAGGCCAGCCTGCGACTCACTGCAGCACCTGCCGGCATCCGGCTGCGATTTCATCAGAATCTCCGGACGGGCCTGGCCTGGGTTCTTGACTACGGATCATGCGGAGACTTAAATGGCTGGGTTCCTTTTTTATTATGGTAAAAAATTAACGCTAAATTTACCAGCTTAACCATTTACAAGTGTATGGTTTACATGGTTGTGCAAAGGATCTCTAGAACTTTTTCCCCTTGAACACACTGAATCCGTACCCACTAAACACTAACTCCTCCTCTCTAGGTCCTTGGCAACCACCTTCCTGCTTTCCATCCCTATGATTTTGAGGACTTAAGATACTTTATGTGGGTGGAATCACCCAGGCTTTATCCTTTTGTGGCTGGCTGAGTTCACTCAGTAGAATATCCTCAAGGTTCAGCCACGTCGTAGCATGTGTCAGAATCTCCTCCGTTTTTAAGGCTGCATAATATTCCATGGCGTGCGTACCATAGTTTATTTATCCGTTCATCTGTCTATGGATATTTGGGTTGCTTCCATCTCTTGGCTATTTTGAGTAATGCTCTGATGAACACAGGCGTGCAAATATCTCTTCGTTCAAGATCTGGCTTTGAAATCTTTTGGATCTGTCTACTCAGAAGTAGAACCGCCAGACGATCTAGTAATCCAATTTTTAATTTGGGGAAGAACCTTTCCCACAGTGGCTGCGCCACTTTACAATCTCACCAACAGCGCGTAGGGTTCCGGTTTCTCCACATCCTCACCGGCACTTACTGTTTTCTGGTTTTTTGATCGTGTCTGCCCTAATGGGGGTGGGGCGAGATCTCGCTGTGGGTCCGGTTTGCTTTCTCTTCTAAGCAGTGGTGTTGAGCATCTTTTCATGTGTTTATGTCATGTCTTCTTTGGAGAAATGTCTGTTCAAGTCGTTTGCCCGTTTTTAACTGGCTTTTGTTTGGTCGTTATTGTTATGGATGTTCCTCGTATATTTCAAATGGCTGATTTAAGCCTCGAAGTTTCAGGGTAATTTTTTTTTTATGCGGCAATACAACCAGAACACAAATTTTGTACCTGGGAGTGTGATATTTCCATTACTGAAAAAATGGCACAGGCTTAAGGACCCGATGGAAAGTGGATGCTTGTAAAAGCTTGAGGAGACTCAGTGAAAGCCAAGAGGCTTCGAGCAGAGCGCCAAGGAAAGTTTAGGGGGCCTCGAGGAGGCATAGGCAAGAGCTTACGGGACAGAAGAGAAATGGCATTGGGAGCTGGTAGAAAGGAGACCACTGTTTTGTGGCAGCATGAAATGTA
>NW_011889055.1:510406-511179 GCF_000151845.1 Pteropus vampyrus | reverse complement strand
GTTTTTTGCATGTATGTGTCTGGTTTTTCCAACACCATTTGTTGAATAGTCTGTCTTTACCCCATTGTATATTCTTGCCTCCTTTGTCGTAGATTCATTGACCACATAGGCGTGGGTTTATTTCAGGGCGCGTGATTCTGTTCCATTGATCTGTGTGTCTGCTTTGATGCCAGCACCATGCGGTCTTGATGACTGTAGGCTTGTAGTATAGTTTGATGTTAGGTAGTGTGACATCCCTAACTTTGTTCTTCTTTCTCAAGATTGTCGTGGCTAATATTACGTATGGGTCAGGTGGATACAAGACTTATCGGGGCGGGGGTCACTTCATAAGTTATGTAAATGTCTAACCACTGTGCTGTACTAATATAATATTAAATGTCAACTGCAACTTTTAAAAAAATTGAAATGAAAATTTAAAAAATAAACTGCAATGGACAAACTGCTTTGAAATCTTTTTCCCACAGAGCACATTGTGACTATATTGCATATTCTTCTAAATCATTTTTGTAGCATTGACCATTTTCCTTATTTCAGCAGTAACATGTTCACTGTAAAATCTTACGAAGTGCGTATAAGCAGAGGGGAAAAAATGAAAGCTACTCGCCCTCCACACGCAGACAAAACCGCGTTTCATACTTCGCTATCAAACGTTTCTCGTCCAGTTTCTTTTCAGCGCATCCACCGTCCCCTAATAATGCGATCGCGTGGCACAGGCTCTTCTGTGACGCCCTGACGATCGCACCGTGTCGTACACACCCCTCCGTGCGCTGAGG
>NW_011889055.1:501987-509151 GCF_000151845.1 Pteropus vampyrus | reverse complement strand
TTCATACTTCGCTATCAAACGTTTCTCGTCCAGTTTCTTTTCAGCGCACCCACCGTCCCCTAATAATGCGATCGCGTGGCACAGGCTCTTCTGTGACGCCCTGACGATCGCACCGTGTCGTACACACCTCTCCGTGCGCTGAGGTGACCCTCCACAGTGCCACCGGAGTGACGCTGGATGGCAGGGTCTCCGAAACTGATGTCGCGAACACTGTTCTGAAAGACTCTACCAGGTGCACCGAGGAAAAACAAGTTCTGTGGGAAACCCACCTGTGTGAACCGTTACGATGCACATCAGCTGTAGAGTCTCTGAAAATCCTACGGAAACGATCTGACTGCTTCACGTGGCGTTTCTCAAGTATATCTGAGCAGGACTCACTTTTTCGAGGCGCTTCAGACAGCGTCCCTTAGAGCGGCGCCACTTACTATATATAGTCCAGTGACATCTTCCCGAACGTTCGAGTTGTCACGATTTCAATGACAAATACCTGCATCGTGACGAATATTCTCGTTCCTACATCTCCTGCCCTGCGTACACTTCAGGATAAATTCGATAAAGCAGAACTGTCAGCTCGAAGAGCACGTGGACTCTGGTGGCTTCTCTTCCGACAAATCGCTTCTCAGAAACGTCGATCTAATTTATGCTCCCACTGTGAGGACGTGAGAACTCCCGTTTCCACGCAACCGTGTCAGCACTGGGTGTTAGCACTGAAAACGCAAGTAAATAAGCAAAGAATGGGCCTTCCTAGTCCCAAAGCAAGTAGTGTTTACGGGAGAAAATTTTAAGTTAATATAAGAAGAGAGAGATATCGTGCACAGTTCTGCGACTTACCGACAGCCACTATCGACGTGGGAGGCGACGTTCAGTAGCCCCCCTGACCGCGGTTTTGCTTCCCACGGTCCCAGTTACCCACGTCAACCGCAGTTGGAAAGTATTAAACAGGAACTTCCAGGAATAAACAATGCGTAAGAGTTGAACTGCGCACCATTCTGACTAACGTGAGGAAATCTCATCCTGTTCCCCCTCTTCCCGCGTGAGCCAGCCGTTCGTCCCCGTCCCTCCAATGTCCATGTTCCCCGCCCGTCGGTCACTTAGCCATCGCGGGTGTCAGATTCCCTGCCATGGAGTGACAGCGCTTGCATTCAAGTCACCCTTATTTTACTTACTAATGGCCCCAAAGCCGATCACATAACTTTTATTACAGTACATGATCATAACTGCTCGATTTTATTATTAGTTATTATCGCCAGTCTCTCACTGTGACTAATATATCAACTAAATGTTATCATAGGCACGTTTGTATAAGAAAAAATACAGTATATATAGGGTTCAATAGTATCCATGGTTTCTTTCAGGCACCCGCTAGTAAAAAAAGGCAATTAAAATAAATATTTAATATCGCTAATAATCAAAGAATTTTGCACTACAATAATAATGAGAAACATTTTTCACCTAGAAAACTTGTAAATATTAAAGAATGCTAACACCCAGTGTTGGTGAGGGTGTGACCGAGTATGTGTCGCCACAGCGGTTAGTCACGCCACATGACTGAGTCCAACTTGGCAATACATATCAGGAATTTTTAAAGATCATTTGACTTATATTTCTAGAAAACTAACCTAGAGACATGATCGGAAATATGCAGAGAGCATTGTGCACAAGGCTGTTCTTTGCTAAGTCATTTCTATCAAGGGGTAAAAACAACCACAACTCGAATGCGCACTTCGGACCTGGCCGAACACAGCCGACGCGCCCGCACCCAGAACACTGCGCGGCTGTTAAAGGCCACGCCGCGAAGGAACACGTAATAGCATGGGAAAGGGCCTGCAGTCCGGTGCTGGTGCAGCCGCGGTGACGATGAAGTGGCCCCAGGAAACAGGCGGGGTGGCAGACGCCTTAAACGAGCTCCTCGAGCCAGTCCAGACGTCGGGCTGGAGGGACAGTGTGACGTCAGGAGGCGGCTTGGGTTCTGGAGCCATAGGGCGCGTGGGCTGGACAGAGGGAAGCCCAGGGGGCCAGTGGTTACCCCCAGCCCCCCCTTGTCGGGGAATCCCCCACACTCTGAGTGTCCCCTCCCCAGGCGAGAAGCCTGAGGACGGACCTTCGCAGGCTCCTTACAGCTGTGGCACAGTCACGCGACCCGGGCTCTGCCAACCACAGACGGGACTCTAGTTTGGACAGAGCGCCCCGAGGGGCAGACTGCCTGGCAGTGACCTCTGACGGGAACGTTGGGGGACGCACGGAGGAGCAGGGAGCCATCGCCCCACGCGGACCAACGCTGCCCCTGGCGGCATGGTCGCCGGGGTTGACTGAGGCCTCCTGGAGACAGACACGACACGGGGAGCTCCCCGACCGCGTTCCCAGTGCCGTTCACAGCCGACGAGGGCTGATCAGCCACCTGGCACCGAGCACACCATCTGATCCTGACTCCACTGGCCGCTGCGCTGGCTAAGGGCCCAGTCTTTAAATACACGTGTCTCGTTAGCGCCCCCGACGGCAAGTGGCAGAGCCGAGAATGACCCCCAGATGTGCGAGAACCCCACATCTCTTCTGTAACCATGCGCGGGCTTCTACCCCTCTGGCCCCCCGATTTCTCCACCTGTTCAGAAAGGTGGCGGCGTTTGCTGCATTTAAGTAAGCAGGCAGTCCCACACCCCGGGGGGCTCTGCCCCAAGCCATAGGGAATCCAGGAAGCCCTCCTCCCACCGCCCCAAGACGCTGCAGGAGTGCGACAGGACTCTGAGCCTGCCAGTGACCCAGGGGCCAGGGCCGCAAGGCCCATCCGTGTTGCCTGGCGTCACCGTCCCCAGCCCTGAGCCCACATCCCCAGGAGGACGGCGCGCCACGCCCTGACCGCCCTCAGTCCCCAGCAGCACCAGCCTCACAGACACCCTTCCATGTGGGCTCCGAGGCCGAAGTGGCGGGTTCCAGGGACAGAGCGCAGGCTGGCACCGGGAGAACCGGCTGCCCTCCCGCCCGTGACACTGCAGGGCCCTCGGCAAGGCCTCCGTCCCCCCTGGAAAATCGAGGGCGGGATAATGCCGCAGACGAGCGTGGCACAAATGTGAGGAGCTATTATTAATGCAGCGAGGGCTCGGGAACCTAAAAGTGTTTCTTACTGTGCAACATGTTGTTTCTCATTCTGTGTTCACGGCTACCGTGCGAGAAAGTAGGGCGGTTATTATGATCCACGCTGTGCAGACGAGGACACAGAACGGGAAGTGGCAGGGCCAGCACCGGGCCACTGTGGACATCCGCAGGCCCTGTGCCTCCATCTGCTGTGCCGGTGACACAGACGAGATGCTACAGGGCACATCGGCCGCAGGTTCCCGCCCATGGAAGCTATTTGCTCTGTGATGCTCCCTCTGGATGACCGGGCGGGCTTTCTAGGAAAAACCATAACGTTCCAAGTTTCCCCCGCTGCAGCGGAGGGCAGGGAAAAAGCCGGAGTGAGACGAACCCTAGGTGCTGGAACGGACCCGGCGTGCGTCTTTGGAGCGCGCACCCCACCCCACCGTCTTCTCCCCGCATCGGCCTCCGTGTGGGCCCGGTGCTGCCTGGACCGGCGGGGGCTGCAGCAGGCTGTCCCTGGGGCCACCCCGCAGGAAGCCAGTGTCCAAGGGGGAAGTCAGTGAAGGACTCCCACGGGCGAGTTCCGCCAGCACCGTTGAAACGATTACGGCGAGTAACTTCCAGGTGCTTGGGCGTTTACAGACGCTTCTGCCCCACCGGAGCTCACCGAGAAGCCTGCGCAGTGGGCTGATGCCATCCTCGAAGTGACAAACCCCAGGGCAAGCAGCCGAGGAGCTGCCATCATCTGAATCGTGAGCCAACCCAGCCGTCCTGTAACGGGACCCACAGACCGGATTAGCGCCCAGCGGCCCCCAGGAGCCACGCTCCCTGAGGCCTGCCCATGGCCTGGCTTACTCACGAAGCGTGAGTGCCAGCCCCGAGCCGAGGCCCGAGGAGACACCGCGCGTTCCGCTGGCCTCTCTCCCACGTGACCTGTGCCAGGCAAGCACGCCCCAGCAAGTGGCTGACCCACAAAGAACGAGGCCACGTGGACGAGCCCGGGGCCCACCCCGCGTCCTGGTGCCCAAGGCACGGAGTCCAGCCTGGCACAGCGAAGGCAGAATACCAGCTGGGTATTCTGAGCACCCACGTGACGGGCCGGCCTGTTATGCAAAATGCTGCTGTGAATAGTCGGCTGACCCAGTTGCCTGCACCAGAAGCGGTGTCTATAAATTATGGGCCTATTTGGATTGTTTAAAAAAAGGATCCTCGATTCTTCGTAGGCGGCAGATAAGAACTTCTCTACCACACATAAAGCAAGAAATGCTCCATTGCTTTACCTTTCTTACAGCAAATTAGCCATCGCTCCGTTCCCAAGGGCTGAAGTGATGGTGTGGCCAGCGTCACCCAGGGCAGGGCCTCTCTCCAACCGATGGTCTCCCCTGCAAATCCTGGCACACGAGTCACCGGGCAAATGGAAGCCACGGAGGTGCCGTTCCCGCCCGGGTCCTTCGTCACTCTGTGTGTGTGTGGCCCTCGGTGCTGCCGCGCACGGGCCCGAGGTCGCGGCACGAAATGGATCTGACCTTGTGCTGGTGGCACCATCCGGGCTCTGACTGCGTGAGGCCACGTGGAAGGCCTTCAGATGACAGCGAGTCTGACAATAAAGGCGGTCTGAAGATTACGCGGTTACACTGAGCCCGGGCGACCTCGGAACGCAGAGACGATGTCACGTGTCTCCACTCACTCAGGACCCCTGCCCGGCCGCTCAGAAAAATGTCACGTGTGTTTGTCTGTCTTGGTCCTGCGTGTTCCTTGCTAAGTGGCTGACTCAGTCACCTGCAGAGGTCCCCGGCACCGAGCCCAAACACAGAGCGACTCCGGGCGCCTGGCGATGCTCTTCAGTATCGGCTCGGACGATAAGGTCCACACGTCTCGTGCATCGCAGAGCTCTGACCTGTCGCCCTACCCCGCCCGGCAGCCTCCTCTCGCTCTTCCCGGTGGCCACACCGGGCCGCATGGCGAACGCAGGGCTCCGCTGCTCCGCTGTCCTGCTCTGTGCTCTGCAGAGGTCTGCCTCTCTGCTGGGGCGTCGGTGGCCGTTCATACTTACACTTCCAGTAGCGTCTCTCCTTGTCAGGGCCGCCAGGGACAAGGTGACGCCAGAGAGGTGCCAGGGCGCGACACTCAGAGGCACCCTCCCTCGAGGCCGTGCAAGTGCGTCCTGAAACTGCGTGCCCCGTTCCAGGCCCTGCGCTTTAACCCCTTCATCTACCCCGCCCTCCCCGAAAAGATCCCCGTGCAAACCTGCAGCTTCCTGCGTCACAGTGGTCCCCGCGCTGGGGTGCACCGTCTCAGGACAGAGACCACGCGTACACCTGTGCGGCACCGGCCTCGCCTGGCCCGGCGTCTTTGATGAACAATGGTGAAGTAACGGCCGGCATGGAAGCATGTGCCGGGTGTGGCTCCGGGCTGACACCCTGCACTGACACCCTGCACCGACACCCTGAGCTCTCACAGCAACCTGGGTCCGTCTCGTGATCCCGACTTTATAGGTGGGGGAGGGGCTGGCGGGAGTCGGGCGCATCGCGACAGCACGCAGCGTGCAGCAGTAAAGGCTGGGGTTCGAACCCGGCGCCCTCTGGCACCAGAGCCTTGCGCATCACTGAGGAGCATGGCTGTCACCACGACGTCGCGCTGATCAGGAACCGGCGAGGAAAAGAGCGTTTCGGGCACACCATTCGGGAACTAACATGGTCACTGCAAAGGGCGGTGACACCCCACGAGATGGGGCGGCCCCCTGGCACAGTGTCCTGCCGGAAACAGAATCTTAAAATGCTGACTTCTCCCCTAGTCCCCAAAGGCCCCAATATGGTGACAGAGATGATCCTAAGAGCCGATCCCAACCTAGAAATTTAGAAGCAGAGGTCTGCGTAATGCTTTGGATGCCACTGACCAAGGACAGCCAGTGCCCAAAGGGGTTTGAGCTGTACAGATAATCCAGCCAGGACAATTCTGCCTCGTGGGCACCGGGTCACGTGCCAGTCAGAGATTATAGAGACACTGTCTCGTCCAGCAGCCCCAGTCCGTCAGCCACGAGCCACGAGCACAACAGCCAGTGTCACATTCTCACATCCCGCCATGTCACCTCCCACGCAGGACGACCCCCCTGCATTTCTGCTTTCTCTGCTTTTCACAGTGCGTAACCGAAACACATGTAGCTGTGTTCTAGGCCGAAAGACATTCTTCACCATTGGACCAGCAGGAAATTGATCCAAGCTCAGAGTCCCAAACTCCAATGCTTGTAAAAAATGAGTAAAGTTGGCCAGCTGGGGATGAAGGCAAACTATACCCACATGCTGTATCGATCGTGCCATTTATTTTCTGTATTTCTGATGCTTTAGCATCATGGGGCCTTGCCGATTCTGCAGAGACTGCTCCTCCCGGAGCCGGCCAGCTCCCAGAGATCGTGAAGGGCCTGTCCTGCGGCATGCCTTCCACGCACTCACCCCCTAGACCGTGGCTCTTCGAGGGCCCTCACCCTCTGGTCACCGCCCATTTCACTGACCCTCCCCCAGGCCAAGAACCAGACAACAGCACTGTGCCCCCCAGAGCCCCCTGAATCACTCGCGCTGGCTGTCCCAACCCCACCGCCCGCCCGCCCCGCCTCTGCCTGTGGGTTCTGCTCTCATCACCCGCCCCCGCCCCCTCCGCCTCCCGGTCAGCCTGGTGCCCCCGACCCCAGTGTGGCGTGCCCCCTCCTCCGGGGAGCTCTGAGCCAGCGACTAACTCTCTTTGCAATGTGTTTCATGCACATGCCCAAGCATCGAGAAGCTGAGGAAAACGGAAACGGCGGGGGGCGGAGGGGGTGGCCAGGCACAGCTCTGAGGTCTGTCTGATTTCGCCCTGCCCCGCTGGGGTCTGAGGGACAACCTCTTCGATCGTTAAGAAAGGAAATGTTTCTCAAGCTCTTCCGACCCGGCCCCCAGGAGGAAACGCATTTGACACTACGGCGCCCACGCACCCGAGCCCAAAGTGCAAACGTCACCCTCACTCCATGGAACGCACACCGCCGTTTTCCACTCCACACGAGCCACTCAGTTGTGCCATGACGCTGGTCGCTGCCCACCACACTGACCGTGACATGTGCCA
>NW_011889055.1:494883-501372 GCF_000151845.1 Pteropus vampyrus | reverse complement strand
GGCCCCTCCTCCGGGGAGCTCTGAGCCAGCCACTAACTCTCTTTGCAACGTGTTTCATGCACATGCCCAAGCATCGAGAAGCTGAGGAAAACGGAAACGGCGGGGGCGGGGAGGGGTGGCCAGGCACAGCTCTGAGGTCTGTTTGATTTCGCCCGGCCCCACTGGGGTCTGAGGGACAACCTCTTCGATCGTTAAGAAAGGAAATGTTTCTCAAGCTCTTCCAACCTGGCCCCCAGGAGGAAACGCATTTGACACTACGGCGCCCACGCACCCGAGCCCAAAGTGCAAACGTCACCCTCACTCCATGGAACGCACACCGCCGTTTTCCACTCCACACGAGCCACTCAGTTGTGCCATGACGCTGGTCGCTGCCCACCACACTGACCGTGACGTGTGCCGGGGGCTCAAATCGCAGCTCGACAAAACCCCAGTAATTTAGGGGTCAGCGGTGCCAACGCATCGCGTTACCGACGAGGAGACGGAGGTTCACGGGGTAATGAGATCTGTGCAGTTCACAAGGGCAAGTGGCACAGCCAAGCCTGCAGTTCATTACCAGTCAGGCACATCCCCCCGGGCGCCGGTGCCCCAAAGACACAGCATGGACACGCACCAGCCTGGCGTCGTTTTCAGAGGGACTCAAAGCAGCGGAACCAGCAACATACGTGCACATACACACGCACACATCCACGCATGCATGCACATGCACGCATGGACAGGCTCACATGCACACACACGTACATATGCATATGCACACACATGCACACACGCACATGCACACACATACACCACACGCACGCACCGACACGCGCACATGTACACATGCATACGCACACATGCGCACACATACATATGCACTCACGCATGCATACGCACACATGCATACACACATACGCACATGCACATGCACGCACAGACAGGCACACACGTACACACATATACACATGCACCTGCACGCATGGACGGGCACACACCTGCACATGCACACACACGTGCACACACACACAGACACACGCACACATTTTTTAACAGGACTCCACACCGCTGAGGTAGCCGAGTAGCTTCTGGAAGGCTATTATCTCCGCATCTGGTGCTAGAGCTTGAGGTCCACGAAGAACACTATGCTGGGTCCCCTAAGGTCAAATGGCAACAGTGGTCGGTTCGCACCCTCGCCGGCCTCACCGGAGTGAACACAGAGAACACACGCAGTGCTTCGTCATCCATCGCTAGGGCGCGGGCCAGGGCGGGAGACTCTGAGACAAGGCCCCGGAGGGCGGCCACGCTGCCTTGGGCCGAGCTCGAGCGTCTGCCCCCAACCACCACCCCGGCTGCAGGACGGCCTGCCTCCCTCAGCACCCCACTGCCCCCCAAGATCCGCTTCGCGGTCCACCCTGTCTTTAGTCACTCAGAACGCACGCCTGTGGTTCATTTTAAAAATTGAATATCTACTTCTTCAGTTATTAAAATCAAGAGTACATAGTATCCACAGATGAGAAAAATAGCATCATTTGTTTTTACTGCTCGCCCTTCTTTCTCCCAGTTACTTATTATCTGAAATGTTAAGCTCAAGTTCTCATTTTCAAAATATTGCTGTTTTATCACGGGAATCTTTCAAGGCTTATTCACATTTGCATGCTGTTGTTGACAGCGATTTCGGGTCTTAACTCTGTTTAATTGATCCCAGCACTTTCTGGCAGTCCGCTCAGGCCTCCAATTCCCTTTTCCAAGATTTACTTGTTTTAATTCATCCAGACATGAGACGGATAAATCCTTGGTGGGGTTTGTTTATCGGCTGGCTTTTAGTAAAATACTTCCATGATCCCGCCTATTTGGAAACCGTTTTTCTAATGTTTTCAAATTTGAACAAGAATTTTACTTTTGAGTTAAAAGCTCTTCTCAAAACCCTGCATATGGGGTGGTGTCCGGATAGAGTGTTCGGTGAGTCAGCAAGTTGGAGCAAGGCACGTGTCCCACACAGCCAGCCCCCTGGGGGAGGTACTACACACAGACACACACGTTCTGCCTAATTACTATATGCGTTGGACACACGCGTGTCATATCGTTAAATTGTGCTAATGTATCGCCGTCTGTCCTGTGCTGAGTTGTGATAAGCTGCGTAACATAGTCTCGCCACCATCAATGTTAGGACGTAACGTTTTTGCTGTTATACGTGTATTATTATATATTATTACGACATGCTATTATAATGCCATTACTTGACAAAATATTAAATTAACATGGTAGAGTGAACCTTGACACTTCGAATGGCCGCACCGGGAAAGGAAGAAAGCGCGTGGGGCTGTCGCGAGTGAAAGCGGCCGTCTTTGAATGGCCTCGCACTGTGGATCTGCCTTCGAGGCCGTGCAGGTATTTTATAGTTATAAAACAAAATTAAACCAACAAAAATGCAATTCTCGGGCTCCAGAAGTAAATTTAAACGAACGAACCCAACCGTGTACTCACTTGCTGACCCAACGTCACCCAAAGGGAGCATCCCAAGTGACTCTGAGACACGGCAGTGTGCCCCGACATCTCTCACAGGGCAGGCCCCAAGGACACAAAGACTGGCCCCCAGAACGATCCCACATCTCGAATGCTGGGTCGACCCCAGTTCTGGCCTCCTTGGAGAGAGCAAAACCGAGCCGATATGTCACCTGCACCCACCCGCCACACACACTGTTCGATTGAAATTCGTACTTTTATGTCCAATGGAATAAAATTATAGAGTCCAATTGGTTTCCCATTGATGCGTCCAGAACATTCTCTCTGCCCAGGTATTTCCATGCAAGGCTGATACCAGTTAATTACCTGAATTAAATATCTTGCCGCCTAAAAGGGTTTTGTGTACTAGACGATTTATAAATATTCATCCTGCAGGAGAAGGATGCAAGCGAACTGGCTTCCAGCGGCTGCCTTTGCAGCAAGCCGGCCAGCGGTCCACTCCGGGGCAGCCTCCGTGCCCGGCGAGAACATTTTTGGAGCCTCAAATCCCTTATAGAAAAACAATTTCTCCTAATGCATAGCTGGTTTTGCTGAACCGCTAAATAACTTCTGCCTGGCCGTGTCGGGGACAGCCTTAAGGTGCTATGATAGATGCCAAGCAAATAATCAATCAATACACCGGTTTGGGTCTATCAGTGTGGCATTGTGCGGACTAATTAGATGATAAAATGTGATGAATGTGTATTAAACTCAGCCTCTCCCCAGAAGCTCCCACGGGCCTTTTCCCATTTTCTAGCTGACCTTTTAGAGCTAGCTTTATTGTATGTGAATGCAATTAAATCAATTTGTCAGATATTTGCATTCGTCTGGCTTGTTCAGAATTCAATTACTCAGTGTCACTTGACTGCCCCTCGGAGGCCTGTGCGCTGGCTTGTTCTCAAGTGGCAGATGACGGCAGGAACGGGCAGTCTCGTCAGGACACGGGCCTTTGGACGCCTTCCCTGGGCGGCATTCCTGAGGCCGGTCTGCCCAGACCCCTCTCCTCCCGGGGCTCGGAGACAGAGGGTGGCTCTCAGCGCAGCCGAGCTCTAATTCTGACTCTGCCGGTTCCTGGGCAGGCGACTCGAGGATGTCACTTAAGCTCGGTTTCCTCGTCTGCCGGAGGGAACCGGTTCCCTCTGGGTCCCTCTGAAGCAGACACCGGGCGTGGGATTCGAGCAGGAGGAGCAGACCCAGGAGGTAACGGCAGCGAAGCAGCGGTCAGGCCGCGGGCAGGGGGCAGGGGGCGGGAAGGGGCCGACGCGAGGCACGCGAGTGAGTCAGCACGCGAGTGTGTCAGCAGGCCGTGCCGAGGGCTTCTGGTGCTGGGTCCCACTGAGTGCCTCTGGGCGTCTAAGTCTCAGGAAAGCTCCCTGAGCGCCATCACTTTGCTAGAGGAGCTCTTTTTCATGTGAACAGTGTCCCGTGAGAAGTCACAGAAAGAAATAGAAGTGACTCCGGCTTCGGGGCCGGCTAAGGACCAGCCTGCCCCACGGACAACACGAGACGCCGTCCTCAAACGGCACAAACCTCCCCCCGGAAACGGTGATTCCGGCCACAGACCCCTTCTGCTTATTTCAGATCTGCCCGTTCGAACATTCTGCTCCCTTAGCTCCGACCCTGCAGTCACCTTTTTCCCGAATTGTGACACGAGATCACTGGGTCGCTTCAGCCTCATATTTTTCCCATTGGGCTAACCCTCCCCCCGCCCGGAACACCTAGTGCCAGTCCCAGCTGCCCCACCCCGGCCACCGGCCTAATGTCCGGAGGAGGCACAGGTGCCATGCCTTTCGGCCGAGAGTCAGGACACTCTCCGACACACTCTTGCCGCAAAGTCAATCTGCATCTTCAGCACTGACTTTGGGGGTCTAGGGCAAGCCCTTCGCGTGGCCCCCACCATGCATATCCAAACATCTCCCCAGCCACGTGGGACTTCGCGCCATCATTCTGTAACTGGAGAGACGCCAAGGAGCAAGAGCGCCTTAATCAAGTTCCCTCTGTTATCTCAAACCACACAGGACGGGAAAGTGATACAGGGCGTGGCTTGGAATGCAGGTCAGAGAGCACTGCCTCCCAGCACCCCCTGGGATCAGGAGCTGGGGAGCAGTCGGAAACCCTGCAGCCCCCCGTCTGTCTGCTCTCCCCGACTCCCCCTCCCTTTCTGGGTCCAGATGGCTTTTCATCTCGGCTTCCATGTGTCCACGTATTCTCTCTCTCAGACCAGCTTTGGCTGACTTGGAGAGCAAAGAGCCAAATGCGGCTGCCCCATACTTGCCAAATTTGCATATTTTTGTTTTAAAATAACCAGCAGAAAATAAGTCCCAGTCTCACATCCAATCCCAAGTTCCCGGGAGGAAGCCTTAGCATGCCCACTCCAGCCGGGGTCCAATGTCCTGCCTGGTTCAATCGGCTGTGGCCAGGAGGCAGGAGTGCCTGGCTCAGAAGCGGCGCCCGGCCCCCAGCCCCGTGGGGCAGGGCATAAGTCCTCAAGCGGCTGGCACATGGGGCGGGGGGCGGGGCCACCTCTGCTCCTCTAACTTGACATCTCAGTCACAGACGACCTTGGCCGATCCTCTTCTGCTTTCGACCAATACGCTTGAGACACCGTGATGTATTGGCAAACCTGATTCTCGTCTCGTAGGCCAGACGCTTCTCCGACGCCTGAAGGAGAGCAGACCCCGCACGCCCTCTACGCCCGTGTCGTCCTAACGGCAGACTTCTAGGTCAGCAGGACAGCGGACGGGGAGGGCGCTCGGGGCAGTCGGAAGAGAAACGCACGCTGCAGCCTTAAAAATTAGGTCGGTGGTTTTAATTGACTAAAGATTATAGAATCTAGCAAGTTAATTTCCAAGAAAAAAAATCACCGATGAAAGCTTCTGTGACTCTGATTTAAGCAACGATCTCTTGGATACTAGCAAAAGCGTGATCTATATAAGAATAAATTGATAAATTAGACGTTGTCAAGATTAAAAACTTATTCAAAAGGAACAGTTAAGAGACTGAAAAAATAAGACACAGAATGGGAAAAATATTTACAAATGAAACGTCTGATAAAGGACCGTACTCTGAATACATAAAGAATTCTCAAAAGTTAACTAAAAAGAAAACACCCTGATTTTTAAAACTGGGCTAAAGATCCAAACGGACACTTCACCATGGAAGGTATACGGATGGAAAATAAGGACGTGAAAATATGTTCCACATCATTAGCTATTAAGGAAATCAAATCAAACCACAGCGAGATGCCACAGACAGCTCCCAGAGCAGCTAGACTTAGACCGAAGGCGCCCGGTGTCACGAGTGTGTGGAAGAAGGTGACCTCTCACACGCTGCAGGTGGCAATGAAAACAGCACGGCCACCGCGGAAAACAGCGTGCCAGTGTCTGAGCAAGTTAAACACACACCTTCCACGTGTCCCAGCCATTCCGCTCCCAGGCGTTTAGGAGAGAAACGAAAGCGACCCTCTTACGAGGATTCGCACCCCGATCATCACAGCAGCTTTGTTTGTGACAGGCCGGCACGGGAACAACCCGAATGTCGTCAGTGGGCGAATGGATGAAACAAGGCTGGAGCAGCCACTTCACAGGATCTTCCTCAGCAAGGAGGACTGAATTACTGACACGGGATAAAGTCATCTCGAACTAATTGTGCGGAGTGAAAGAAGCCAGATGAAGAAAATATGATTCCATTTCAATAAATTCTAGGAAACGCAAAGTCACATACGGCGGCGAAAGCCTATCAGTGGTTGCCTGGGGAGAGGCAGCGCGGGGAGCGGAGCGGGAGCGGGGGATGGCCAAAGAGCACTGGAAAGCGTCCGGGGATCGGGGGTGTCCCTCACCTTGACTGTGGCGAGGACCTACAGGTGTACGCAGGGTCAGAATTTATGTGATCACGCGTTTTTAAATATGTGCAGTTTATGAACCGTAAGTCAATTAGTCCTCGATAAAGTTGCTAAAAAACCAATATGTAGATTATTGAAGTGTATGTGTGTGTGTGCGCGTGCGTGCACGC
>NW_011889055.1:491343-493664 GCF_000151845.1 Pteropus vampyrus | reverse complement strand
TGATGATGGTGATGGTGATGATGGTGGTGATGGTGGTGATGGTGATGGTGGTGATGGTGGTGATGGTGGTGATGGGGATGATGATGGCAACATGAAAACAGTGATGGAGGAGGAAGGGAAGGAGAAGCAGGAGAAGGAGAAGCAGCAGATTATGCTGATGGGTAATGTCGATGCTGGTTGTGGTGCTAATAATGAATTCACGTACCTAGTGCTATCTATCCTGGGTTAGCTCCTAACACTTCAGGGCATTGCTACAAAGTGCAAGGGCCGCAGAAGTTCATGAGTTTTGGCTGGAAGGCTCAAAAGCCTGGACACTTGAGCTCCGCTAAAGACAATTAGAAAACTCCATCACAAGGTAGGTCTTAAGCTTTAGTCACCTGCCCACCTTAGCCACCTGACCACCGGGATTTGCAAGTGAAGCCATTATAGCCTGAACCTGCCACAACCCTCAAAAGTATGAGCCACGCTTACTTGCAACAATGAGGAGATTCCCAAGATTGGTCTTTATCACATTCCTCATATATTACTTAAAACTGTTTATTCAAAGATGTAGTTACTGACACGCTGACATTTTACCCAACCCTCTCAGGTCATCAGCAATAATGACACGCTAACTAATAATGATGAGTACAAACAACTACAGAAATAATTATTATAACTAATACGTTATCTCCCTGCATCCTTACATCCCATGAGGTAGGTACTATGGCACCTTCATTTCTGGGATCAGGAAAACGAAACGCTGTGAAGTAACTGGCCCCCTGCTGCATAGCTAGGAAGAGGCAGAGCCAGGATTTGAACCAGCTGTGCCGCTACGTGGATCCAGAGGAAAAGCCGGTCTGCGGGGACAGCACGAAGATGGAAAGACAGACTCTGTCAGTCCGGCCTTCGAGCCGGTCACATCCGGGAGGGTCGGTTGAGGCTTGTGCCCCAAACCGCAGTGCATGGGTCTGAATAATAAGGACGCGGCCCCGCGAGCAAGGATGAGTCGACAGCCAGTGGCCTTCTGAGGTCAAATCTTCCTCAACATCGCATGGGCAAAGCCGACCTCAGAGCGTGACTACAGATGAGCCATAAGAAGTACCGGACGACTGGCTGGGTCGGAAGGCGCGAGGCGGGGGAGGAAGGGGTGAAGACAGCACTGGTCATGGGCAGGGCACGGGAAGTGGACGGCATTCTGATAAAAGCCCAGGATCCTGGCAACGAGCTCCCCAGCTAAGGTGAGCCCGCCCGGGGAGGCCAGCCAGCCGATCTGCAGGTGCGACTGTGGGTCATTGTCTGAAACGGAATGCAAGCCAGAGAGAGAAGCACGGCCACCAAGAAAGGTCACAAGAACAGAAGGAAAGTCACGGCAAAGATGTCGCTTTCCCTCCCTGATGTGTATCTGACCCCGTGGGGGTCCGTGGGCCCCAGGTTACAAACCCCTACTTTATGCACAGCAGAGCAGAAGCCCTCTGAGCCATCGGGTCCAAGACCGTGGCTTTAGAATAAAGCTATGAACTGAGCTCCTCGAGGTTAAAGGGTCTTATTCGTCTTGGTATCACTGGTACCCGACCGTTCCCTGCCATGTGGGAGGGTGCAGTAAGCATGCCGGATATACCTGCATTGCTCAAGATGCCAGCAGGATGGGCACGGGTGGCCCGAAGGAGCTGGGGTCATACAGAACCAGCGTTACTTACGGCCACCACCAGCAGGACCACCAGAGGGATGACAAAGTCTGCACAGCGGAAGAAAAGAAAAGGGAGTAGGTTCCCCAGAGTCCAGACGCCTACGGAAGACAGGGCCGCGGGGGTGGGGGACGCTCACTCGGGCCATCCTCTGCCCTCCACCCCGCAGCGCCCCTTCCTCCGCGTGGCCTTCTTCCGCGTGACTCAAACGCAAATTTCTCTACCGCATCTGGTGCCTGGAGAAGCAGACCTTTCCCCGTAGGAAGGCCCTGCTGGCACCCGCTGGGACAGACGTCTCTGATCTGGTCCTCAGCAGGGGTGACTGGCACCCCCAGTCCTGCTGGTGGCAGGAGGCCAGGGGTCCCTGCCCCAGAGGCAGCCCCTCAGTGCTCTGGAAAGCATCTTGTTTGTCTCGGCTGAGCTCCCGCCAGGTGCTGGCAGCCACGACCGTCATGAAAATGGTGCACCCAGGGAAACGGCTTTGCACGCGTGTGGCTTCCGTGCCCGGGAGAGGTACATGCTTTCCACACCTTGGTGGCCCTGGTCCCCGAAGGCACACTTCTCGGAGTCCTCTAACCTCGCGGGGAGCAATGAAGTGGTAATTACCTTTGAAAGTGGCTTTTCCCTGTTTTCGCTGCAGAGAAATAACACGCT
>NW_011889055.1:486243-490073 GCF_000151845.1 Pteropus vampyrus | reverse complement strand
GCCCAGAGTGACAGCCCCGGGTCTGATGCGTCGTCTTCTGCAGACACCAGCGGTGTCTACGGGACTCGCCTTAGCAACACGCTGAATTACTGGTCAGTGTCAGGACACGCCCCAGGGAAAACGCTTCTACGTTCGCCGGGGCCGCCGACCCTGCGCCCACAGTCCAGCAGCGGTCGGGAGCCCCGTCACGTTTCCGATGGCCCGGTCAGTGTTTCGAAAACGTCCCACTTGCCGCCCGGTGTTCCTGGCACTGGACGTACCACGTTCCCTGCTGGTGCTCTCCAAGCGGCAGCCCCTCCCCCGGCTCTCCCGCCTGTGCTCCCTGGGTGGGAGGTGGGACCTCCCTCATCCCTCCCCGAACACGCACAATCACGGGTGTCGCCTCCCTTCTCGATCTCCTCTCCGCCACAGCCAACTTCTTACTCAGCGGTCCCCCCCGGACCGACCCCTCCGCCCGCCAGAGCCTCGCTCCTGCATCCGAGCCCAACCCGCACCCCGAGGACCCCGGCCCTGCGGGGAGTTCAGCGTGCGGGCTCTGAACACCAGCTCTGGCGCCCCACGGCGGCGTGTCACAGAGCTGCAGTCTCCAACACCGCGCCGAGGTTCCACCTGTCCGTTCTTTGCACCCACTTCCCGTCGGCCCCGAGCGTGCTCGCGACACAGTCCTGACCTGACCCCCACGTGCGCCGCGAAGAATCTCGCTTCTCTCATTATTTTCGCATCGCTCTGGCATATCAATCGTCTCAGAAACGAAGGACGCAGACAAATGGCAGCAAGAAGACCTGGAGAGAAACGCGAGATTTTCGCGCGCGATGCGAGGCCCCCCTTTCTGTCATTCCTGCGTCGAGATCTACCGCACGGAAAAGCATTATTAAATACCGACTGTCATACACGTTTCTGTTACATTAGGATTAGAAACACGTTCTGTTTAGAAATAGCTCCGAGAACAGGTTTTGTATTTTACTCTCACACTGAAAACCAGTCAGCTCTGCTTCAGCCTCAAAGAGCGTGTTTATGTAAAATTAAATGAACGCTGGCCGCGAGCTGCACCTTTTTTTCTAAACGGGAAATGGGTTGACGCAGGTGGGTAACCCCAAGCCTGACACACTGTAGGCGCCCCATAAGTATGTTAAGTGAACAAATTAATAATAACTTCCACTTGATGAGAAGCTTCTCTGTGCCAGGCGCTTTGCATATTTTATGCTATCATCCAAACAACCCTGAGGAAATTTGGGGGGTCAGAAAGGTTATGTGACTTTTGCCCAAATACAAAGAGCAGCAAATGGGGAGCTCTGCCACTAGGCCAGCTCCTCTGGCCTCTCGGCTCATGCGCCCCACTCCTAAATAAATTTACTGCTGTAAACCATGAGGGATTTTCCGATCTTTTTAGCATTCATAAATAAGTGACTTGTTTAAAAAAAAAAAAGTTCTACGCTAGCACCATATTATTAAACGGTATGCTGTCGCATTCACGTGACGATCTTCACACCATTAAGGCAAGTTCTGAGCTGTCCCCATTTACCATGTGAAGCCGGCAAATTCGCTTCAATGCGAGTCGGCTTCAGGACAGAAGTGTACGATGTTGCAAGGCATCAAAAAAAAGACAAAAACTCCTCTAACGAACTGACGTTTGGAATTCTAAATTTTGTGCTGATTTTTTAAAAACGTGTAATTGTTGTTCCAAGTGACAAGATGTAAAGAAAGGTTTGTGCACAGCGCAGGTGTGGAGTCATTATGCTTAGTCAGTGAAAAGCCAAACCGTACACAACGTCAATAACGCACGCCTGCGGCTAACCTTAGCCTTGAAGGCTGCTTCGGCGCCCCCTGTAAAACTCTCATCAGGTGAGTACAACCTTCCGGTCTGGTGACCTCCGGCCTGAAGTCACCTTGCCGATGGGTCATCATGTTTGTCCTCATTAACTCATCGACAGCACTGTTTCGTTTGCATTCGGGTGTCAAATGATGGGCGTACGTTAAACATGTTGAGCGGGGACAAGTCGAAACTCGTGTTAATGTTTTGAAGATTGCCACATGATTTCTATAGTGTACTAATTAATAATACGGCACGGTAACAGAACATTGGTTTAAAAAAAAGAGGTCGCCTTTTTTTATCAATGCTGAAAAGATTAAAAAATCCCTACGGGCTTAAAGCAGTATATTTACTTACAAGAGGGACCCAGGAGTCAAAAGAGGTAGGAAAACCTGGTATGATGGGCGAAGCTCCCTCCAAAAAGTGCTATTTATAAATATAAACTCTTTTTCCATTTATGTGTAAATAAGCCTTAAATGTAGCTAGAGATCATGACTCTCGGTAAGAAAGCTAAAAATATTATAAAAACATAAATTTACAACAAGTGAATGGATAGGACAACGTAATTACGATTCTCAGATCTCAGCCGACAGGCTCTGTCCCCAGCCCTGTTTTCCGGCGGGGCGGGGGGCGCTAAAGCCGTGTGTGCAGACGAGAAGCCAGCCGCGCGGGCTCTAATCCCAAGTACCAGCCCAGTGAGATTTCCTTCTTACCGCAGAAGTTTATAAAATCTTTAAAAGTTAATCTTGGAGACTGTGGAGAAAGAAATCCAACGTGAGATCAATAACTAACTCCAGCAGGTACTGAGAGCTCGCTGCAGGACTATGACCTCCCGGGTACGGCGGGCAGGGGCGGGAGAGGGCGAGAGGCCCCGTCCCCGCCAAGCCCGGGCTGAGCACCGACGTGGGGGCGGCCGGACGGCGACAGGGGCCGCGAGCGGGGCGCCACGCGGGGGGCCTGGCCAGGGCAGCACAGTCGGGGTCAGGCCAAAGGTGGCGGGCGGGAAGCGGCTTGTCGGAATTAGGGCCCTGGCCCCAGACGATGTCAGAGGTAAAGCCAGCTGTCCCAACAGCTCAGTGGCAAAGAATGGCCGAAGCAGCAGGAGCTGCAGCCCAGGGGTGAGCCGCGTGGGGAGCTGGGGACGAACACACGCTCAGCCCCAGGAAGACAGGACGAGACCGGCCGCCTGCCGGCCCAGAGGCCGCAGAGCTGAGGCGTGTCCCCTGGGTCACACTTCTACCTGCCTGTGTCCCTAGAGGGAGAGCAGCTGAGATCCCAGCAAGCGCAGCTGACCGAGGCCCCCCGGCTGACCGCAGGGTGAACACATGTCCTGCACGTGGCACGTCCAGACTCGGACACCCTTTCCAAGTGAGGCTACTGCACACGGTCCCAGGAACGGGCAACGCGATGACGGGTGGACGTCCCCGAGAGCCCCCGCCGGCCTTCTGTGCTGGACGCCTCCACAGCCCCCCTGGTCCCCTCCGTCCCCAATGCGGGCCACTGCAGCAGACGACTCTGGACCCCCTTGTCACAGACGCCGCCCAGGCTGGGGCTGGGGGAGGTGGGCGGGGAGCTGAGCACACAACCCCAAGAGCCAGACCACCCTCAAGTGTTGACCCCTCGATGCCTCACATGCCCCCCAACCCCAGCCCTGCCCAGGCCTTCGGCTTTCTAAGTGGGTACCACCAATGGGGAGGCCCCGGTAGGAAGTCAGAGAGGGTAGACAGCGAGACCACGTCACTCTCCCCTGGGTCCTGCCCTTCGAGGACCCCTCGGGACAGCTGTCGCCCCTCGGGACAGCTGTCAGCCGTGTGGCCAGGGTGGCCCACTCTGCACAGCCCCTTCCACGAGTGTCCAGAAGAGAGCAGTGACAACAGCTGGCTGACACAAGCCGATGACGGTGTCGTCGGGGGTCCCCTCCACCTACACATCTGCAGACGAGCCCTCTCTGAATAACCCCGTTCGGCGTGTGTCTTTGTCCCGTGGAGACCCTAACACATGTCCCTCATTCAGGCTGTCA
>NW_011889055.1:448246-486193 GCF_000151845.1 Pteropus vampyrus | reverse complement strand
CCACGCGGGGGGCCTGGCCAGGGCAGCACAGTCGGGGTCAGGCCAAAGGTGGCGGGCGGGAAGCGGCTTGTCGGAATTAGGGCCCTGGCCCCAGATGATGTCAGAGGTAAAGCCAGCTGTCCCAACAGGTCAGTGGCAAAGAATGGCTGAAGCAGCAGGAGCTGCAGCCCAGGGGTATGCTGCGTGGGGAGCTGGGGACGAACAAGCCGGGGCCGAGAGCCCCCGCCGGCCTTCTGTGCTGGACGCCTCTGCAGCCCCCCTGGTCCCCTCCGTCCCCAATGCGGGCCACTGCAGCAGACGACTCTGGACCCCCTTGTCACAGACGCCGCCCAGGCTGGGGCTGGGGAAGGTGGGCAGGGAGCTGAGCACACAATCCCAAGGGCCAGACCACCCTCAAGTGTTGACCCCTCGATGCCTCACATGCCCCACAACCCCAGCCCTGCCCAGGCCTTCGGCTCTCTAAGTGGGTACCACCAATGGGGAGCCCCGGTAGGAAGTCAGAGAGGGTAGACAGCGAGACCACGTCACTCTCCCCTGGGTCCTGCCCTTCGAGGACCCCTTGGGACAGCTGTCGCCCCTCGGGACAGCTGTCAGCCGTGCGGCCAGGGTGGCCCACTCTGCACAGCCCCTTCCATGAGTGCCCAGAAGAGAGCAGTGACAACAGCTAGCCGACACGAGCCGATGACGGTGTCGTCGGGGGTCCCCTCCACCGACACATCTGCAGACGAGCCCTCTCTGAATAACCCCGTTCGGCGTGTGTCTTTGTCCCGTGGAGACCCTAACACATGTCCCTCATTCAGGCTCTGTCACTGGTAGCGTACCGTGAAGTCATATTGCATGAAGTCCGTAACTATCTCGAGAGCGACCCAGCCGCATTGCACTGTGTACGTTACAGGCACGAACTGTGTAAGTAGAAACGCTTCTTTTTAAATGCTTCACTTTTGCGTGGCTGTTTTGGCCTCAAAAAGTAAGCCGTCCTGACTTTCTTAATTCCCACGAGACCGTGGTGTCCACGAACTCCATGCGACATCAGTGATGCCTCGTGATTAAGACAACAGGCTTTGGAGTTGGGCGGGCGTAGGGCCGGCGGGGCCCCCCGCTTCCTAGCTGTGTGACCACGGGCTGTCACTTACTGCAGCAGCCACAGGGGCTCCCGCTGGCCCATCCAGGTTTGGGCTTTCCCTCTGACAACGTCCCCTTCTTGGCATGGGAGCCCGACCCCTACACTGTGACCAGAGGGCTGGTCTCGTGTCTTCAGACAGAAGCAGTGGCCTCCGGGGAGACGTGCACAGCGTCGGCCCCGTGTTCGCGAGCTTGCAGCCTTCCTGGCCGGCTGACAGCGACTGTCTACACCTGCGGGAAGCGAAGCTGGAGCTGACGCAGGGGGCCGGGACAGCTGAGACAACAAAATGCAGATATTTTTGAAATGTTTCCTTTCGGGGCCCCGCCACTCGCTGTGATACCGGCTGAGGTGCGAGCGGCTGGCTCCAGCAGGTGTCAGTAACAGATGGAAGCGGCTAATGACGGCTCTGACACGTGCACGGAGATAAAGCTGTCACCGGCTAATTGCGCACCTCTGCTGTCTCGCCACGCAGGGCGCTGGGCAGCGGCCGGCCCTTCCCGGAGCGGCACGCAGGGCCAGGGTGCGGTGCAAAGGCGCCTGTGCCCCCAGCTCTGCGCCTGCTCCGGCCCGAGGCTCCCGCGGGCGGCAGAGTAAGTGGTGAGTGGCACCCAGCAGTAAGCATGCCCAGTCAGTGCCGCTGGTGCATGGGGGAACTGGCTCCCAAGAACCCGTGTCACACTGAGGTCTCCAGGTACCAGGCTGCGCTGCCTTCTAGAAGTTTCCTCTGCCCTCTCAGGTTAAAACTCCATCCAGTGGCAGTCGCAGGGCCTTATCCGCTCAGCATCTCTCTCAGGGAGCCATTCCTACTCCCCGCTGGAGCTGGAGAGGCGGCGGGACCACGTACCCCGGGGTGACGTGACACTCCAGTTCCATGGCTCGGCCACTGGCTCAGGGACGGACATGTGACACAAGTTTGGCCAATCAGAGACAGTCTCGAGACACCAGATGAAATTCTTGACAATGACATGCTGTCTGGAATTGCTCCCCCTGGAGACAGCAAAAGCCACTAGAGTCCCCTTTCCACTGCACCAGGGGCGCAGCGGAGGCTCTGATGCCCAGGAGCACACGCCCCGGGCACCTGGGTGCAGCCCTCTCATCTGCCCGAGGCACTCGCTGCTGACACCCAGGACCCTCCTCTGCAGCCCTGGAGTGCAACGGCCGATACCCTCGGGCACCCTTCCGCCAGTGGGAGAGGGGAAAGCAGGGAGCTGCGTGCCCGGCCGCCCCGGCCTCTCTCCCGTGGGACGATCCTGGGCCCGCCTCACAGTGGTCACCTGCTCATTACCGCCTGCTCCCCATCTCTGTGCCAGCGTCCCCCTCGCCTCACGTGTGCTTCCCGAGTCAACTCCCGCGTGAGTGCGGTGCCTCTGAGAAGCAGGTGCGCGATGAGATTACACAGGAGCTTTGCTGGGAGAGACATCGGTGCGGCAAAGGGGCGGGGCCGCAAAGGCGGGTCGCACGCTGGAAGGAGAGGCAGAGAGCCGACCAGGCCGCCCGAGCCAGGCTGCAGCGTGACTCCGACACAAGTGTGGCCGGCCCACGTGTGGCTGGCGTCTGCAGCCAGGCCACCAGGCGCAGGCCTGCGGAAGCTGTCATCCTGAGAGCAGCCAAGGGAAGCGCGGCTGTCACACGACATGACGGTGCATCCAGAAGGGAAATGACAGGGCTGCCGGTCGACTATGCCTGCTGCAGCACAAAATCCGAGTGGCGTATCTTCTTGGTCACCAAATATACTACATGTACCAGAGTCTGCTGTCGGTGGGGGCGTTGCTGGTGCTGCTGGTGCTGGTGGGGAAACCCGAACTGTTAGTAGGATGCCTGAGAATAAACCATGCATAGAAGAAAACTAAGCCAAAGGCCCTCATTTGCGCGCCCGGACCAGCCACTGCTGATGCCAGCGAACCCGCTCCGTGCCGCAAGGATGTAACTCATGGCATTTCCTCTTTCGCTTGTTGTTTTGTCATTGTAGTTGATGTTTAAGCTGCTTGGAGCTGGGTTTCTGTCAACTGCAGCCAAAAGGAAGCTAACTGACACAGACATCTGGACATCAATTTTGTGCAGTGTTGGTCTGAAATTCATCTTGCTGCCCTTGGAGTCGACCGGCCAGCCACGGTGAGGGTTTGCCTCCCGACTACGCCTTTTCGGCGGTGACACTTGCCCCTTCTCCCTGCCCACAACGTGCTGGCAGAGGTAGCCTAGGACACCTGCAGTCCCTTTTCTAGCGCTGGGCCTGCCCAGGGCTCTGTGCTTGGGAGGTGGAGTAAATACTGGTCCATCGAATTAGCAAATTAATTAGCAAAGCTGCTAATTAACCCAGCAGTGGTGCTGGGGTGCTCTGGCTTCACCAACATGGCCCTGGCCTTGCCTGCGGTGGCCCGTCCACGTGGACAGCTGCGGCCTGGCTGAGCAGACGCTTCCGGCCTGAGTCACGATGCCTCATGGAGACTCCACTCGCTGGGAGTTTAGAAGGATCGGGTGAACCCCTTCTTGAACCAGACAAAGAAAGGGCCGTGCGGGGCCCTGGCTCCCCGTGCAGCTTCCACGCCCCGCCCCCCGCCTCCGAAAGCCCTCCCAGCCTCCTGCTCTGCCGTCCCCGGGACAAAGCGTCGCCCTAAGGCCCATGTGTTAGTTCCTCGCCACCAACTGCAGGATCCGGAGCAAAGAGTTCTGTGCAAACGACTCACCCCCTTTGGACACGAAAACTGATCATTTATAGTTCAAAGTAAGCGATCTTTTATTTTTCAAAGATAGAGGTGAATCTGGATAGAGATAATACAGGCATTTTTGTACTATCCTTATGAATTTTTCAATAAGATTAAAACAAATAAAAATTTTCCCATACTTTAATAAAGTGAGTCGCTTTCCATTTGTTAAACGGGGGAGACACAGATCTGGGGAGCCGCTGCTCCGTCTGGAGGAAGGCCCGCGCTGCGGCACGCGAACAGCACTTCCCCGATCCCTGACACTGACGGAGATCTTCTCCTCTTTAAAAACTATTTCTTTGTCCGTTTCAACCCTATGAGCTCTCTGGAAATGCGGTTCTCACAGCGAGCAGGCCAGAAAGCGGAGTCCGCCGGTCAGTGCAATGCAGCTTCGTATCCAGGTGACGACTGGACCCAGGAACCGCCTGACCCCGGCTTGGCTTCTCGCCCAGGTGAGCGGAATGGCCGCCGCTCCCCGCCGAGGACACGCACCACTGACAGGCCACTTACTGAGGCGCAACTGCTGTGGCCGCCAAGGACAGAGGTCACAGCCTGAGAGCACGGAGGGCCACGTATGTCTGCTGGGTCAAGTGGCAGGCTCCGTCGGCCTCCCCAAGTTCCCGGTAACGACTCGTCTTTCATGGGGCCTTTCTTGTCCCTTCCCCCAAAGTGACTTTACGGAATGTACAGGACTTCTTTTGAGTGTCAAATGCATCGTTCGGACAGAAAAATCACAAAGGCGCAGTGAACAGTTTCCACACAAGAACAACAACACGTCCTGGCCTTAGGTGGACAGAGGGTCCCGTCCATTCATCCATTTGTTGACACAAACATGTATCAACAACCCGCCCTGTGACAAAAACTGGGCCAGGCCACAGGGCACAAAGGGCCTGATAATCTCCATCCTCGATGACCCAGTCTGCCGGGTCAGAATGGCCCAAGAGCGGGTACGGGGCACTGGGCGCTTACTCCCTGGGCTGCCAGGGCACCCAGCGAGGCCTTGAGGTGGCGTGAGCCCTTCAGCGCGGTCCTCTCAAACACACGTGGCCTCGTCCACGCATCCCACGGTGTCACATGAGTCACATCACTGTTCACAAATACCACGATACAGTACAGGTTAGGAAACACTAGCGGGGTCAGATCGTCGGATGACGGCAGCTCCGTAAGTTCTTACTGTAAATTCCAAGTGCTTTACACGTTACCTTATTCTCTCCACATAACGACCCTCTAAGTTATATGACAGTTTTCGGAGAAAAATGAGACAAGGAAGCTGAGACAAAACAAAAGTTAATTAACTTCCTCGAGTCCACACAGCCAGTAAACGGCAGCCAGGATTCGAAGCCAGGATTCGAAGCCAGGCCTTCTCGCCCCGGACCCGTGCACTCCGCTGCACGGTCGTCGAAGATGTCATCACAGCACGTTGTGACGCGTTCCGTGACCTGCACACGCCCCAGGGCTGCGGCCGTACAGTGGGGGTGTCACCGCCTCTTCCCGGGACAACCGAGGACCGCGAACGACCCCAATGCTAGCTGACGGGGCGCAACCGTGACATTCCCTGAACTTCGGAATGATGTTCTGGGAAATGAAGAATGAAAAGCGTTTTCTCCAATGAAGGATGAACACGGCCTGATGGCCACCGCCAGCCAGGGCACGGGGCACGCAAGCGACAGCGGGGCCGCGAGGCCAGGCCATGCGCGTCGGAGCGCCACACGGGCCTCTCCGCGCGAAGGGCCACGGCCCTGGTGTCCGAGCCATGTGCCCGGTCGGTCCTCACTGGGCGTACGCGTGCGGCTGGCCCGTCCTGTGATGTTCCGTCTGTGTTTGACTCGGGGGTTTCTGGGATGTGGGTTGACTCATTTCATACCGGCTTGTCCTCGGGAACTTATAGCAAATTTTGGTCAGGATTTGGCAAACAGAAAGGATAAGGAACACCCTGCCCCGATTTCTTCCTGGACTCATCCACTCTGCACTGTCGCTGGCAATGACTCCCGAATCAGAAGGCGTTACGGATTTGCGTGAAAAGCTCCCAGTGTCCCACACGCGCTCCTCAGCCCCATGTGAAAAGACACAAGACGGACGCGGTCACCTGTGTAGCCCGGCGACCCTGTTCCCCTGTCAAGCCCCACGCCACATCCTCGTCCTCCAGCACAACAGCCACATCTTACAAGCGTCTGCCACTGCCACGTGTCATCTAGTCTGCTGAGTGTCCTTCCCCTACGTGCGCGGCTGCATACCACCTAGCGCCTAATCGAGCATCACTACAGAGCTCTAAATAAGCCTCCCGTGATCCCCTTCCCTCGAAGGCTTGACTCAGTTCCTCTTAGGTTTTTCTCTATGCTTCCTTCCACGGCGAGTCTTCCTACCCACCTCTATCTGTAAACCCGTACCTATGTCGGTACTTCTATTTCCATCTTCCTAGATAGAGCGATGATACATAAATAGATCTAGATAGCAGATCTAGATAGCTATATACCGAGTCTGGATAGATCTGCATCTAGATCGATATCTGGATGGAGAGATAGATGATTGACAGATGATCAATAGATGATAGATAGATTAGATAGATAGGTAGATGGATAGGTGATAGATTAGATAGATAGACAGACGGACAGACAGACAGACCATCTTTCGGACACTGCATCTGCACAGTCATGACTATTCCTGCAAAACGCCTCCCGGACCCTCACCAGCTCGCAGCGCGGGGGTCGACACGGAGACAGCGTCGATCGATGTTGTTAACATTCACTAGAAAGTGCAGACACAGCGGGAGGAAAAGGGAAAGAACACGTTAGTCCCAAATACAAAGGGGGCCGGGGGCTGAGCGCGGGGGGAGGGGCGGCTTACAGGAGACAGGGGATCTCCTGAGAGCACAGACAGGGAGCAGCCCCCCACCCCCACCTCCCCACCCCCCGAAAGAGGCTGCGAACGGCAGAGGCCGGCGGCTGGTTGTCTCTATCTTAGCACCAGCCCTGGGCGGAAAAAGGAAAGTGGCTTGAATGCTGGGGACAAGGTACAGTCAAGCGACAAAGTGAACGAAATTGGTCTTTGAGACAAGGGATCCAGAGTGAAAGAAGAGTTCGAATATTTATGAGGATAAAAGCAAATGTCACATTACACACTCGCCGCCGGGCCATGCGGCCGCCGAGCAAACCTCTGGAGGGCGGCCTTTGAAGGTCCCTCTGGAGAGGCAGCTGACACGCAACCTCCCTCCCCGGCAAAACCGAAGGCACTCCTCTGCCATGGCGCGTGTGTGTCCTTGCTGCATGTGGCAAAGCCTTTTTCTGCTGAGCTTTAAAATAAAGAAAGAAAAAAGCAACAGCAAAGAGAATCTAGTTGACCAGGCTGCAGAGGTGGCCTCCTGATGGCCGAGCTGGGAAGGAGGCAAGCTGTCCCCTCCGCCACGGTCCCGGGTGACTCCGGGCTGAATACTGGGCGGGGGGGGCTGGGTGCAACGCAGGGTAAGCGGCTTTCCTCCGTCACGGCTGCTGTGGGATGCTTTCCTTGTGGGATGCTTAATAATCTTCGGAGCCTGGGGGATGACAGCTGAGTTTACGAACTCGAAAAAGAATCCAAGGAAAAGCTGCCTGGCCCGGCCCGAGCCATTCTGTGGTCATTAATCGCAAGACGCGACCTGGGAGAGGCCGGTGCACGGTGTAACAGAGAAAACCAGCCCCGCGTCTCCGCTGGAGGGGTGACGCGTACGGACGAGGCAGGTGTGACCCGCGCCCTCGAGCGGCACAGCCCTCGGCCCCCATGCACAGGTGGGCTAACGCGGGAGGATGGACAGCGACGTCCCCTTGGCGTTTACAAAAGTCCGGGGGACTTGGACGCGTTTCCTCCCTTTCGGCCTCACGCGGCCCTGCCAGGGGGGCATGATGACCTTCACTCTCCAGTTCAGAAAACGGAGTCTCCGAAAGGGTACCTCGTTGGTGCCAGGCGGCTAGAGAGGAGGGTGCCCAGTGTGGCAGCCACCGCCCCCATCAGGAAGCGTTTGTCATCTGCCTACATCGCACTGCCTGGATCCCGGGTCACGAAATGGGGACACGAAAGCAGAAAGATACCATTTCAAAGCCCCGGGGGATGTGGCAGCCTGGCAGAGAGACAGGCACGCGAGACATTACACATGACACACACAGTTGACTGAGCGAAACAGGTCAGCACTGAGCGGAGAACGGGCCTCCCGTCCAGGGGCGCGTCCCCAAACACTGTGGAGCCGGCGCGCCCCCTGGATACCCCCACCTCGCCAGGAAGTGGCAACCCCAACCTTGCACCTGTCAGTCAAGGACACGTGGACGCAGAGGGAGAGGACAGCACGGGCATCTGCTGAGCACTCCCTCCGGGCAGATCCAGATGCCGGGGCGGGAGAAAGGGGGACAGACGAGTGGCTGGGAGCCGTCTCAGAGGGGCCGGGACCTTCTGAGAAGACCGAAGGCCACGCGTGCAGGACACCTGGGAACAACCGCAGCGCCTGCACCGGCCACCCCATCGCATGCACAGAGACCACGGTGGTGATTTAGCAAAAGCATGAGGAGGGTTTGCCACCGATGCTCTGAAAAGCTGCGTGCATCGCGACCCCCTCCGCAGCCTGGCCACATGTCAGCGCCAGCCCTGCACAGGCTTTACGCGCACGGGAATGAAGGGCTGAGCCAGACAGCTTGGCTTTCCTGGTCTGCACCCTGACTGCTAATGTCACGGCCAGGAGACGGGATGCTAAGTGATCGAGCTCAGATGAGATGCCTTCAACTCGCTGAATATTTAAGGTCACCTCAGGGAATCGGTTGTGCTAGTTCTCACATGAAGCTCGCAGGGCTAATTCTCTTGCCCAAAGTCCCAGGCAACAAGTGGACAGTCAGGGACCCCCCAGTAGCGCCATCGCTCGTGGCTTTAGCGCGTCCAGCACCGCCCCCCATTCTCCTGCAGACAGAAGTGAGATGCCAGCGCCGCCACTTGGTATGGTCAGAACATAACACTCGCTCCGAGCTGTCACCTGCAAAGCGCCTCACCCGTGCTGACTGCTGACCCCAAACGGTATCCACAGACCCGTAACGCTGAGGACACCGGCGCCTCCCTCGGGGCGTGGGGTCTCCTCGGAGCGCCTTAGAAAATCCGCACAAGGAGCTAAAGCCAGAGGCTCTGGCTGATGTACCAGTGGTCACTTAGCAACGCTTGAGGTCCCCCCGTGTGTCACCTGACCTCACCCACTTACGGGGCTCGTGGAGCAGGGTCGATGGCCAGGTATGTGTCTGCAAAGCGCCATCTGGACACCCGCGGCCCATCCGATGTGTGTGACACGGCACACAGATGCGAGCGAGCGAAGAGCCCATCTGACAGGGCATCGCGCTCACGGCTTCGCCGGTTCAATGGCTTTCTCAGCCTCCTTGAGAAACGGAACGGCCCCCAGCTTGCTCGCCGCTCTGAACCTTCTCAGAAGCATGGTCTCTTGAAGACTGCCAGAGACCCTTACCAATCCCCACCATCTTCCCCGGGGGCCCCAAGTCACCCCAGACTTTCTAGAACTCTGCCGACGTGGACGAAGCTCTGCTCGAAGTACGAGTTCCTGGTGTCAACAAGCTCCGGCGGGGTCCCCGGGAAACTCCACGAATGCTCCGCGCGGCGGTGGCCTCGCTCGTAAAACGAGGCGCTAACAATGGCGGTGTCATGGGCTAATTTGAGAATAAAATAGGTTTAGTTCATATCTAAGTGCTTTTGACAGGCCATGTGCGATGTTATTTCCTGCCTAGGTATCGCCTCTGATGTACCATAAACTCGCAGGGGACTTCCACGTGTGGCCTCGTCCAGTCCTCACGGCCAACCCCAGGACAGAGAACCCGCTGTCAGCCTCACATTAGGACCACAGACATGGGGACTCAGGGAGGGTCGGTGACCGCGGTCCGAGCCCGTGCTCTCACGCCAGGAGGCAGAGTCTCCGGTTCCCTCTGGAACGGCCGGGGGCGCGCAGAGAGGTGGGGAGCCAGGCCGCTCACGCTGAGACGACTGGCCTTCCGCCGGGCTTGGGGACAGGCCAGTGGCGAGGCAGACAGTCCGCGCGGACGCCCCTTAAATGCCAGCGCGTTCATGACCCTCGCGACAGCTGCACAAGGCTGGCTCAGGCTTTAAGAGATGCGCCTCCGAATGGCAGAGCTCGTGAATGAAGGGACCAAGACTTGGGACCGATTCCTGCCATCTTCCACAGTTCCAGTGCGACTCTGACGCTACGCTCAGGCATTTGCCAGCTGTGTGACCTTAGACAACTTACTCAACCTGAGGCTCGCTTACTTCATATGTAAAAGGAAGACACATTTTGTCTGTAGCCACGCCACCCTGAACGAGCCCAATCCCATCTGATCTCGGAAGCTAAGCAGGGTCGGGCCTGGTCGGTCCTTGGATGGGAGACCACCTAGGAAGACCAGGTGCTGTAGGCGTAAAAATTTTTAAAAAATAAAGGATTGTAAGCTGACAAGTTCCTTGCAATCCGTGAGGTCAAGCAAGGGCTGCCCCGCCAAATATGTAAATGAATGAATGAATGAATGAATGAATGAATGAATGAAAAAATAAAAAGAAAAGGAAGACATGTTTTAACTGGGGCGACCGGGAAGGTAAAATGACACAATACATGCTAAGTCCCCGGACTCAGCAAGCACTCCAGAACTGACAGCCTCGCTGTGGCAATACCTCATTTTTGTATCATTAACCTTTTAAATATTGTTTAATTTTTTTCTTAAATTAGAATTTATTTTATTTTTGACAGTTACTACACATGGGCAAAATGGTCTTTTCCCAGCTCTGCTGAGAAATAACTGGCATCCCGCGCTGCGTGTGTTCAGGCGCGTAACGCGGCGGTTCAACGCGTGTACGCGCTATGAAACCACTGTCATCTAAGGTCAGCACACCTATCGCCTGACACAGCTACGGTTTTTCATGGTGAGAACCTTTAAGATCGCCTCTCTCGACGACTTGCCAATACATGACACAGTGTCGTTAAGTACGGTCACCATGAAACACATCGCGTCAGCAGAATGGGCTCGCCTTGTCGCCTTGTCCCCTCTGGCCGCCTTCATCTACTTCCCCCACCTCCAGCCCCTGGCAACCACCAACAGGGTGTTTCTATGAGTTTAGGTTTTTAGATTCCACGTACAAGGGAGACCACACGGCTTTGTCTTGCTCTGACCCGTTTCACTGAGTATAACGCCCTTAAGTTCACCCACGTTGTCATAACGGCAGGATTTCCTCTTTTTCGTGGCTGAATAATACTCTACCGTGCACACAGCCCACCGCTTCTTTACCCGTTCATCCATCGAGGGGCAGTCAGATTGCCTCCACATCTGGGCTGCTGTGAATAAGGCTGTGGGAACACAGGGTGCGGAGATCTCTTCGAGACAGTGATTCCATTTCCTTCAGATATATACCCAGAAGCGGGATGGGGGAATAACATGATGGTTCCCATTTTAATTTTTTGAGAAACCTCCGTACTTTTTTCCACAGTGGACGCGCCAATTTACATTCTCACCAACAGCACACGAGGGTCCCCTTTCTCCACATGCTCCCAGCACTTGTTACCCGTTGTCTTGTTGATGACAGAAAATCTAACAGGTGGGAGGTGGTGTCTCATTGTGGGTTTGACTTGCATGTCCCAGGTAATTATTGGTGTTGAGAACCTTTTTGTGTACCTGTTGGCCATTTTAATATATTCTTTGGAAAAATGTCCATTCAAGTCCTTTGCACAATTCTAACTGAATTTTTTTTTTTTTTTGCTTTGAGTGGTATGAGTTCCTTATATTTTTGGATAGCAACCCCTTATCAGATAAAGGGTTTGCAAAAATGTCCCCCATTCTTTAAGCTGTCTTTCCATTTTGCTGATTGTTTCTTTCGCTGTTCAGAGGCTTTTTAATTTGCTATAGCCCCTTTCTGATTTTTGCCTTTGTTTCTTATGCTTTTGGTGTCATATCCACAAAACTATTGCCACGATCAATATCAAGGATGTTTTTCCTTGTTTTCTTCTAGGAGTTTTATGGTTTCAAGTGTTATGTTTGAGTCTTTAATCCATTTTGAGTTAGTTTTTGTGAGTGGTGCAAGGTAGGGGTCCAATTTTATGCTTTTGCATGTGAATATCCAGTTTTCCCAACACGACCTGGAGGAGAGACTACTTTTCCTCTATCGAGTATTCTTGTCTCCGTCGTCAGATATTAGCTGACTGTATATGTGTGGGCTACTTCTAGGCTCTCGATGCCGTTCCATTGGTTTACATGTCTGTTTTCGTGCCAGTACCATGCCGTTTTGATTACTAGAGCTTTGTGATATAGTTTCAAATCAGGGATTGTGATCCCTCCAGCTTTGTTCCTCTTTCTCAACATCGCTTTGGCTACTCGGGGTTCTTGTGGTTCCACACAAATTTTAGAATTTTTTTCTATTCCTATAAAATAGGCCATTGAAATCTTGACAGGGATTGCACTGAATCTATAAATGGCTTCGGGTGGTATGAATATTTTGACAATGTTAATTCTTCCAATACACAAACAGGGAATATCTTTCCATTTATTTGTGTCTACTTTAATTTCTTTTATCAATGTCTTATAGTTGTCAGTGATCTTTCACTTTCTTGTTTAAATTTATTCTTTATTTTATTCTTCTTGATGCTGCTGTAAATGGGATTGTTTTTTATTTCCTTTACAGATGATTCATTGTTGGGGTATAGAAATGCAACCGATTACTGATTTCGTATCCTGCAACTTTACTGAATTCATTCATTAGTTCTAAGACTTTTTTGGTGGCGTATTGAAGATTTTCTGCGTATAAGATCACGTCGTCTGCAGAGACAACGTACTTCTCCCTTTCTGATCTGGATGCCTCTCGTTTCCTTCCGGGCCTGACTGCTATCTGGCTACAGCTTGCAGTGCTGTTTAGCAGGCGCGGTGACAGTGGGTGTTCTCTTCTTGTCCCTGATCTCAGAGGAAAAGCTTTCAGCCTTTTTCCATTGAGTACGATGTCAGCTGTGGACTTGTTGTATATGGCTTCTGTTATACCGAGTTATGTTTCTTCTATACCCAATTAGTTAAGTGTTTTTATGATGAATGGCTGTTAAATGTTGTCGAATGCTTTTTTTGCATCTAGTGAGATGATCATATGATTTCGAGTCCTTTATTGTATTAACGTGATGTGTAACACATGCTGATTTGCATATGCCTTGCTTTCCGGCTGGGGATAAATCCCACTTGTCGCGCTTTACCATCTTTTTAATGTGCTGTTGAGTTTGGTTCGAGAGTATTTTGTTGGAAATGTTTGCTTCTATATTCGTCAGGAGGAGCTTCCTTTTCTCGTACTGTCCTTGTCCGGCTTTGGCGTCAGGGCAGTACTGGCCTCAGACATGAGTCTGGGAGTGCTCCCTCCTGTTCGCTTTTTTGGAGGATTTTAAGAAAGATTTGTGTTCATTCTTGTTTAAATATTTGGTGGAATTCACGGATAAAACCATGTGGTTTCTGGGCTTTTCTGCGTTGGGATGTTTTGGATGACCGATTCGATCTCCTTACACATTACTGGTCTGCTCAGATTTCCTGTTTCTTCCTGAGGAAGTCTCAGTGTCTGGCACGTGTCTGGGGATTTAGCCATTTCTTCTAGGGTTTCCAGTTTGTTGGCGCAGAACCGTTCATAGTAGCCTTATGACCCTCTGTATTTCTGTGGTAGCGGCGCGATGCCATCTCTTTCATTTATAATGCGATTTATTGGGTCCTCTCTCTCTGTTCTTGGTTAGGCTTCTGGGTAAAGGTGTCGGTTTTGTCGATCTGTTCAGAGAACCAGCTCTCGGGCTCGCTCATCCATGCCGTCTCCCCGCTCTCCAGCTCGCTCACTTCCGCTCCAGTCCTTCCCTCTCCTTCCTCCCGCTAACTTCGGGCTCAGCGTGCCCTTCTCCCAGATCCTGGAGGCGTAAAGGTGCAGGTGCATAGGCCGTGCTCTGCCAACCCCCTGGTCGGTGGCCTCTTGGGCCGCGCCATCCGACCAGACGGTGCCTCTGGCTGGACTCCGTGCTCGCGCGGGGCGGCAGGCAAAGCTCAGCAGTCGGATGAGACCCCACGCTGGATCTGCGACCAGGTGGGGCCATAGGCTCCGCACCGAAGCTGGGCAGGGCCGTTGGCTGAGCTTCGCGATCAGGCAGGCTGCTGGCTGTGTCCTGTCGTCATGCAAGGTCACCGGCTAAGACCTCTGGTCATGAAAACATCCATGAAAAATGACGTCTGAGTTGAAAGGTAAATGATAAGTTGCTGTTCGCCAGGTGGCAGCTTCTCAGGCACGGGGGCGGCGTGCGGAAGAGGAGCGGACGGCTGGAAGCCGGTTACACGGGGGAGGCAGGGAGTGCAGATAGGCAGGCTGGGGAGGAAGGCAGCGGGCATCGTGCACGTTTGCCAGATGAGCTGCGCCACGCTCGAACTTTATCTGAAACCACCTGGGGGGAATCATTCACAGATTTTAGGAAAGAGGGAACCGTGTCAGGCTCCTGCCCGCTTACTGGCATCTTAAAGATACGTGTGGACAGAGGATGGATAGCCTGGACACGGCAAGACCAGTCGGTGTTATTCGCGACAACCTGGTGAGAGCCGACGGTGGCCTGAAGGTCGCAGTGAGGACGGAAGAAGAAGAGGCAAATGAACGAGTTAAACTGGTCCCCTTCTCATCTCCGCCACTGTCCCCACGTCTGCACTGGGCAAAGGAGCAGAGCTCGGCCCTGCCAGATCGGGCCCGGAATTTGGAGAGCCACCAGAGACGCGCGTTCGGGTCAACTTACTCTGAAGAGCCTTCGGAAGGTGAGGTTTGACTGCCGAGCATCTTTCCCACAAATGTACTGACAGGTCTCCTGGCGAACGGGCCAGCACAGAACGTGTGTAACGGGGAGAAAGGTCTCTACGCGGGGACAGCAGATGACACATCAGCACCGCTGTCCCTGCAGGGCCGGCAACGGCCCACGGCGAATTCCTCAAGTCTGGAATTGGCTAAATTGGACTCCTGACAGCTTCAAACTCAGAGGCAGAGGCTGCATCTCAAACAGAAGAGAGAGAATTGTCTAAATGCTTCAATTCTTGTAATTGAAGCAATTGCACATCATTTTAGGAGCCAGCTTCCTGACAGCATAACCAGTTTGAGCTGAGTGCGGGAATTCAATTATGTATCTTCTGCCTGCATCTTTGAAAGAAAACCACCCGACTGGCCTGTCAAATATCCAGCACGTTTGCCTGCTGGAAATTGCTATCTCCTTGTGACACGGGATGTGTTCTGCAAAAGGAGAACCTATTACATTTTACAAAACCAGCATAACCCTATCGTAAAACTTGACAAAGAAAGCGCAGACCAGTTTCATCGATGAGTATAAATGCAAAACTTCTAAATGAAATATAATCACGTGATATGTGGCAATGTAACGCTAGAGGTTCTTCTGTTAAAAACAGAAACAAAGCAGTCTATCGACTATGACCCTAAATATTTGACATCGCTCTATATGTCTGGCCAATGCAATAAGACAAGAAACATCAATACGAAAAGGATATATTTATTGAAACGGAGGTGGCAACATTTATCATTATTTGAATATTTCTACCTAGGAAATCCAAGCAAATGAACTGAAAACAAATTTAGCATCCATAAGCATTTATTAATTCCTCTTCTAGGGATTTAATCTAAAGAAACATTCAGAGAGTCAAAAACTTATAATAGAAAGAATCTCATCTCAGTATTGTTTTTATGAGCGAAAAAAAAAACCTGAAGATATCTAACAATATCTAACCTATCTAACAGTAAGGGCATAATCAAATATATTACTTTTATCCAGATGAGGAAATAGACCGTTAACATTTGTATTTTAACAACATGGAAAAATGCTCACACATCATGAGAGTAAGAACAAAATACACACCTAAACCCGGTGTGACTTATCTTATGTAAAATAAGTGAATATGTGCATGCGTATGTTTGCATGAAAACATCCTGGAAGGAAGGAACACGAAAATGACATCACAGTTATCAGGGGGTGGGGCTTTTTCAACTTTTATAGAACTGACATCAATCAGTCTTACCAATTAGACTATAACTATGCTATAAAATACGCTGTGAAAATTTAGGGGATTAGACCAGATGAATTCAAAGGTCTCTGCCAATCTGTTTCTGGCATAAATGCAGCAGCTTTCTACAAAAATCCGACACTTTAAAACAGAAAAGGACCTGTGATAGTATAACCCGTCAACCTGTGGTGGGCTGCCACGAGATTTGGGGAGCTGGCCTTCCTGGACACGGACCTTAGCCCTCGACCTATTGGGCAAAGCCCGCTCCTTCCTGGTCTCAGCTGGAGCCCGGTTTGTGACGTGGCTCCTTGTCCGCTGCACTCCCTGTCCCCCTCGGCTCCCTGGCCAACCCTTCCCAAAACCATGCAGCACGGCCCGCCGAGATGGGCCTGTCCCCCAGCATCGCTGCGTCGAAACCGCCTGGAGTCCTGGCACAGGACCCTGTCCCGTGACTAGAGAGCCGCCAGCTTAGGGGCCTAGATTTGCATGGGTCCCCCGGACAGATTCCTTGTCTGAACCGTTGCCCTTGGCGGGCCGCCACAGAGCCGACCACGACACCAACCTAGCAGGCCAATAGCAGGGGTCAAGTCCAAAGGAGCTCTGTCGAAGCAGAACGTTTTAGCTGCTGAGGGTGGCCTGGAGTAGGGAGACCCTGGGGACTCGTCGAGCCCAGTGACTACGGAGAAAGCCGAGAGGCAGATGCAGAGATAGCAGCTGTGCACGTCCCACTCACAGAACGAGAGCAAAGCCATAAACCAGAGAGGTCGTCGAAGACGGAGCGTCAGAAATTAGGCAGAGAAGCCTGGACAGGGCCGCGGACTCCCTGAGGTGCCAGGACGCCGCCTGAGCGTCGGGCGTGGGCGTGCTGCGCCCGGGGACCGCGGGGCACAGGGACACACGCTCAGAGCCCCGCAGCCATCCCGCAGAGGACGCGGGCCGGCCAGAAGAGGGCGCGCCTCGGGCCAGGGGGACAGCCGCCTCTCGGGAGTGCTGGCCGCCACCGGATGTCCGTGCTCTTTCAAAAAGACAAGCCAGGAGCACATCTGTGTGAAGTCCCCCAGATGTAACATGTTGCCGACTAATGTTCTGCGTGTTACACCCGCCAAACAAAACACATCTGCAGGCCTGAGCTGGTCATTGGACAGCCACGCATGACTTCTAGACCCAGAGTTACAGGGTTGGAGAGGGGTAAGGAATTGATTTTTGTAAGACTGGCCCATCCTCGACTGTCCCCTGCCAGGAGGCTGTCTTTTATGGGGTGTGGAATAGGGGAACTCACGCTTTCGTTTGCTCCTAGCTCGGGGCGATGGCACGCGGGAAGTCACCCCTGAACCTGGGTCCCTCCTACTCCCACGGTAGCCGGGAGTCTGGCCGGCCCCAGGGTTGGATGAAGGCCCTCGGGAACCCCCTGCGGGAGGTGCAGGGCACAGCAGCAGGGGCTGCAGAGCCCCGAGTGCCACCGCCACTTCTAACAGGGTCCCACCCGTGGGTGGCGCCTACGAACTGTTTCCACTCACACGACACGTCTGACCCCAAGTGCGTGGGGGTGTGGGGTTTTTCTCACACCAACAACCAGTTCCCCAACCCTCCGGACACCAGCTGGGTGTCCTACAATTTAATTCAATGCTGATACTCGCTACCAGAGTCAGCGTCACTCAGGGGCCCATAAGTCCAGGGATGAGTCCAAGACAGTACCTGCTCCAGGTGCCAGGTAGACAGGACTCCCGACAAACGGCCACAAAGTCGTGGAGTTCCCTCACCTGCCCCGCAAGTGCAGCAAGGTTCTAGAACCTTCAGCTCGCAGAACGTAGCGGGCACCTCGCTCGCGCTGACCAGTTCACTGCCACTTTACTACCGAGGAACGGCCGGGGAGAGGGCTCTACACGCCAGGCCCGGAAGCCCCGAGCACAGGCCCATCTGTCCCCAGGCGCTGGGGCCCGGCCGTGGCTGCGTCCTCCAACACCAAAGCTCTCTGAACCCCACAGCTCAGGGGCTTTTATGGGAGGTTTCACTGCACAGCCATGATGGGCTAAAGCGTTGGCCACTGGCGATAAACGAAACCGCATCCCCACCCTCTCCCCGAGGCTGGCGCGTGGCACTGAATGTCCCAACCCTCTAGTCCAGCCTTGGTCTTCCAGCCACCAGCTCGCATCCCGAAGTGCCCCAGGAACCCGGCGCCAGCTCTCTCCTTCACATATAGGACACTCTTCCCATCCCACAGATGCCGGGGTCTCAGACGCACGCCTGTGGGGAACACCGGGTATCATAACGAAAGATGTCCCGCCACCTCGGAAATGGCAAGGGTTCCAGGAGCTCTGTGCCAGGAACTGGGGAAGAGGACGCATATCACAGTGCTACGCCAGCTACTCTGCTCAGCCAGCTCCAGCTGGCCCCGCCTGACCCAACGTCCCTAACGCACGCCGCCCGGCACACGTGCAGGTGCGTCTCAGACGCCTCCCGACCCTCTCCCGACCGTAAGCAGGACGAAGCTTGGGTCGGCATGTTGCTGGAATGGAGCAGATCGACCCAGAAAAACGCACATGTCACCTGGCATTTCCCCAAAAAAAGGAAACGCAAGGCAGGACATTATGCAAGAAATAATATATTTCTTCAAACTGAAGAACTTGGCATGTTCAGATTAAAAGTACCTCCTGGTGCCCCGCACAGAGAATGAAGGCCCACGCCGAAGCACATTCTGATGGCATTTCAGGACAACGGCAAAAGGCAGCACCACCCGGGGGAGGAACGGGTTCTCCATGAAGGTACGGAAGCCAGGATACCCCAGGAGATGGCCTAGAAGTCTCAGGGGAAACAGTTAACTTCCAACCTGGAATTTCCAGCCGAATTAGAGATGCTCGTGTAAAAAGTGACCGGGGTGTGAGGACGTGCCCGTCCCCGAGGAGTGCCCATCGAGCTGCGTGCACGCTCGGCGCGCCGGGCCTGCCTCTGCTCCCGGGGTGAGCTCCGCTCGCCAGGCCGGTTCCTCCTCCAGTGACGACGGAACACAAGAGGGCCAGCCAAGCACACAGGCGCACCCCAAGTCTCTGCCTGCCCCACGCCCACCTGCACCCCAGGGCCAGAGGCAGGAAAGCGCACTCCGCCCGCCGCAAGGCTGGGTTGGGTGGTCGGATGATATTATTACAAGGAAGGCGAGGACACGGGGCCAATACCTCAACCCGTCACGTGCGCGGGTGCCGGAAGGAGGGGACAGCGACGGCGGGTCAGGGAAGTGCATGTGGGCGGGCACCGACCCGCTCAGACGGCCCGAGAGGACATCCACACCCCAAGGTCTCCCACACCCACCCCAAAAAAGACCCACTCCCGAAGAGAGCGGGGCCGAGCGACAGACGCCCAGCTGCCGGACAAAGGGACCCAAGCGCGATCGTTCCCCCGTCCTCCCCCCTTACGCTCAGATCGCTGTCACACGCAGGATGACCCTGGCGGCCATCAACAGGACAGTTTCAAGCAAGCAGGAAATTAGTTTCAGGCAAATAGTGGGAGCGGAAACCAGGACCCAGGGAACCGAGAGGGTGAGGACAGGGTTCCTACGTGACAAACGCACGGACACTCATCCTGGAATCCACTCCGGAGCCGAGAGATGAGAAGGAAGGACGAGCCTTCCGACCCGGGGCGTCTGCTCTCACAAAGGCGATGCCTGCTCGTCATCCGGATCTCAGTCCAACTGTCACCAGCTCGGGAGGACTTGCTCGCCATCTCCCCCTCACGAGAGTGGGCTCGCGCACCTCCGTTCTGCCTTGTTCGCCGTGTCCCCAGGGCCTTCGACAGTGCCCGGGACCCCGCGGGTGGATAGACAGATGGATGGACGACTCTGGAAATGTCGCAGGAGAGGAGAGAGCGGCGGTGACGGACGAGAAGGGTGTACAGAGAAGCAGCAAGGGACGTAACACGAAGACAAGACTGTGGCGAACCGAGCCGGGCGAAGAGGGACGCGGCAGAGGCCTTCGGGAGGGGGTGGCACGGGAACCAAGGAGCTAAGGTCTGCAGCTGCCGCCCGACATGAGGGTGTGAGCGGGTGAGAGGGGACAGAGGGGACAGAGGGGACAGTGCTTAACGAGGGCCTCGCTCTCATTTGCATCCCTTCATCCATCAAGATCTGACCAGGAGGCATCGAGCTGCTGCACGTTCTGCCTCGTCCCCTGTGCTGAACACTCACGGCGACGGCTCCGAGCCAGCCCGGCAGGAATAGAAAGGTCAGAAGGCGGCCGGCTGCTTGTAAGCAAATAATAATAAATTACCGCGTTTGAATACGCTCAGGAGCCCCGCTGTGCCCTGCCTCAGCACTCCGGATTAGGGTCTCTTGGTGACAGTCCCAGGAACCTGAGACCCTGAAGGTCCCTCCTGTTTGCCCAACTCCCGTCCCCAATTCTGATTCTGGCACATGGCCGCCCTCTCCCCATTCGTCCCCTTCTCTCTCTGAGGCTCCCGCTGGCATTCGAATTCCTCACCCTTCTCTCTCTCCTGCCGAAGAATTACCCTCCCGAACGCTGCTTGCCGGGACTTTGTCGCCGACCCCTTCAGGTCACTGATTGGTTCTTCAGCCGCATTCACTCTGCCGTCCAGCTTATCCACGGACGGCACAGTTTTCATTTCTCACAGTGCAATTTCATGCCCCAAATCTCCGAATGGCCCTTCCCGGTTCAACTTGATGTTCCCGAGATCTTTGCTTCTTTCTCTCAGGGTTGTTTTCCTTATTTTAAATTTTTTTTTAATTCTGTCTAACCCATCATCTCTGCTTCTTACAGCACACACGATTTAATGTGGTGTCCTGCTACAGTTCCTCACGGGCTCACGTTGCTTTGGAGCTGTCCGGAGCCTCGGCTGTGATGAGTAAGCGGGGAGCAGGCGGGGTGGTGGCGAGGTCCTGGGCACCGGCCTGCCCTCCTCCTGTGAGCTGGGTCGTGGGGAGGATCGGGTCAGACGCCTTCGGGCCACTTCTCTGCCTGCCCCTGGGGAAGGACCAGATCCTAGGCCACAGACAACGCTGCCCCCGTGGGCTGCCACCCCTGCTGCGGGTGTCCAGGGGCGGCCAGCTCCCCTGCAGCCCTGGGCGTCAGCTCCTTGCCCCACGGAACGGCAGCCTGCTTCATGCTGACCGTGTGCCGCCTCCCGCCCTGTGACAGCAGCGACAGCGCCCTCCTGCGGTCCTCACCGGCCCTGCACTATCTGTGGCACCTGCACCCCTGGGCCCTTCCGGACCGGCACCCCATCACTGTCCCCGTCTCCATGCGGCGTCCACAGCTTTGGTTCGGCTCTGGGATCCGCGGCTCCCCCCACACCACCCAACACCTCCCCGATTAGGTTCAGGAAGGAGCCAGAGTCTTTACGAACCTAACTCTCCATCTCGGCCACTAGAGTCTTCTTCACACACAGAGCAGCACACACGTGCGCACACGCGCACACTCGATCAAGCGTAACATTTGGGACCTCATGCAAGCATATTTGCAGGTCAAATTTTCTTGAAATGCCGCGATGATAAACAAGCCCATCTTAAATTTTGATAAAAACGGTTCGAGTGCCCTTCGAAGCAGCATGCCAGTCTGGACCGTCAGTCTCAGCGTGAGCTCCCTGCAAACAAGCACTGGATACCCGGGGCGTCACCAAGCCTTTCTGTGTTTACCGCGAAAATGTCTAGAAAAAGATGCTACTGTTCTTTCAATTTGCTGTACTTGAGCTGTGAGGAAGATTGGAGATGTTTCCATGTGCATCTTGGAGTACTTTTCATAATAGTTAAAAGGAGGACTTGCCCTCGCCGAGTGATCTGTTAAACAGCTTACGGAATATCCAGCTTACATAAAAATAACAAAGATCAATAAATAGGAGGGAAGATGCACTACTGCAGTCTAACTAAAGAAACGTGAATTCAAACGGCGCATTTTTAACCTCACTCAACCAGCCAAGGTCTGAGGGCCAGCGAGTCCCTGACCCGTTACTGTGACAGCCTTGCTCCTGCGCTCTGACCCCAAACTTTGCCCTTCTTACTTTTTATTTCCGTAAGCTACCCTGAAGGCAGCATTAAAATCCCTCTCGACCACCGATCCCTCCCTTCCTCTGAACTTGACCCTCGCAGCCCTCGACTCTGGTCTGGATGAGAATCCAGGGGAGGGGAGAAAACCAGCTCGAGTCGCTCGCCGGTACTCAGCACCCCGGGCACACGACTCAGAGCTCACCGAGCGCTTCGCTGGGGTCCCGCCAGGGGCAACGTCAAGGACGTGGGTGCAGAGAGCCTGTCTGGGACGGAACCCTGGAAGGGATAGTGGGGTGCTGGTGAGAGTGAGGTAAGGAGGGTGACTGTCGCCGAATGTCACTGAAGAGCAGTCTGAGCGGGTTGATGACTCTCGGAGGGACAGCACTGCCCCCCAGAATTGTCCCTCTGAAGGACAGGAGGCTGGCCGGGATCTTCATTCACTGCCCCCACGCCAGTCCGTTGAGGGTGATCCTGGGGTACGTTAACGTCCCTGCTCTCCCAGGCTGTCCTGTGACTTGAGAAAAATACACTGAGACATGGAGTGTGGACGCACAGCAGGCATTCGAGAGCTGCCAGCGTCCATGGGGACTGTCCCCCAGCTTCCTCTCCACACTGCGTGGCCAGTGGTGACGGAACTGCCTCCTTTGCGGGCCAGAGTGGGGAGCAGAGAAAGTGGGGACCTCGCCACTTACAGCCTGCCACTCATTTCCTTTCGACCTTGAACCTGCACTCGCTGGGATGTCTCCTCTGGGTGCTGAGGGCACCACCAACATCACTTGAAGGCTGCAGACACAGAGAACGCACCCGTGGACTCTGAAACGCCAACAGCCCCAAGCGTGAGGTCCCAGGAACCCCGCTCCCCGCACCACTCCTGCACCCACGGAGGACGATGCGCATTGCCCCCTCGGAAAACCCGGGCCCACACGGACCTCTCCAGGCGTTCACAGCCACCCACCCAGCTCAGAGCCCGAAGGCTGCCTCTGAAATCATCGTTTACCGCGCGCCCGGCCCCAGGGGAAACCGGGCCCCACTGCTGAGGCCTCCCGTTCTCCGCACGCCTCACGCCTGTGGGGAGCCTGGCCACAAAACGGGTGGATTTCAACTGTGCTTTGCAGGCGCTGCACCTTTTCAGGCACCCCAATTATCTTTGGAGTCACTGAAATAAAAGCTTCCGAAAATTAATGATTCTCACCAAGGTGCTGGCTTCTTTACATGCACAGCTGAACCGCATGGGATTAAAGACAAGCTAGGCGGAGGGGCGAGCAGATTTTCCAAGAGAATCTGGGGGAGGGCGGGGGGGGCTGGGGGGACACAGGATGGAGGGAACAGCTGAGGACAGGTCAGGAAATCAGTGTCAAGTCCTGTGTGGCCACGGGGGAGTCGCGCTCCCTCGCTGACTCTCGATGGAATTTTTTTTAAGTGGAGAAATTATATGTCAAGAGAAAAAAATGAGTTTCTTTAAAAGCTGACCTCGGAATTCCTCTCAAGAAGGTAACTGACCTATCTTTTCATAAGAACATAGCTTAATCGGTATTTTGGTTTATGAAATAAGACAATCTAAATAAAGCCAGGTTAGTCTGGGTGGAAAAAAGGAGATAACTCGATTTTTTTTAATAAGAAATGGACAGAAATTTAGTGCAAAGCCGGCTGATGGGAAGAAAGGAGAAACTCCAAAGAGAGGAAGAGAGTTCAAGTGGGGAGGGACCCGCAGTTAGAAAAGCGAGATGACCAATCGAACGAGAGCGAACACGGCGCCCGTCACGTCCAGCTGGGGCCGGACGCGCTCGGGCACGGCGCTTCGCCCTCGGCACTGAGGTGTCCTGCTCCTTTTGGGACCTCCCGGCAGGCAGGGCACCCTTCGCTGGGGCTCGAGCGACCACGTGGCGCAGAGTCCTCGCCAACGCCCGGCTAGGCCACAGTGAGGGGAGGCGCTTGTTTCTAGGACAGTAGAACCTGCTTTCTCCCTGTCTGCGTGGGGACCACTTGGGGCTTCCAGCAGACCCAGGCTGCTGCCAGCTGCACACGCCCCCTGCGCTGCTCTACCCGGTGCCCAGGGGACAATAACCTCCGCGGGCTGTCACCGGGCATGCCCACCCCCGCCTCCTGGATGGAAGCAGTGACAGAAGCAACAAAGAGCCCAGAGAATGGGGGCGCAGAAGGCGGGGCAGGGCTCCTGGCCCCAGCCGGGCTCTGGTCGGACCCGCCCGCCACTGCCCTCCTGGCTGGCCAGCCCCTCCCACTTCCGGGCTGTCAGTTTCCACTGACCCTGCTTGTCCCTCCCGCCCCCGCAGGCCCCGGGTGGGACTGACCCCACTGCACCGGGGTCCGCCCACGCCTCTGCCAACAGAGGGGCCAGCCCTGCCCGCGAGAACTCTGACAGTGACAAGGGGAGTGCCGGTGCCATCTGGTTTCCAGGGTGCTGGGACGCCTGGGCTCAGCGCCCGGGGCACAGACAACCGTGAGGAAGGGCCGGAGAACGGGAAGGACACTGCACGCGTGGGCCGAGTCTGCACGGGTGTCCTGCACGTCACACCTGCCGCCTCAGCTGGCCTGGGCCGAGCCGCGCCCCAGGCAAGGTCCTGGCAGTTCCGAAACAGGCCTCCAGGGCGCACCTGCGGGCCCCCCAGGTGCCAGGAAGCTCCGGGCTGCTCGTCATACTTCCCCTGGCACGTCCTGAACGCAGGGCGGGGTGCGTCAGGCCCCCCCGCGACCGGCAGGACCCGACAGTCGGAGATGGCTCTGCTCCCGCACCTCCGGCCCTCCCGGACTCGGACACCGTGAGCTGGCAGCATGGGAGAGCAACGGCGACACCCAAACGCTACAAGGTGCCAGCGCACGTCCGGTTCCGAGTCCTGACAGGTGAGCGTGGACGGAGGGCCCGATCGTGGCAGGGTGACACGCCGAAGTGACCCAAAGCAGTGCGCAGGAAAGAGGGCGAGATGGGGACCCGGGACACGAGGCCAAGGACACACTCACGTGGACACGGCGTGCTGGCCGCCCCCGAGCGTGCGAGGCAGGCCCTCGCCCACCCGCGTCGAGAAGCCAGCGCGGCCACGGAGGGTCCTGCCACTCCCCCGCCCCCACCTGTCCATCTGTGAGCTGGGCGCGAGAGGCCGGGTCCCCTGTGAAGTGGGGGTTCCAGGAGGAACTGCCACACCTTCAGGTGGCTAGGGCACTGCCATGGCGTTTGTGCAACCCCACGGCTCCCGGTGTGGCAGACGGAGGGGCTGAGAGAAAACCGGCACCCTCACTGAGAAGGGTGACTCTGGTGGCACTCACGGACATGACCCGGTGTCGGAGACAGCGCAGTGTGCTCTTTGGACCCGGGACTCAGCCTCGGACCTGGCTCTTGAGCGTGGAGACAGGCCAGCGTGCCGTGTACGAGCAGGGATGCTGGGGCCCAAGAGCGGGGGTCACAGTCACGCTCCTGTCACCGGCTAGCTGGGGGACCACTCCACTCGACTCCCATGCTTCGGTTTCTCTATGATGTGGGGGCGGCATGGGCACGTCTTCCCGAGACCGCTGTGAGAGTGAGTGGGTCGGCACATCTGGTCCCTTTAGTGTCTGGACGAGCCTCAGGGGGGCTCGTGATGTGCGCCCATCATCTGGATGACCTGCAGCAGCCCGGGCTCAAACGATCCCAGCGGAGCTCGCCCCTCCTCCCCCCCCGAGAGCACATGTCTGGCGGCACCCTGATCACTGCTCTTGTGAAAAACTACAGCGGGTCCCCAGGGACCAAAGCCACCCTGAGACTTCTCCCCCTCCTCCTCCCCCCACGACCAGCGACCAAATACAGCCAGTTCTGCCTCCGAAACAGACCTGACCCTTCCCCACTGTCCCCTCTGCCACAGCCTCAGCTCAGATCCTAAGCTGGACCACCGAAGCCTGATTCCACTGTGACTGGAGAACACCCTCCATATTATTTAAAATCTTTTAAATTCACTGAGCTTGGTTTTGTGGCCCAGGAGACGTGCTATCTTGGTACATGTTCCACGGGCACGTGAAAAGAATGTGTCGTCTGCCGTTATTGAAAAGAGTGGTCTATAAATGTTGATTAGATTCTACTGACGGATGATGTTAAGTTTTTCTGCATCCCTGTTGATTTGTTTTCCAGTTGTCCCATCACTTGTTAAGAGGGGCACAGTGAAGATTTCAACTATAACTGTCAATCTGTCCGTTGCTACTTTCGGTCCCACCAGTTTTTACTTCACACACTTTGCGGCTCTGTGGTTCGGTGCTTACACGTTTAAGGCTGCTATGTCCTCTTACGGATTCGCTCTTTATCATTCTGTATTGGCTCTTCCTGTCGCTGGTGATTTGCTTTAACGTTTATCTGATATTGACACAGCCACACTCGCTTTCCTTCGATTCACGCTGATAGATCGTTTTCCATCCTCTTACTTCTAACCTGCCTGTACTGTCATTTCGAAGTGAGATTCTTATACGCAGCATACGATGGAGCCACATCTTTTAACCCGCTCTGCCGATCTCTTCCTTCGAGCTGGCGTATTTAGGCTGTTTGCTTTTAATGCAGTCGTTGACGTGCTAGGGCTTCGAGCTGCTTTACTTGTTGTTTCTCGTCTGTCCTCTTAGTTTTCGTCCCTCCAATTTCTTTTTCCTTTCTTTGTGTCACTGGAGAATTTTAGAAGTCCGTTTTTATTTATAGGCTGTGTTTTTTAGCATCTCTCCCTTTAGACAGCTTTTTAGTGGTTGCTCTGCCAATTACACAACATATATGTAAATTACCACAATCCACTAGTGTCGTATTTTACCGGTTCAAGCGAAATATAGAAGCCTTTCCTACACTGTACATTTTTTACCCACCTCAACTTATTCTTGTCTTAAATGTGTCCTTTACATATGTTTTGGAATCACATCCGACAGTGTTATAATTTTTGCTCCAAATGTCAAACATTTTTTGAAAACTCAAAAGAAGAAAAGTGTTGTCTCTCATGTTTTTTTGCTTGCTGTGTTCTTCCTTCCTTCCTGGTGTTCCAAGATCCTTCCTTTTATCATGTCCTTTCTGTTTAGAAAACTTCCTTCGGCCATTATTTTAGGTCAGGTCTGTTGTTGACAAATTCTCCTAGTTTTCCTTCATCTGAAAATGTCTCATTTCTCCTTCATCCGTGAAGGATGTTTTCACGGGTATAGGATTCTGGATTGCCAGTTATTTTATTCCGGCACTTACAAAATATCATGCCGCCTCCTCTGGCCTCTGTGGTTTCTGATTAGGTATGTACTGCCATTCAAATTATTCTTCCCCTATAAGGTAAAGTATCACTTTTCTCTGGCCGCTTGCAAGATTTCTTCTGTGTCTTTAGTTGCCAGAAGCTTGACTATATGTCTTGGCATGTATTTCTTTGAGTTTATCCTTTGGGAAGTTCATTCAGCCTCTTGAATCTGTAGGTTTATGCCTTTTGCCAAACTGGGGAGCTTTCGGCCATTACTTCTGCAAGTTTTTTAGTTCCATCCTCTTTTTCCTCTATTTCTAGGACTTTGGCGACACGGATATAAGAGCTTCTGTTGTCGTTCTACAAGTCCCTGAGCTCTGCTCGTTTTTGTCAGCCCATGTTACCCCTGTGCAGGTTGGGTAATTTCTGTCGTTCTACCTTCCAGTTCGCCGATTCTATTTCTGTCTCCTCTGTTCCGCTGTAGCCCACTCACTGAGTTTTTATTTCCGTTATTGTATTTTTAAGTTCCATTATTTCCACTTGGTTCTTCTTTACGTCTTCTGCTTCTTTGGTGAGGCTTTTTATTTTTTTACTTGTTTCAAGCATGTTTATAATTGCTTGTTGAAACATTTTTAATCACGGCTGCTTCGAAATCTTTGTCAGATAATTCTAACATCTCTGTCAGCTCTGTTGACATCTATTGTTATTTTCAATCGGTTTGAGATTTTCCTAGTTCTTGGCTTGATAAATGATTTTTTAATGGAAGCCTAAATATTTCATATTATAAGACATCATATCTATTTAAACCTTCTGTTTTAATTGGATTTTTCTGATATCACTCTGGAAGCGAAAGAGGGCAGCCACCTCATTCCCGCCAGATGGAGGTAGAAATGCAGGCTCTCCACATGGCAGAGGGCTTCTCGACACTGGAGGGGCTGGCCTTGTTACCGCCCAGCATCAGCGAATGCCTCTGCCCCCCGCCCCCAGGCACCACCTACAGGGGAGGGTGAGGTGCCATCACCGCCAGGTAGGGATAGAAGTGCAGACTCCACGTGGTCTCCATGGACACGACAGGCCAAAGACAGGAGGACTTTGCCACTGGTTGGCATGAAGTCACAGCTTCTTAAATAGTCTTCCCCAATCCCGGCTGCTGGAGAGTGAGGGCACCGGATGGAGTCTCGTGGAGGTGGGGGTTTAGGCTCCCCACTCAGCCTCTGGGTCCACGCTGGGGATGGGCCACCGCTTTCTGCAGTGCCGGGCACGGCCGAGCAGTCACCACCTAAAGTCTCAGCTCTGGCTAGGCTGCCCTCATCCTGGAGCTTCGGCTAAACAGAGCAGGCTTTTACTGGGTGCTTGTCCTCTGCTCCGGTGGCATTTCTAGGTTACCGGCTTCTTCAGCTCCAAGTCGGGAATACGAGGGGAAAATAACACCGCGTGAGCTCGCCGGCCTGCCTTGTCTCCACTTTTCAGAGTCTTATGTTTGTCTCACGTAGAATGCCCAGGAGTTTTAGTTTTACTTAGCAGGAGAACTGGGAAAATTACATCTACTCCATCTTCCCAAAAGCCGGAAGATCCGAACCAGTTTTTAGGGGAAAAAATGTTTGTAAGGACAGTCTACTCTAACCTCTCTCCTTCTGCACCTTCTTTCCCACTAAAAGTATGTGTTCATAGCCTAGAAGATATTTCATTCTTTCTCCACAATCATTTAAACATTCACACACACACACACACACACACACACACACACACACACACGGGTTTTGTCACTAGTTTTGCCAAAGTAAAATCATAGTATATGTGTTCCTATACAAGTTGCTATTCTCATTAACAAAACATCGTAAACATCCTTTTGGGTCAATAGTCATAGATCTAACTCGTACTGTTTTATTAGCTTCCGAATATTCCACAGTACAGAAAGGCCACACTTAGTTCGGCTGATTCCAACTTTATTGTCTCAGCAAACAGCCGTGCTCACGTGGGATGGATGACCGACGGCGGGGCCGGGCGGAACAAACAGCAGGTGTATTTTTAAGCCGAATGACTGTGGCGGGGTTCTGGTCCCAGCGTGACTCCGAGGAGTCGCATTTCCACCGATGACACATGAGAATACATAGTTGTTCCAGCATCCTCGCCAGCTCTAGGCGTATTCTCTCATTTCTAATTTCTGTCAGTCTCGCAGGGGTGAAATAGCATCTCGTTCTGATTAACGTCTACTCGTCGGCCACCTGCACGGTCCCAGCCACACTCTTTGCCACTGTTCTTCTGGGTGCGAGTGTACTGCTCCTCAGTTCGTCACGGCTCGTTGTACAGTTTTATCTGTCACATGTATTGCAAGTACCTTTTCTCCAACTCGACCTGCAGCCAGCGCATTATGTGAACATCTTCCTTATCGCACCTGCCATGACGTGCTGCCCTTGGATGACAGTGACCGTCTCTGAAAAGGCCATGTCCCTCCAGCTAAGGATCGTTTGCTCAGCTCTGTAGCCCAGTTCCAGGCAGTGATTTGTGCACAGTAGGTGCTCGAAGGATGTTTAAACTGACTGTTAAATTTGCATCTCAATAAAAAGGTCCCTCTGCTTCTCCTTCCCTTTGTGGCACCTGAGTGACGCATTAATTACAGATGTTCCATCAAGTGTCAAACTCACCTCAAAAACTGTGACTCGAAGCAAAGAGCCCCCAAGCGAAATGACAGCACCCTCATCCCCAGAACTGAGCTGAGCACATGACAAAGGACAAGAAAATTGTGCCATCTGCCCGAATTTAGATGGGGCGACTCAGCTCACACAGGACACTGCATGGCGGTGCAGGGAGTGTGCTTATTTGCTATTCCAGGACATGAAGACTATTTTCATGTTATGTGTCATTTATAGAGCAATCTGATGTTACAGATGGCTCAGAGCTTTCATGCTAGCAATTTGCTGCAAGAAGGGAGTGACATAAAGGAGGCGGAGGTCATTTCCCCTCTTACGAACTGTCTCCCACTCCCGGAAAGTGGGGGGCCTCATGGTCAGCCAAAGTCACCAAAGTAAAGTGTGACAGAGAGCTGAGGATTGAACGAGGATGAAAGCAGAAGGCAGAGGTGTGTGGAGGAAGGAAGGTATGGGGCAAACAGAGGTAAGTGCACATAAGACACCGTGTGGACAGCGGTATCTGAAAAGCACCCAGAGAAGAAGGACCCCCATCTCTGAGGTCAGACCACGTCGGTTCTAATCCCGCCCATGTTACTTACCCCTGTGCTGTCCACTCTGACTGGTCACTAGACTGGCACGTGACTCACAGCTGTAGGCACCAACCCCTCCTCCACCCCACCCATGAAGCATCCCGCACCCCACCTCTCTGTAGTGCCGCCCTGGCAAATCTCTCTGCGCCCGGGTGCTTGTGTGCTTGTGCGTGCGTGACCACTGCTGCTGAGCTGAAGCGTTCTGCCCGTCTGCCCCCTTAGATGCAGCAGGAGTCAGCCTTAGCTTCTGCAGTCTCCTCGTCCCTAACTTAGCTGGGATGACAAGACTGGTTTCCCCTGATTCCATTCCTAGGACCCCAATGTTAGAAGGGCAGAGACGTCAACGTGCACGCCATTCTCCTAACGAGGAGTCACTGCTCTAAAGAGAGGCCATTTCTCCCTGCTACGGACTGTCTGTGCCCCCGTACTCCCAATTTATATGTTGAAGCCCTAATTCCCAATGTGGTGGCATTTGGAGGTGGGGTCATGGGAGGGGCCCTTGTGATGGAATCGAAGCCCTTATAAGAGGAAGAGATGGCAGAGCTCTCTGCTTCTCCACCACATGAGGACACAGCTAGAAGGCAGCCACCCACAAGCCCGGAAGTGGGCTGTCACCAACCCCGCCCAGGCCGGCCTCTGATCCTGGGCTTCCAGCCTCCAGAGTACGAAGAACAAACGTCCATTGTTTAAGTCCCCCAGAAGCAGCCCGAGCTGACTGAAATATTCCCTGAACTCCTACAGAACTGTGCGTTGTTAGAATCGAGCCTCAATATTTGGGGAACTTGAAAAATTGATAAAAACTTTTACCTGGTTGAAAATAGGCCCAAGAAGAGCCAAGAAAATCTCAGAATAGAAGAATCACGGCATGAGGCCACATGACACCGCATGTTACGGAGCTACAACAAATAAACAGCACGACACCAGCCCGGGCCGACGGATTAGCAGAACATGACTTGAATGTCCAGAACTGGCCAGGGCAGAACCTGGTGCACGATGAGATGGAACACATGTCGCCGATGGTGGCCAGAGGGCGTGATTCCATAAACGGCATCGTGGCATAACTGTCTATTCATTCGGGGAAAAAAGAAGTTAAGTTCCAACCTTTCGCCAGACGTAAAAATCAATTGGAACAGAATGAAAATCTAAATGGAAAAAATAAACACTCAAGGCACCGTAACACTCCACTTATTACAACAGCCTAAAAGAGAGCTGTCTGAGCCCCGTCGTGAAGAAGCAGAAGCTCAGGCTCAGAGGGACCGCGGCCTACATGAAGTCACACAAGGCCACACGCCGGCAGGCTCGCTGACCCACTGTCCCCCAGCTGTCCCCATCAGGTGATCTGCCTTACATTTCTCCTTACCCTCGCTCATAACTCTTAGCAGATGGTCTCCAATCCAGCCCCGAACAGAGCCCAGGCAAAGACCCTGAGAGAGCGAAAAGTTCGAAGAAAATTCAAGTAAAGACCCGGGTCCTCCCTATGTGGGGGTCACACATCCCCTTCACAGCACGGCTCGGGGACATGGAAGAGACTGTCCTACGGAAAGATGAGCGGGTAGCCCCCAAGGAGACCAGAGGGCCCCTGCCCGTCAGCTCACTTCCTCATACCAGAGTTTCTCCTGAGGGGACGGGGGGGGCTGTCACTGCACCCCCAGCCCACTCTAGGGGACCGAGGCTGTCACTGCACCCCCCACCGCGCTCCAGGGCTGAGGGGTGCTCAGAGCCCGCAGGGGCAGGGGACGTGCTGTCGCTCGGTGCTGGGAGGGTCTCCACCGGGCTGCAGAGAACAGGAGCGCACAGCCCTGGCCACGTCCGGCTCCTCACACGCTCCAGCCCTGGCGTCCCTGCAGGCCTCAGTCTGTCCCTCCCAGCTTCCTTCCCCCTCAGTCCCTGCCATCCGCGCGGAAAGGGCCCTGCGGGAGGGCCTCGGAGGGTGGAGGGCACACGTGAGCTCTCAGGCAGAGGGAGGGAAGCGGAGGTTCCAGGTGAGACCCACGGGGAGAGGAAGAGAGCACCGCCACGCTGGGCCACCGCGGGCCGCAGGAGCCCGAGGGGCCGGTGCAGCGCAGGGAGCGACAGGGGCGGCGGCGGCTTCGGGAGTGGACACAAGCAAACTGGGAGGGGCCGGCCCTGGATGCTGAAAGAAGCCTGCCGAACCCAAGGGGGAAAGGACATCCGATGACGAGCTTCTGCAGGGCACTGGCCTGCTCTCCCACGGAATCTGCGAGGTGCAGTGGCCACCCGCCAATGGCCGCAGTCCAAGACGCCCTCGGCGGCGAGGTCCCTAACATGGGGCCGGGCTGTGAGCAGAACCGGGCCAGGCTGGCGCTGCCCAGTGACTCCGACTGTGTGGCTGAGGAGAGCCACCGCCGGTGGGCAGTGCCTTGCATGCTGCGTCCCCGACGCCCTGCCAGCCTCGCACCCTCCCAACAGGCTCCGCTCCTGCCTCTGCTCGGGACAGCCGCGTCCTCGGGTGCTGGCGGACATTTACACGCGGACACAGCGCCCCTGCCAGCCCCACTCCCTCTCACTGCCTCTCCCGCCCTGCGTCTGGGTCCCCCGCCCTCCGCCCCCGCCCCCCCGCTGTCCCCTCCCACCCCTCCCCCTCTCTCTTTAGCTTTGTCTCTTACACACGTGCACGCACATAGAAAATTTTTCACAATTTTCCATAAATAAGAAATAAATACAAAGCATCACTATTTTAGTTCAATGCGTGATGGGTCGATTTTTTAAATTACCGCTATAAGTAATCAATGCTAAATAAAACTAAGCTAAATAAGACTGCATACAATAAACCTTGTTATTGACCACAAACGGACAGAAGAAACACTCTTAATTTTTCATAAAATTTAGATCTGCACATTTTGACCCAAGGAAAAAATGGGCTTGATAGAAAAAATGACTATTACACAAAGTAGAAGCCAGGATCAATAAAATTTGATACGGGCAATACTTAATCAATACATCAAATTTTGTTTCAAATTTTAAATGGAAAAGAATTGATCCATATGAAAATAATTTCAGTAGAGTTAACATTTTTGGAAATGGTTTAACAGTGCTATGGAGAAAATTGATCAAAGGATTAAGTTGGCTTAATGGAATTCGCTCCGGAAAACACTCCCTGGCTGGAAAGTCCATCTGAGTTGATATAATAATAATTAAAAGTCTTGGATTCAAAATGCTCTCAGGGTCATGAGAGCAGGAGCAAGCATCCTTAATGTCGAAACGGAGGGGTCAAAATGGCGAGGTCAAACGTCTTGCAGTTTAACAACGGATTCGAGTGGACACCACGCTGGGTGACTTCAGTTTGCCTCAAAGCAGAACTTCCGCTCTTAAAAAACTAAAAAAAATAAAATAAAATAAAAAACACATTTTTTTGAAACCACCTGAGCCTGTAGGAATGAGCCAGTCGCACAGAGACACGTGAGTCTCTAGGTACCCGGAATATCAGCGAGGACAGAGTGACACGTGGAACACGGCAAACAACTTCTGTAAAACGAGGGTGATGGGGGAAGCTGCCCGCAAAAACGAGAGGCGTCCATGCGACGGCCCCCGAGTGAGGGCGCAGCCAAGGCCCGCTCTGCGGCAGGAGCGCCAGCGGCGGCCGCTGGAACAGTGCAGTGTTTGGGAAGCTACTCGCAAGGTCCGTACGTCAGTCGCTAAACTAGGTCAGACTGAGGCCGACTTCTTATACGTCCTGCCGTCCCAAGAGCTCCAACCGGCTCCCCGCTTTAACCCGCAGGGCCTGACCAGGACGCTGAACGTAAACGCATGCGCCTTACAAAGGCCTGACCACCCCGCCAGACCTGCAACCTCCGCTGCCAGCCGCTGGCCCTCCCCCCAGATTGGTCTCATCGCCCTCCGCGGACCTCCACGGACCTCCGCGGCACCCGGGCCATCCTGCGGTGTGCCCCTCTCTCCACGGTGCTCTCCCTACTTGTCCCACGGCCGGCACCTTCCGGTCTCTCGGGTCTCAGGGTCACTGTCCTCAGCCGCACCATCCAAGGCGACGCCACCGCTTCCCCCGTCATTCTCTATCTCGTCCCCGGCTGTCTACAGCACGTAGCAGAGCTCGTCTCTTGCGTCTCGCTCTGCCCTCCCCCAACCCCTTCCAGGTGCTCCGCAGAACCAAGGACAGTTTCATCCTGTCCACCAAGCACGGCGCCTGGCGTGCAGCGCGCAGCAGGATTTGCTGAGGGGACTGATTAACCACGGGCCCAAGAACTGGCAGGAGGTCTGGACCTCCTCGGCGAATGCTTTTAGGAATAGAGACGCAAGGCGATCGTCGCCACGGGGCTTGGCCAAGATCATGAAGCCTCCCGTGGGGCCAGGATGCAGGATCAGGCCTCCAAACGGGGACCCCGAATGGCCCAGCAGGAGTTCACAGAGGACACGGGTAAAATTCCAGTCTTGCAAACAAGGACTGGGAAAGCTAAGCGCTGATATTTCAGGTGTCAACCCTACGAGAAAAACGGCGAAGAGAACGAGGACATGCAGCAATCTGGGGGGATGCAAGGCCTCGGTCACTGCTCCTGGGGCGCATCACAGCGGCGCAGGCGGTGCCAAGCCCCTCGCGACGGGGGCCGCATGTGTCCAGGACTGGCCTGGGCGTTGGGGACTTTGCTGAGAACCGCTGTTCCTGCAGTTTGCCCGACGCCTATGTGGAGCGGCCTGTCCGCGTGCCAAGCACTGGGCCACGTGCTGTGCTGAGCACGGGCAAACAGCCTGTGACCCAGCTTAGAATCCAGCGGAGAGCTGCACAATGAACATGGGAGCCGAGGAAGCAAATTCGAGTTCCGCGGGGCCCGAAACTACGTGATTTTGTGTGGGGTTGGGGGGGGTTACGAATTACAAATACAAAAGTGGATACAATATCTATACACTTGCCAAACTCACAGAGCGCAGTCCAAAAAATATGTAAATGAAAAAGTAAATTCTAAAAAAAAGCAAAAATAATTGTACGGCACTGCAGTAAGCACTCAATAAGTGTCACATTGTGTCACTCTCTCCAAAGCAAAAAGTAAATTTGTATTAAGAATGAGTAAAGAAATCACAATGAAGCGCAAAGTTCTTCAAATCCAGGAAAATGTAACATTTATCTTTCCTTCCCAGTGTCTTTGGCTGCATGCTCTGGGAGCTTCTGCACATGATGGAGACTTTGTAACATAATTTTCCATGGGGAGAACAGAAAGGTAATTCATTTTTCCTCTAGAATGGTTAATTGAAATTTACTTTGTGATTGATCGTTTAAGCTGGTAACTTGGTAACTTGGTAAACGTCTCCGACCCATGGCAGGACAGCCCGTCACTGCTCCAGGGGAAGCAGGGTATGCGTGGGGGGCCACACCTGCTCCGGGTCCTGTGCGCAGCCCCCAGGCGCTCTACACGTTGGTGCTCTCCCGCCCACGCTGCCCCGTCCTGTCGCTGCGAGCTCGCACAGCAGACAAGAGAGGACGTAGGTCACCACATGCATAAGTGACTGCAAACAGCACTGTGTGCCTCAGGAACCTCGAACCTAGACGCATCCCCAGATTCACTGCCGCTCAGTTACTGAGCGCGGGGGCCCCCAACGCCTCCCCGTGGAGGAAACGGATGCACAGCCTGGTGACCCACACCGAAGACACATTACGGAGTGACTGCACAAGCGTGGGGCTGGCTCCGCACACAGTGGGGAGCAGCGCGTGCCCCCGGAGACGCAAGCCGGTCGCACGGCCATGCCCGCTTCCCCTCTCTGGACACCGAGGTCTCCTCCAGATGACAGACGGCCCGTCCATGTGACCTGAGCAAGCGGGTGACCCTGCAGAGCTGGTTCCCTCGGTCACGCGGTCAGGGTGGGCACTTACGTGGGGACGCGGACTGAAACCAGGATTCCAGGGGCGAAACGCAGAGGACGGAGGGAGGTGGGAGGGAAGAGAGGGCGTGCGGGGGCGCAGAGGGACAGGGACAGCCAGCCCACACCCCCAGGGCCGCCGCCCCTCCACGGGGTGCCCCACAGGGATCACCGCTGCCCGGCAGGCTGGGCGTGCCCTTGGGAGAGGGGCCTGAGCTTGAGAGGTTCGGAGGGCTCCCTGGGAGGGCTCCTCAGCTGTGACTAGGAGGGACAGGGCACCACCTCCAACCACTTCACTTTCGGCGTGACCCCGAGATGCCTGGTTGGCTCGCGAGCAGAGGGCGAGACCCTAGAGACGCAAGGAGGTTTCTGCACCTTCCGACGTGGAGCCAGCCTGTCGTCCCGTCTACCTGTCCACGTGTTAGCCTGCGTGGGAATGTCTTCCTGGGCCTGACAAGGACGCCACGGCCAGGTGTGCGTCAGGGCCCTCCCGCAAGCTCACCTGCAGCTCTGGGAGGCCTGGTCAGAAGCTGGCATCAGACTGTGTCCCAACCCTAGGGACAGTCACAGACGGTCTTGAACGAATGGCTCTGCCACAGAAACGAAAATAGCGTGTACTTTACAGCGTCCCTGTGTTATTCCTAAGGTGATTTCTCAGGTTATCTGTAGTCTCTTATAAGCTTAATAACCTTAGATAGCTCATTATGTAATCTGCATATAGCTTTTGCATGTAAATATTTTTTCCAAAAGAAAAGCCTAGAATTATACTTCCTAGTCATTTTCCCCGTGATGCAGTTTGAATTTCTTACCCTCATTTTCTTGAGAAGAAAATGAAGGCACACAGAATAACAAAATCAGAACCGCGGGAAAGCCTAGCGCAAGACGCGCTGCCTGCCCCGGCGAGGGGACCGTCCGGGACCTGCAGCAGCTCTTGCTCACCGTCACATCACTTAACGAAATCCAATTTCTTAAAAATGAATTTCAGAAAAGGAGAAGAGCTCGCAGTTCAATCTGGGAGCCAGAGCCCCCAATCCTCCCGAACCCCCTTTCTTCCAGGAGGCCCTGGGAGGGGGGACCGACCGGAGAAACGCACCCGGTGACTGTCTCGCAGAGAGAGCGAAAGCTGAAGATACACGGAAGGAACGTGATGTTTCTGGCAACACGTGGAAGGGCGAGTCGAAACTCCAGGCTTGAAAAAAATTACAAGAAAGTCTGAATACGAAAGTCATTAAATGTGGCACGATTACAAGCCACCGATATAAGAATAGAAAAGTCTTTTAACCTAATGCTTTTGACGTTCTTATTTGAATGACCCGAGGGCAGAGACTTTAGACCTGCAAGAAAGAAAGTGTGATCCCAGCCCAGTCCTTGGTCACTGTGATAACAGGAACGCGGGTTTATAGTTAACTCCGGTGTCAGCCTCCTGGCGAGGAACGATTTGACCGTGTCTGCAGAACAGAACGTAGCGGCTATAAACGATCCTGACGATACAAAAACGACAGGGTGGCAGTCGGGAAAGGGGAGGGGGAGGGGAGGCTGAGGCAGGAGGAAACGCGCAAGGGGCACCGGTGTCCTAGTCTTACGGAGAAGGCGGGGAAACTGATAAACTAAGAAGTGGGAGGACAGCATTAAACTGCGTCGTGTGAAGCTACAAGGTAATTTTCAAAGAACGAAAAACAAACGCACCCACCATTGGGCAGAGAAGCGGGGAGGGTCGCTCCGAACCCTTGTCTTTCACCGAAAAGGAGAAATAAAAATTGCCTGTGGTAGATAGGTCAAAAAAAATAAATAATAAATAGAGATCTAAGTATATTAGCAAGAATTTTGGTGGCAACAAACGAATAGTTTAAAAAGAAGTTGCCTCTGGAGAGAAGGCTG
>NW_011889055.1:438829-448196 GCF_000151845.1 Pteropus vampyrus | reverse complement strand
CTGAAGATACACGGAAGGAACGTGATGTTTCTGGCAACACGTGGAAGGGCGAGTCGAAACTCCAGGCTTGAAAAAAATTACAAGAAAGTCTGAATACGAAAGTCATTAAATGTGGCACGATTACAAGCCACCGATATAAGAATAGAAAAGTCTTTTAACCTAATGCTTTTGATGTTCTTATTTGAATGACCCGAGGGCAGAGACTTTAGACCTGCAAGAAAGAAAGTGTGATCCCAGCCCAGTCCTTGGTCACTGTGATAACAGGAACGCGGGTTTATAGTTAACTCCGGTGTCAGCCTCCTGGCGAGGAACGATTTGACCGTGTCTGCAGAACAGAACGTAGCGGCTATAAACGATCCTGACGATACAAAAACGACAGGGTGGCAGTCGGGAAAGGGGAGGGGGAGGGGAGGCTGAGGCAGGAGGAAACGCGCAAGGGGCACCGGTGTCCTAGTCTTACGGAGAAGGCGGGGAAACTGATAAACTAAGAAGTGGGAGGACAGCATTAAACTGCGTCGTGTGAAGCTACAAGGTAATTTTCAAAGAACGAAAAACAAACGCACCCACCATTGGGCGGAGAAGCGGGGAGGGTCACTCCGAACCCTTGTCTTTCACCGAAAAGGAGAAATAAAAATTGCCTGTGGTAGATAGGCCAAAAAAATAAATAATAAATAGAGATCTAAGTATATTAGCAAGAATTTTGGTGGCAACAAACGAATAGTTTAAAAAGAAGTTGCCTCTGGAGAGAAGGCTGCAAGCATGGCGACAGCCATCAATACGTGCTTCTGTATGACATAACCGGCTACCATGTATGTTCCTTTGATAAAAAAAAAAAAAAATTTAATTTTAATAGATAAAATTCTGGAAATAGGTTCTCTGAATCAATGACAATGTTATGACAATATCTTCTGATGGCGTTAAAAAAATAACAGACCCGATTTAGCAGTGCCCTGGGGAGCGATGGTAGCCCCACAATTCAATTCTGCAAACACTTATTGAGTAAATAGATTCTCTGTGACAGGACCTCTGCTAAGCCATGGGGAGGATAACAAGATAAATCAGACATGGTTCCTGCCTCCAGGAGCTTAGAGGAAAGTGAGAGCGAAACATGAACACACGAGATAAGGTAGAATATACTAGAAGCATCAGCCCCATCGACGCGCAGTGGGGCTGGGGGCGGGGGCTGGTGTGCAGTGTAACGGGGGGAGGGGGGGCCAGCGCCCGCCCACACCCCAGCGCTCCCCATCCCAGTACCGACTGGCAGCGTCCCACCGAAGACACCTGCACGCGTCACACGAGGAGAGGACCTCGGCGAAACGCCACCGCCTTGAGCGGCGTGGACCACGGCGTCTCATGAACTGGCAGGCTAACAGAGGGACTCCCTCGGACCACAGGGTCACAGTCTTTTTAAATAAAGTTGAGGCCTCTGAGTTGAGACCTGGAAGCCTGGATAAAATCTGGGCCCGCAGCAAAGGGACAAGGACACAAAGGACGGAGGGCAGCGGTCTTCCTCTGTGGAATCCCCACGGCAGCCGGTCTCTCTCCTGAAGACCCCATCCCCGCCCTCAGATCGTTTGGTTCCCCGCCTGTCTTCCCCGCGGGGGGGTAAGCTCACGAAATGAGGGATTAACTGATTTACTAGCCGCATCCCTAATGGCGCCCAACACCGAGAAGATGCTCGATGAGCCGCTGGGGTGAGAACCCTCCCAGTGAGGAGAGCAGATGGCAGAGAGGACGGCGCTCAGTGGACGAGCCGCCCTTTGCCCCGGACAGCACACCTCCACCTGCAGAAGCGTGACCGACCTCGGTCAGTCCCCTCCCTGTCATTTGTCCACGCACCTGCCCCTCTCCCCACCGCTGTCCATGTGCCCTGGGTCCGCGTCTTGCTTTCCACCCGTCTCTTCACAGTTCGTGCATCCGCTTGTCCCTGGCTGCCGGGCTCACCTGTGATCTGGACTCGGATTTGTCCGTCTGTTTGAAAAGGACTACCTGAGTGCTTCCTGCGCACTTACTATGTGCTTACTGAGTGCTTCCTGTGCACTTACTGTGTGCTTACTGAGTGCTTCCTGCGCACTTACTATGTGCTTACTGAGTGCTTCCTGCGTACTTACTATGTGCTTACTCAGTGCTTCCTGCGCACTTACTATGTGCTTACTGAGTGCTTCCTGTGCACTTACTATGTGCTTACTGAGTGCTTCCTGTGTCCCCCTCACGGGGACACTGTGAAGGACCACACGGATGGAATGTCTGCCCCCTCTGAGCTCGCACCGCCGTCCGGGGAGCAGAGGGTCGTGGTCAGGGAACGTCACGGCAACACCGGGGATGAAGACACGAGGGGGCAGAACGGCGGGCGCCCCACACGAGTCCCGAGCTGGCGGGGAGGCGAGGCGGGTAGGAGAGACTGCTGGGAGGCGACGCTTAAGCTGGGTCGGGAAGAAAGGTGGCAGTGAGTCAGGCACGGGGGGGAGGGACACTGGACAGGGACCGCGAGGGAAGCGGAGGAAGTCACCAGCTCGGTCAGAGCCTTGCAGACGACGTCGGTGTTGCCGTGGTGATGAGGCTGGGGGCGCACGGCGGCACCCCGTCTCTCACCCATGTCACCTGTCCCTCGCCGGCCTTGTCTCCACGCTGCCTCCTGCCTGACGGGCCAGCCTTTGGCCGGCCAGTGCCAGTCTCTCACGGGAGGGGAGAGACAGAAATGGGGAGCATACGTCCCACGACTTCTGCTTAGAAGTGACACACATCGCTCTGGCCCACTGTCCATTAGCGTTTGTGTTCAGCCACGTAGGAACATATAATCTTCCCAAACGGTGGGGGGCGCCGGAAGTCACGTGGCCAAGCCAGACATGAGGGAAGGGGGGCCCTCTGCCAGGGAGGGACAGCAGGTCCGGTGAGCACCAACACAGCCTCGGGCACAGATGTCCCGAAAGCTGGAGAAGGCCATCGTGGGACCCGCAGCAAGGACGAGGCTCGTAACTGTAAAAAGATGGCTGTGGCCACAGCATGGGGAACAGGTCGAAGACAGTCAGGAGCTGGCTCTGCCATGGTCACGGTGGGAGGACCGGCAGCCTGGACGAGGTGGTGGCCACGGGGACCGGGGGCGCAGGTGGGATCTACGAGACCCGGTAATCTGCTGGCTGTGGACAGTGAGTGGGGAGGGGCCCAGGTCTGACCCTCTCTCCCCCACCTCCTGGACGCCCCCTCTTTCGCCGACCACGCTACATCCCGGTGTGCCACCGTCGTCCCATCCCAGCCGGCCACCACCGCAGGGACCTCCAAACCCATCTGGGCCGCCGGCCACCAGCTCTGGCTCTCGGACCTCTGCCTTCTGGCCTCTGCTCCCTCCCTTCAGCAGGGTGACCCTCTCGTGACCACGCCCCAGACCACGGGCCATCGGGGCCTTCGGACGAGAAACGCCAGCCTCCGAAATCGCACCTTCTACGATCCTCTGCGGCAAAGTCATTTAACCCGTGTGCCAGCGTCTAATTCTTTCAACCAGCCAGGAAAATGCCGACCCTGGGTCAGGCCGGCCCGGGCCTCCCTGCGTCCTCACTGTGCTGTGCGCTCTTCCGGAAGCAGCGCAGGGAGACGGGACGTCTGCAGAGGGCTGGCCGTCCCAACCCTCGCGCCTCCGAGCCCAGGCTCCTTCCCCGGGTCGCCTCAGGTCCCGGGTCTCAGGTACCGGGTCTGCTAACTCTCTCCTCCCCCTCCTCCCGCTCGTCCTGGGGTTAAGGCCTCACCTCTCCCTCCCAGAGAGAGAGGAAATTCAGTTTTGTGTTTCACGGTTTCAGGTGACCCACTGTCAGCCACGGCTCTAAAATATTGCATGGGAAACTCCAGAAACAAACGGTGCGCCATTCGGAGCGGCGTGATGAAGTTGTGCCCGGTCTCGCCCGGTCTCTCCCGGCGCGAACCACCCCTTTGTCCAGTGTGTCCACACGGTACACGCCCGTGAGTCACCACGCAGCTGTCCTGGTTACCAGGTCGACTGCCGATATGTCGCAGTGCCTGGGTCAAGTCACTCTTGTAGTAAGTAGCCTAGCGCTACGTCACAATGCCCACACACTCGCTCGCTCCGTCTCGTCCCACGGGCCTTGTGTCACCTCTCAGCGGCACAAGAAGGGTGAGTGCCCTGCAGTAAGGTATCTCGGGAGGGAGAGAGGGGGGCCACATTCACATGACTCTTGACAGTGTATTGTTTTAACTGCTCTACTTAATTATCAGCTCCTATCGCTTCTCAGCCTGTTGGCTAAGATCGAGTGTCATCCTTAGCTAGTGGGTCACCTCCGGGTCCGAATCCCCGCTCTGCTGTTCATCACGCCACCAAATTCTCCAACCCTGTTTTCTTGTCTGTAAAATGAGGATAGCGACGGTGCCTTTCTGTAGGATTACTGCCAAGATTCAGCGAGATAATAAATAAAACACTTAGAGTGGCGTCTTCGGGGAGCGAGGACGCCGTTCGCGCTGGCGCTGGTGATGTGCGGTTTCGTGACCGCCCCTGCCTCTCCCTCACCAAGTCCACCGGAGATGTGAAAAGCGGTCCCACAGAACTTTCTATCAGGGACGTTTACTCCCTAAAGCTATTATTTCCCTCCAGTTAAAATAAATCTGATTTTATCTCGGGCCCAAGCGGAGAACTAGTTGTATGGCAGTAACCTTTAATGGCACAGGACGACGTGCCTGCCACCTCTCAGCAATCTGTTCTCCAGGGTAAACAATCCTAACGCCTGAACGCCAGCTCGCTTCCCACTTTCTGATCTCTCACATTCATTGTTCTCGGTTTGGAAATAGACCCAAATGAAGGAGGAGGAGAACAGCCGTTGCCATAGCAACTGCGAAGGGACAGACTACCCAGCACGGATGAAATAAGAAAAGTTGAATTTTTTTTTTCCCATTTTTCTTTCTGATTGAAAACTTTCCGCGGCTTTGAAAAGGAGACAGTGGCTGACACCGTCATTCCTTCACACTGCCTTCTCCCCCGTCAGCCCCACAATGGAGAAGGGGAGCTGTCCGAGTATGACGGGAGACGCTGCGCGGTGACACCTCCGTGGAAAAGCATCCCCGTCCCGTCTCCGCTCCCGAGGCTTCGTCTAGATTCGTCCAGCGCCACCCGCGGCCTCTCCCCCTAGTCCCTGCCCTGGCTGCGTCACAGGCAGCCGGGCCCCGGCCCGTCCTCCAGCCAAACCGACGACTTGCTCCAGACCAGACGCGGGGTGTGCTCCTTACAGACTTTCTTTAAAAACACCCTGTTTTAATGACACGGGTAAAACAGCATCATCAAGACTCGGTCTACACACGCGCCCCTTCCTGTCGCCGCCGACTCTGCGGCACGCACATGCGCAATTTCTGTTGACAGGAACAGAATTATATTATACGTACTATTCTCCAAGTCGCCATGTTCCCCTCATGCGACACCGATATTTATTAATTCCTCACGGCCCCTGCCTCCTGTGTTTTGTTATCATTTGCCAAGTATACCTTTTGCAACCCTTTATTTTCAGATTGGATACGTATTTTTGCATTGGTTTATCTCTCGCGAAGAACGTGTAAATCACGGTGTTCGCACCCAGCCGAGTGCACTTTAAGAGAGTGGCGCACGGAGCCCGGCTCCTACACGACAAGCCAACGGCTCTAGTCGCTTAAGCTGCAGCGTTCTCATCTCCAACAGAGACGTCAAATGAGAACCCACCTCGCGGAGTTTACCGTCGCCTTGCACTAAAATCATCTGCGTAGAGCACTTAGCGCGATGTCGAAAACATAGTTCGTATGCACTAAACGGTAACCAGTTTCTGCCTTTTTATGGACAATTCATTCGCATGTAAACTGAAGACCAACAGTCGAGTTCATTTTCGCCACATTTCACGTTTTCTATTGTACAGAAAGAATATCCTTGATTTTCTTCTCCGTTTCTTCCTTTAACTTTCTGGGGTTAATGAAGTTTTCTACATTTTTTTTCTAGTTGTTTGGACACAGGTATAGATAGATGATGACGTGGACGCGGAGAGGCACATAGACAGAGCTGGGAATTTGAATTCCGTTTTCTGTCCACGGCAGATGTTCGGCAGCCTCTGAATCCTCCTTCTGAACTCTGAGAAGACCCTGGCACGCTCGCCCCTCTCTCCCCTGCTCCTCAGACTCACCTCCCATGTGGAAAGTCGCCGGGGTTTTTATTCCAAATTGTTCCTCCTTTTTGAATGACGCATCAAAATTCCCTGCTTTTAACTACACGATGCGTTGGTCTGTTGTCTGTTGTCTCACTGTGTTTTTTTCCCAAGTCCCAGATCTTCCTTTGTCTCTGGTTTACCATTTTCATTTTGCTGGAGTACATCCTTAAATGATACTTTCAGAAGAGAGCTGTGAGTGATAAAATGTCTAAATATTCGTGTATATAAAAATGTCTGTTTTTCCCATGCTTGACTGATAGTGGTAACTGAATAGAGAAGACCAGGGGGACACGATTTTCTCTCAGAAGTCTGAACTCTGTTTTCCCCGAGGACCGGGTGGGGCCGACACCCATCTAACGCTCTGCCTTCTTGCAGCCCCGTTTCCCCCTCTGGAAGGTTCAAGAATTTTCTCTTTGTCCTCGAGTTCTTGAGTCTGCCTAAGGTTCCCGGCGGACTTTTTCATTACTACGCTCGGCGCTCTGCGTCTGTCTTCGGCGCCAGGCAATTTTCCTCTGTTTCTGTGACTGTCACCTCCCCTCAGAGCAGCTGTAATGTCATAACCGAGAGGGCTGTCCTCTCTGTCTCACTCACTCTGCGAGGAAGCATTCCTCACTCCCCGTTTTCCGTGCAGCCCACCGATGAAACGGGTTCTGTTCCACAATCGTACTTAAAAAGTTTAGGCCCTCTGATTTCCTGCTTTTTCTTAGCAGCTTTTTATGTTCGTGACAGACCCCTGGATCTCCCGGAGGGACAACACGAACCCAACCCCACCTTCCCTGTCCAGCCCCGCGTAGATGAGGGTTTCAAAGGAAAGTATTTGGCAGTTGGTCTAGACTTCTTCAGCTCACGGAGGAGCTCCCTTTACCCGGCTGCAAATTCAGGTTTAGATCGCGGAAGTGATTTTGTCGGTTCCAGGCGGGGTGTGAAGTCGTGAGTCGTGGCTCCCACGACTCTGCCTCCTGGCACCCAGGCCCTTTTGTAGTCCCCTCCCATTGAATGTGAGTGGAACCTGCGACTGACTTAGGATATGACAAGGCAACAGGATGGTCACTCCCACGACATTACATTATATAGGACTCTTTCATGCTGGCAGACGCAAAGTCTCCCTCTCTCCCTTCCTCTCTCTCCCTCCCTCCCTCTCCCTCCTTCTGTCTCCCTCCCCGCTTCCCTCTCTCCCCTCCATCCCTCCCTCTCTCCCCTCCATCCCTCCCTCTCTCCCCTCCATCCCTCTCTCTCTCTCCTCTCCCTCCCTCTCTCCAGTGCTGATTTTGAAGAAGCAAGTTATTGAAAATCCTCCAGCCACAAGGAAATGAATTCCGCCAACAAACTCAGGGAGCTTGAAGCAGATCCCCCCACAGTCGGTGGAGCCTCTAACAGGAGCCAAGCCCTGGCCGACATGCTGCCTGCGGCCTTGTGAGGCCCCTAGCAGAAGGCCAGCTGACGTGGGGTGGGGGCGGAGAGGGGGTGCAGGGGGATAGTCACAAAAAGTCAGCAAGGATGATCCTTGTGACAGGAACTGTTCAGTGTCCTGACTGTGGTGGGCGATCTGTAAACCCAAATGCGACACAGTTTTATAGAACTAACTACACACAGAGACACCCAGCGGGGTCCACGTAAAACGGGGAATCTGAGTGAGATGAGTGGACCGCATCAGAGTCAGCACCCCGGCTGTGAGGCTGGGCCACGTTTCTCTCATACCCCGAACCGCACTGCACCGGGAAGCCCTCACCGGAACTGTAATTAGCAGTTAAAGCAGATGCCCCTGTGCTGCTTCTTACTTCAGTAACGATTCTAAACACTCGCCACTAAGTACACTATTTGCTGTATATTCTTGATAGATGCACTTTGTATCCATTTCAAGTGTTTTTAATCATGGCCCAGACTCGTTTTCCCCTTGAATCTGTAAACACGGTAAGTTACACTGATAGTCACATCGATTCTCCAACCTGAACTTCTCAGATAAATCCTGCGTGATGGAGATGTAGTATTCTTTTAGTAAACCACTAGATTCAATTACTTAGTGGATTTTGGAGTTTTCGCCTCTACGTTCATAAGCGAGGTTAGCCTGTGATCACATTTTCTTCTCCCTTGATATCCAGAGTAAACCAGGCTTGGAAAACAAGATCGGTGCACCCCCGTATTTTTCTGCACAACCACAAAGAACCGTGGCCCCGGTGACAGGGAGGGAGGGACCGACTGTTAGATGGGTCTTTACCTGCCATTTCTATTTCGTATTTCTATAGTGTTTTTCTATTCGTTTGCTCAAATCAATTTTGGTAATTTATATTTCCTTGATCATTTTGTCCATTTCATCTGGTTTTCAAACGGAATTGTATAAAGGCATGCAGTCTTTACGGATGACATACGGATGATGTCATTCCCATATCAATTATACGTGAACTCAACTACTCATGCTCCATTAATTTTTTTTTTAATCTTTTAAAGAAAAGAGAAAGGGAAAGAGAGAGCCTACCACTGTAAACCAGGGGGGCAATTCCTCACGTTACTCCAAGGCACACGCGCCTTATAGGACACAGACAGGACACGACGGTCCTGCTCCGCACTGGGCACCTCTCCAGCCCAAGGGCGATATAGCACTTCGAAGGCACCCATCACAAACGCCGGCACCCAAAGAGAGAAACGGTCATGGGAGTCGAGGCTGGAGAAAAGGACTAACGTCCAAGAGCGTACCGGCTTCTAACACGAGCACAATTTACAAAGAATGGCAGCTTTTCACCCCGCCCTGTGGCTTTCCCTGAGATGCTACTCAAACAGCCTCCTAACTTTAAAAACGTCCTGTTTCCACACACCGTCTCCGACGCCGCTCCTAGTACCACTGGCTCTTCTCTCTCGTTCGCACTCGTAGAAGAAAGTGTGCATCTTTTTGTCAATCATTCCAAAACTCCAGTTTTGGGTCTTATCGATCATCTCAACTATTGTTTTTTCTGTTTTATTCGTTTTTGCTTTGATCGTTATTAACTTGAGCCATCGATGTTAGTTGGGTTTATTTTCTTTTGGGTGTCCCGCCCGCTGCTGCTGCGCTGTGGTTCAGGATTTCAAAGGGAAATTTAGGAGCACTTAAAAAATGTACATGCTTTCTGGCCCAGCGACTTCACATCTCAGCATCTACTCTAGGGAAGGATTCACCGTTTGTCCAAAAATGCTGCATAAAAATCTTCACATCGCTGTTTATTACAAAAAAA
>NW_011889055.1:419847-438779 GCF_000151845.1 Pteropus vampyrus | reverse complement strand
TGATCATTTTGTCCATTTCATCTGGTTTTCAAACGGAATTGTATAAAGGCATGCAGTTGGATGATGTCATTCCCATATCAATTATACGTGAACTCAACTACTCATGCTCCATTAATTTTTTTTTTAATCTTTTAAAGAAAAGAGAAAGGGAAAGAGAGAGCCTAACACTGTAAACCAGGGGGGCAATTCCTCACGTTACTCCAAGGCACACGCGCCTTATAGGACACAGACAGGACGCGACGGTCCTGCTCCGCACTGGGCACCTCTCCAGCCCAAGGGCGATATAGCACTTCGAAGGCACCCATCACAAACGCCGGCACCCAAAGAGAGAAACGGTCATGGGAGTCGAGGCTGGAGAAAAGGACTAACGTCCAAGAGCGTACCTGCTTCTAACACGAGCACAATTTACAAAGAATGGCAGCTTTTCACCCCGCCCTGTGGCTTTCCCTGAGATGCTACTCAAACAGCCTCCTAACTTTAAAAACGTCCTGTTTCCACACACCGTCTCCGACGCCGCTCCTAGTACCACTGGCTCTTCTCTCTCGTTCGCACTCGTAGAAGAAAGTGTGCATCTTTTTGTCAATCATTCGAAAACTCCAGTTTTGGGTCTTATCGATCATCTCAACTATTGTTTTTTCTGTTTTATTCGTTTTCGCTTTGATCGTTATTAACTTGAGCCATCGATGTTAGTTGGGTTTATTTTCTTTTGGGTGTCCCGCCCGCTGCTGCTGCGCTGTGGTTCAGGATTTCAAAGGGAAATTTAGGAGCACTTAAAAAATGTACATGCTTTCTGGCCCAGCGACTTCACATCTCAGCATCTACTCTAGGGAAGGATTCACCGTTTGTCCAAAAATGCTGCATAAAAATCTTCACATCGCTGTTTATTACAAAAAAACCTGCAAACCTTAAAGTACATCGTTGCGACTAGAGCTCAGGCGAGGCTATTCTGAAAGGGCGGAGCAGCACGCAGCAGGCACAGAGACAGCCAGGGCTGCGTGGAGGTCACTTCCCTTTGTCCTCCCAACAGCTGTCGGACTTTAAACCATTTACTGAATAACCCGTCTTTTCTCCCACGCTCGGATACGCCATCCTCATGATACATGAAATCCTCATCTGTCCTGGGCGCATATTTCCATGCTTTGAACCACGCCCCTGAGCTGTCGGTCTGCTCCTCTGTCTGAATCCTGCCGTTACAGATTCTGGAGTTCGATAACGTATTTCTCATTTCTCTTCTGCTGGAGAGCGTGCCTCGTAGTTGCTGCAAGTTCCAAGGAAAAATACGATTGGAATTGCATTGAATTTATACATTCATATCGTGAAAGCTGGTATCTTTACAATTTTGAGTCTTCTCATCCACGTGTGAGGCGAGGGCTCTTGCACGAACGTGTGGAATTCAGTGTGCCCAAGACCAAACTTGAATCTGCTTCCTCAGATCTGCTCCCCGACCAGGTCCTCTGGGGTGCCTGCATCCTCCTGCTAAAACTGTCAGGAACCTGGGCCCTTCCTGAGCCCTCCCTCGACCCCGCACCCCCTCCCGACCAGCCCGACCATGCCCGACGTCTCGACTTGCCGACTTGCCACAATAGCTTCACGACCGCTCTGCGCCCTCCCCTGCCCCCAGCCCGGTCTTCACGCAGTGGCATCTTTTTTAAAGGGCAAACTGACCCTACCGCCCCCGAGCGTTAAAGCTCCAGTGGCTTTGCGCTGCTTTTGGATGCAACTCAACATCGCGGCAAGGTCAACGAGTCCTTGAGGGGCCTGGCCCCTCGCTCTCCCTTCAGCCTTGTGCCCACCACTGTCCTTCTCACTCGTGACACCCGAGCCCCACTGGACTCATTCTGGTTCTTCCAGTTACTGACCGTGGTTGATTAGATTGCTGTTTCTAATTCTTCGCTTGCTCCCTGATACCAGACTCGACCATGTGACTGCCTCTGGCCAATGGAACGTAAGTGACAGGACGCGAGGAGAGGCTTTACGTGTGCCGACCCGGTTTGGCTGGGCCGCCGGCCACCTGGCAGGAGAGCACCCCTTGATTAGCTGCTGGTCCCAGACAGAAAGGCAAGAGGCACGGACCTGAGCCACGCACGGCTCGAGCAGGGCTGCCCTGGGCCACCGGAACCGTCGGGCAGGACGGCAGACGCTGGCTCCATTAGCCCCTAAGATGTGGGACCGTCTCTTACGCAGCACTGTTCACAGCAGGCACTCACGACTGTGCCGGCCCGTCCCACGTCAGCACTCGCTAACGCATGCCCCTCCTCCCCAGGTCTCGCAGGTGGACGTGAACCTGCATCTGTGAGCCTCTCTCCGGCCAGGGCCTGGCATAATACTCGTTGCGAGCCAGCGGCTACACACATATTCAGGAAACAACTTACTGCTGGCGTCGTAAATGCCATCTGTGATTCCGTTAAGCTCTGTAGCACTGTCGTAGGTATGTGATTGTTTTGATCTGTTCAGTTATCAGATCTTTGGCTGAACTCTCTTTTTGCCCCTAATTGTCTGCCAGTGGCCCCCCCCCGGGCCACCTGTAACTAAAATCACACCATCTGTGGTGGCAGGCTGTTAAATTGCGGTCCTAGTCGACCACCCTCCTGGTGGTGACACCCTTGTGTCTCTTGCCCTCGATTCCGGGCTGGGCCTGTGGCTTGCTTTTAATCCCCAGACTGCAGTGGAAGTGACATCATGCCTAAGCCTTAAGGAAGCGGATCCACTTCTGTGCTTCTGTGAGCCCCGATCCACCTCATAAGGAGAGACCACAGGAAAAGGCCACATACGGGGGGAGCGGGGGTCCCCAACTGGCAGGATCGCAAGCATATAAAACAAAACGGTTATTGTCTTAAGCCACTCATTCTTGGGGTATTTGCTGCACATCGGTAGGTAACTGAAGCATCTGTAAACAATTCTGTGTCCTCGTTTAAAACTGTGGTGCTACTTTACACTCCTGTCTAAACGTGGTGGCTGGTTCTTTGTTCTCATTTTGTGATCAGTCCAAAACACATAGTAAGTCTTAGTATCTGCTTAGGAATCAAAAACTGAGGGACAAAAGGCACCGAACTATTCATATTGGTTATTTCAAGAGCATGGAATTACAGGGGGAGAGACTTTCAATTTTCATTATATTTTTCTGTAATATTTAAATCTGATATCATAACATGCATTACTTACATCATAAAAAGATACTGATAAGGTGACTGGCCTCATTTTATTCCTCATTTTAGCAGAAATTTTACTGTTAAGCAAAACACTGGCCTTTTTTCTGCTACGTGTGTAAACGTGTGTGAATTTTACACATTCTGGCAGGTTAAGTACATGTCCACTTATTACTATGTTTAAAAATCAGTGTTGCACTTTGAACTTGACTGAATATCTGTCTTCACATTTATCTAAATTATATGGTGTTTCTCCTTTGACCTATTAACATGGGAATTGATAGAACCGAAGATTAAATCATCCGCGTATTACTGTCTTGGCAAAAGAACAACTCTCTTAAAACAGTAAGTGGTCTGCCACAGAAGATTCCACGAGGAAGGACTGGGGCTTGAGGGAGACGAGACCGGGGTCCCCAGGGCCCTCCCAGCTGGCGGACAGACGCGGAGCCGCATGTTCCCCACACTGGATCCCGTGGAACCGCCGGCCACGCCCGTTGCGTTCGGTCGTGCTGGAGGGGCCGCATCTGTCCATCTAGAGGAGCCGCATCTGTCCATCTAGAGGAGCCGCATCTGCCCATCTAGAGGAGCAAGCAGTGAGGCGAACGGCGGGACAGTCGTGCGAGGCCACTCAGGCAGAGGAGCTGCCACCCAAAGCGGAGGTAACGCGAACCAGAAGGGAACGCTAAAAGGGGCATGATTAAAATGCTCCGAGGACTCTGAGTGGGCAACACATCCTTCAACCAAAACTAGGCCGCGACCGCAAAAACAAGCACAGTTCTTGGAAACTTAAATCATGGTTGCTAAAATTAAAAACCCAACACACAAGCCGGAAAGCAGGACGAACACACGTGAAGGCCCATTTAAGGGTCCTGAAAATCTAGTTTATTCTCTAGAACGCAGAGCTAAAGTAAAAGCCCGGGTCTTTCTGATCGACACTGCCCGCGCCTCTGGCGTGGCTCTGGGAAGTCCAGGCCACCTCGACGAGTGGGCGAGAGGATGGCCTGAGCCGGGACGGGGACAACAGAGCTGCTGGTGCGGCCGCCGGCCCGGAGCGCCCCAGGGGCGGGGACGAGGCCTGCGCTTGCCTTCGGAAATCTTTCATGGGATTTGATGTGTCACGTGGGACGTATTTGCTACACTGAGACTTTCCATGGCGTAAGGTGACGGAGAGGCTGAGTGACACTGGGGAAGGCATGGGGCTCCCCTAGGGTGACCTCAGGGCAACAGACACGGGGACGGGAAAAAGATCTCTGCGTGGTTATCGCCACAGTCCGGCTGATTCCACCCAGCGCCTCTCAAACAGCGCATCGGAACCTGCGGCGGGTTGTCACGGATGGGCCTTGGGCCCTGACCCCAAGGTCAGACCTGGGAGGGATGGAGGGTGTCCCAGCCACCAGCTCCTTAAATGAGCCCCCAACGAGTCTGATCCAGGCAGCCGGCACAGCCCGCCTTCAGCGGCAACCCCCACACCCATCGGCCACCGCAGCCACTCTCTTCTCTGCCCTGGCGTGAGCTTCCCACGTCCCCAACGTCCCTACCCCCATCTCAGAAGCCCGAATGCCATTTCTCTCGCCAAGTGCTCCTGGATTCCCTCCTGAACTCCCACTGTCTTCCCTTACTTGGGGTGCCGGTGACCTTCCCCAAATGTTAGCCTTCCGGTTAAAAGCATAGGCTTCGGAATTAAACAGACTGGAGTTCGGGCCCCAGCGTTGCCACTTAGCTGAGTGACAGTCCCTCGGTCATTTAAACTCTAAGCCGCACCGCGCTCATCTGTGAGTGAGGGCAGTGCAGGTGGCAGCCTCAGTGGGGAGAGCGGGCAGGGCGCCGAATAAGTCGAAACTGTTCCCAGCCGTTGTTTTAGAATTGTGGCCATGATTATGGACACCTCGGGGTTCACCACATCATTCTCTCTATTTCGTGTATGTCTGAAATCTCCATAATAAAAAGAAAAATTAATTTAAAAACCTGAATGCCCTATCAGAAAAAAAAAATTAGAACTCTTGATAATCCATGAAAAAAAAAAATAACGAGCCAAATGTCTTTAAATGTTTGGTTTTACTAATAATTCTTAATGTAAATCTTATCAAGATGATACCTCAAGTGATAGCCAAACCATATTAAATAAAATAATGCATACTCAGTACCTGTCACAGTACCCACCACGTAATTCTCAGTAAGTGCTACTTGATGTCAAGGCGATGCGTGGGGGAGGGGGAGGGGGGCCCGCCCCCTCCGTGCGCTGCGCTGTGAACAGCAGAGGGAAGAAACTGTGTGTCTCGTGGACCCCGCAGAGCCCACCATGTGCACTTGGCCTGAACGGGCTACTCGGCGAGCGCCCACAGAATGGGTCATTTAAGAAACACGCGTCGCACAGGCTCTATGACTGGCACTAGTAGGAACGGGACCAACCCAAGGTCCCCTGTCTTAAAGATGGGAATGCAGGGGAGGCAAGGTAAGCGTCACATCCAGAAGCCACAACAGCGAGTGGCCGCGTGGAAATCTGACCCTGGGCGTGCACTGGGCTTGCCCCAGCTCGCACCTGGTGCGGCTATGCTGTCTGCCCCTCGGTTGTAAATGACCCACCCCAGCCCCTCCCGTGGGAGCTGCAGCCGTCCACGCTGTGAACCAGGCGGCGATTCAGGAGGGGGTTCTCCATCTGAGACGCCCGGAGAAGCCCAGCGCCGAAGCAGGAGCCAGGCAGGAGGGGATAGGGCGCCACACACGATGCACGGAGATGCCAGAGGTAGAGTGGAGGCCAGGGCCGCCTTCAGTGACACCCACCGGCAGCTTGCAAATGGCCATGGCGGGGGTATCGACACCAGGGAGTCGGGCAAACACTACAACTCAGAGCCTTTTTGTCTCTTCTGCAAGCTGACTGTCAAACATTTCCTAGCAAGCCACCGAGTCACTCCAGGAGGTCCGTGACAAGTCGTGAGCCACCTTTGCGGATCGGCCGGCTCGTGGCGCACGGGTAGGACAGGCTCGCTCCAGCGGCAGCGAGGAGGAGTGGAAGACCGCGAGCCTGCGCCCGGGCCCCAGGGACTTCCCCGGGAAGTTCCTAAGGTGACATCCTAAACCACCGGCACTGTGAGCGGCTTTGCTGATTGCCACTTCTCCGGCGGCCCCTCCCGACTGCAGTGCGCCATGCGAGCGTCACTGCTCCATCGCAGTCGCAGTCGACCTTTGTGAAGTGCGGGAGACAGGCATGTCTGGGGGCGAGCAACGCCCCTCCGTCAGTGAGGTTCCGGGGAGCCGCCGCCAGGCGTGGCTCCGCCCCCAGCAGCCCTCCCGAGGCTCTGCTCGGGGATCCGGCGCAAGCTGGTGCCCGCACGCCTGGCAGCCCGCCTCCGCCCGCCCATCTCAGCCTCCCGTCAGCGCCGAGCTACGAACCGCTACCGTCTGCACAGGAAGGGACAGCTCACTACACGCTCACCTAGCCAGGCGGGGTCGCGGTGAGCCGCGGGGGCCAGCAGCACACCGGCTGCCTCTCTACCGCGGCGTATGCCGATGCGGCCACACGGGGTGCCGAGGAAACGTACGCCGAACAAGCCAAACAGGCGTCGCCCTGCCCTCCGATGGCCTATGGCCGGCACGTCCTGCTGCCTTCCCGAGTCCTGGCTGGTCACTTTCCTCATGTGAAAAATCCCGGTGTCCCTTCTGGCTGACGCCAGTTGAGAGCGGGCTTCTGTCACGTGCCACCCAAAGAAGCCGAGGTGAAGTGTGCTGTACTAGCTCGCCCGCGGATCCAGCAGGAGCCGCCCCTGCTCATGCCGTTGGGCAAGCACCGCCAGTCCTGTCCCGAGACAGACGACTGTCCCGGGACCCCGTCTCGGCCGGCCCCCGCGCGGCGGCGGGGCACCATGGGTGGCCTCCCTGCACTCCGCTCCCTCTCCCACGGGGGCCGTTTCCAGGCCACCTGTCTACACCTTCGCAGAATGCGATGGTCCCTCCCCCCCAGGAGATGCGGGCGTCTGGCTCCTAGCCTGGAATGGCTGTTACTTGAGACTTCAAGCTCTTAAAGTAAACATCTTTAAAAATACCTGGAGTGCCGCATGCGCGTCGGGTGTCCACGTCGAAAGCAGAGCGGGCTGGCTGGAGGCGCTGGTCTGCCGGCCATCTGGCTGCGACACGGGAGAGCTGGACCAAAAACACGAAAGGATGTGAGCGCGGTGGCAGAGGGTCTTCTTAAGCTCTATCAAAGATGACCCTCGAGCAAGCCACAGTCCCGTTCCACAGGTGAGGACCCGAGCCCAGCGTGCCCAGGTGACAGTCCCATGGCTGCTGCGCACAAAGCCCCGGTCTTCACCGCCACACCTCATTCTCCCACCGCCGGTGGCGATGGCGCTGCCTTCTGCCATGATGTGTGCAGACGCTGTCAGAGCAGCAGCCAGGTACACCCAGAAACGGCTGTGTGCACGGCCCGTCCCTTCCCTAAGTTCCGGCGCCCGGACCTAGTTCTTACAGTTTCAGTGTGGCCCCATGGTTTTCCAGAAAGCCAGCCCATGGGGAAATGGGGCCCTTCCGTCACCCAGGTGTGACGCCCCGCCCAGCTCTGCCTGCCTGTCCGAGCCCCATCTCCATCCCTGCTGGGCATGGGGCCTTGGCCAAGTCACTTCGCCTCTCCATGGTCAGTGCCCCCCGTCATAAAATACGTTTTTAAAACAGCATCAGATTGGAGGAGTATTCCGAGCAGAAACAACGTAATGCACAGGAGACACTCGGCGAAATGCCTGGCGGATGGCGAGCACTGGAAAATGAGAGCTATTCCAAGTGACAGTCGCTTCACGGTGTACGTGGCCCTCTGCGCTTCCGACCCCGTTCACACCGTCAGTGATTTGTCCCTCAGTCCACAGACCCTCTTTGATGGCGGTGCTGCCAGAGCACGGCGATGCCGCTGAGCTGACCCCCCGGGTTAGGGAAGGTCCTGCTGAGAAGCGGCTCAGAGGAGTGACGGGGCGAGGAGGGTGCTGCCAGCAGAGGAAGCAGCGCCAGTTACAGCCAGGGTGCAGGAGTCGGCCCGACGCATCCTGGGGGACGGGAGGTTCGTTTTGAAGACATAACTCAGAGCGCATGGCTGCTGAGATCAGAACGCTCCAACGGGTTTCCATCTCGCTCAGGACAAAAGCCTAAGTGACGATAAACAGTCTGTGCGGCCCCAAACCCCAAACGATGCGCCTCAGCCACCCCCTGCCACTCCCTGCCCCGCCCCGTCTCCACTCCAGCCACACTGGCGTTCCCAGGACCCTGGAAACCACCCCGGGGCCCTTGCATTAACTGCCTCCACCTAGATATCCACATGGCTCGCTCCCTCACCTCCTCTGGGCCCGGGCGCAAGCACGTCCCCTCCACGAGGTGCTCCCTGAAGACCCCTAGAAGATGCACCATGCCCCTCGCGCCCCGCTCCGCTTCGTCCTTCCCGCCTCCTGGCGCACGCCGTCCCTTTCCGTTTCCCCAGTGAAACGAGGCGCCACGAGGCCAGGAGGTTTCTTTCGGTTCACTGCTCCATCCCAGCGCCGAGGAAGGACTGTGCCTGGCACCTGCGAAGCCTTACTCAGCAAGCCGATGCGGCGGCCCACCAAGCGGCTAGAACAGGGGCAGCCGTCGAGAGCAGGCCACGCGCAGTCCTGTGGGCTGCGACGAGGAGCCTGGGCCCAGCCCAGACCCTGTGCAGAGCCACGAAGACAGCGGCGGATTGTGGTTCTGAACAACCTCTCTGGCCACAGTGTGGGACGGAGACTAAGGGGCAGCAAAGGCAGCAAGGCCACCTCAGAGGCCGAGGCTGTGATCGCGGTGAGAATTCAGGAAGGCCCCAGCGAAGACCGTGACCGTGGGGCAAAGACCCGGGTTAGACCACGGAGTCCCATCACATAAACGGCAGTTTCAGGGGACCCAGGGGACACTGCAGGTCCTGGAATTTTGACGGAAGCCCCGGGGTGGCATCCCACAGTCGGTGTGAGAGGTGGTAGGGTGTGTTCCCATCGACGGGGACACACATGGGAGACAGGTCTCTCTCTCTCTCCCTCTGCAGGCAGATGTGGAATGGGCTGTCCCAGCACAGCCGCAGTGGAGACGATCCGCGGAATGACTACTCATCCTACGTCCCGGGTGGCTGCGGTCTTGCGGGCGAGCTGAGGAACCGGCCACCTCCAGCGTGACATTGCTTCCCTGGTAAGACGTATCCCCGCCCCATTCAGAAGCTGGGGACGGCCGATGTCGTAAGATGACAAACTTCCCTGTCAGCCTACGTTCTGGAGAATCCCAGCTGTGCCCGACGAACTCTTCCAACTAAAAGACATAAACTCAGAGCGCATGGCTGCTGGGATCAGAAAATGGGAGAAAGGCATGTTTCTGCCTCCCGAGTGGGTTGCCGACGCTGACCCATGGGTCATCTCAGAGTGTCACGGTGGTCTGAGGGGAAGGAATCCTCAAGGAGAAGAGACAGAGAAACGAGAGGACAGGTCCCAAGACGTCATAGCAGAACCGAGGGAAACAAACAGCTGAGAGTGACTCCATAACTTGGTGACGTTGTCACACGGTCCCTGGAGCGCAGAGTGAAGAATCTAGATGAATTCACCGGCTGTACTAGTCAGAATTCTTTGGGCTGCAGCTAAAACAAAAACTCAAACTAACTTGAGTAGGAAAATAATAATAACAAAATCGATTAAATTACCATGTGCTCGGATAACAGTAAAGTGACGGTGCAGCCATGACAGCCTCCGGCACAGCGGGACCCAGGTCTCCATGATGGCTACTGGAGCCAGTTCATTTTGTCCCATCTCCTGCCCCAGCTTTTCCGCGTGTCAACTGCTGAACGAGCAACTGACCCTTCGCAGAAGGCAGCTGGCGGCCTCGGTGTCCGGTTCGTGTTTTATGCTCCCAACAACCTTAACAGCCAGGGGCTGCGCTCTGCCAATCACGCCACTTGAAGCAGCCATTGCGACCGACTGGGCAAGCTTGGGTCTAGTCACGACGCTTAGACGTGGCTCCAAAGGTCGTAAAGATGTCGTCTTCTAAGCTTAACGTCTGATATCAACCAACCGTGTGCTCAAGCGCCTTCCTGCGTTCGACTTCTGGGGCCATCTTTATAGCCTGGTGTCAAAACAGTGTTTTTCAATGAATTCTTTATTAAACTTGTTTCGTGACTTATGATCTGTCAGCAGAGTGGGTTGCTGTCCCCTAAAATATGGACGCAGCATTCCCAAGGCCACACGTTGGCTGGGTGCTCCTTTAGGAAAGGTCTCCTTTTTGGCATTTTTTTTTTGTCCTGATGATATTTTTCTGCTGAAATAGGTCATCAATTCTTCCGGTCTGTGCTCCTGTCGCCTGAAGCATTTATGCCTCCCAGTAAGCCCTTCATTATCATCAGCTGCCCTTAGCTTGCTCTCCCCTGCAAGGGCTTTGCCTCCATCACATACCTATTACAACAATTGCCCTTTTAGCTGTAGATCAAGTTATCTTCGGGGTGCCCTATGCAAATGACAACACTTCAAAATGCTAATTTCATAATGAGCCCAAAGTTGATTGACAGAGTAATAACACCACCGCTCCGAGTGGACTGTTGAGAAGGCCAAACGGATGGACTGAGAGAATAGGCCTGGGAAAGAGGAGAGAGAGCTGACCTAAAGAACGGGCAGAAAGGAACAGGGAGAAAGAGAGGCAGGCAATAATGATTGCCAAGGGGAGTGGGGGGCGGAGGCGGGTATTAAGCTGGCAGCGAAAGGGGGAAAAAATTCATTTTTTGTTGCTGTCATGACAGCTGTGTAAGAGAAAACAATGTGACTTGGAAGTCTCCGGGAAGAAATGACATGAATCTGATAGAGCGACTGACAGGATACAGTACTTGAAAAGACCGTGTAATCGACAAAAGGCTAGTAGTGCAAATACAAAGAAAAAAAGGAAGGGCAATGAGGAAATTTTTCAATAAAATAAATATAATCAGAGTGTACCTCTGCCTCTTCAGTGAACAATATTTGCTAGTTATACAATTACAAACGGCGGTATCGTCGTGTTAGAAACATGGGCGACAGGGAAGACAAGAGAGCTGTGTCCTCGACCATCGCCGCAGGATGGAAACAGGTAATATTTGGAGTGGATGCGTCAGTCGCGGGGCTGGGAGATACAGCGCAGGGGATGGCGTCGATACCGTCGTAATAACTAAGGATGGCGTCGGGCGTGTACTGGACTTATGGCGATCACTGCTCCAGGTGTGTAAGTGCTGAATACCTACGGTGTCTTCCTGAAACTAATATAGTATTGTATGTTAGCTATAGTTTAGTTTTAAAAGCTATGAGGAAAAAAATAAAAATTAAAAAAAGACACAGGTAAAGGAGTTTATTATTTAGAAAAGAGCTCCAAGTGTTTATAACCGTAGCCTCCGGAGATCGGGTGGGAGGGGCAGCGGGCGGGAGGCTGCTGCTTCTCACGCAAGCCCTTCAGTGTTATTTAATTATTTTTAATTAGCACGGGAGTTGGTGTCAACGTCATCCTGAGCATCAGCCCTAGGCTAAGTATTTTATACACATTATTTCGTTTAAACATAAGGCTCGCCGTGTGCCAGGTATGAAGCATTTTGCATTTATTAACACATTCAATCTCTGCAACAACTCTACGAAGCGATTCATCTTATTTGCCCATTTAACGGAAGTGGAAACCGAGGCATGGAAACTGAGAAACCTGCCCGAAGTCACAGAGCAGGGAGAGGTGAGCTGGGATCTGAGCCAGGTAACCCGGCCCTGCCCTCTGCCCGCGGCCTGCTCTCCCACAGAGCCAGGGCACACCTGCGAGTGCCCTGACTTTGCAGGTGAGGAACACGGGGAGATGAAGCCACTTTTCTAAAATCACACAGGCAATATGTTGTAAGACGTGGTTTGACTATGAGGGAGACCGACTTTAACACCCACGCTCGGCCACTCCATGGCGTCGTGCAAACGGGTGTTTACAAAGATGAGCTAGTCAAGGACAAGGCCAGGACATCGGCTGTGACCAACACTATTCGACATAGTGCTGGGAGTGCCAGCTAGTGCAATAAAGTAAGAAAACAAAAGAAACAGCACACCGATCAGAAAGGAAGAAATCAAACAGTCCACATTCGCAGACAACATGATGGTCTGCACAGGAAATCCCAAGACATCTACAAAAAAATAGCTAGAACTAATAAATGAGCTCAGTGAGGTCATAGGATATAAGAAAAACATACCCAAATCAACTGTATTTCTATATACTAACAATGTACACGAGGAAACTAAAATTAAAAATGTAATACCACTGTAATACAACTACTCAAAAAAATGTAATACCGCTGTAATACAACTACTCAAAAGAATGTAATGGGTACAAATCTAACAAAATACATACAGGAATGATATGCTGGAAACTACGAATCACAGCTCTGAACAGAGAGACATACCATGTTCATGAACTAGAAAACTCAATATAGTAAAGATGTCAGTTCTCCTCAAATTGAGCTACAAGTTTAATGTAATTCCTTGTTGTCTATTTTGCTAAATCTGGCAACACACTGGTCCCTGCCCTAGTGGAGTTTACAATCTAATCAGTTCCAAGAAGACGGAGTCTTTGAGGAAAAGAACAATAAATAAAATAAAGGAAGGATAGCCCTATGACAGAGAATCTGCGGGAAGGAACTTAGACAAGGGTGGTCGAAGAACGCCCCTCCGGTGTTTGACACATGAGACGGAAGAGTCGAGAACGATCGAAGTGGAAGCACAGCAGGGGCTCTGATGCGGGGGGTTGGGGGGAGTTTGGGGCGTTCCAAGCACTAGAGCAAGGCCAGGGCAGCAGGAGCAGCGTGAGAGGCAGGAGAAGAGACCGAGGGGGCGTGGAGACACGAGCAGGACCTCGAAGAGGCGCGGCAAGCATCTCGTATTCGGGAAACAACTGACGAGGAATGCAACAATCCGATGCGAACTTCTAAAGGACGAGTCTGTGGAGAATGCCCGGAAGAGGGGCAGGATGACGGTGAGGACCCCGAGTGGAACAGCACTGCCGTGGACAGCCAGGAGGGCGAGAATGGTGGGGACCGTGGCTCCGGCAGCGCCAAGGAAAGGAAAGGGGTGAACGCGCTTTGGAGGCGGAGTTGGCAGGACCTCCTGATGGGCTGAAAAAGAGGACAAGGGAAGGAGGGCTCAAGGACGATGTCCAGGTCCCGGCTGAGCAGTGGGAAGGACAGCGGTGCTGTTGGCGAAGACGATGAAGGCCACAAGGGACGGGGCGAGCAGAGGGCAGCAGCGGGGAGTCACGCCCAGCGTGGAGCGCGGTGAGACCCGCACCCTGACGGGACGACCGGGCGCAAACGCCACTTGCGTGCTCGGGGCCCAAGGCCAGATCCGAGGTACAGGCTGCAAGGGGGCATGGTCAGCACAGGACTGTCATTCTTGACCCTGGAGCTCAATGAACTACCTAAAGGGCACCGACACGTGCTGCCGCCCAAATCGATGAATCCAAACGTCTGCGTGTGGAACTTACAGGGAATGCTCGTGTTCAGAGGTTGGAAGAAGGAGGGGGACCCAGCCTAAGAAGGCCGGGACGTGGCCGGTGACACAGGAAGGGAAGCAGGGGGGGAGGCTCGTGGAGCTGAGAGGGGACCGTGTCCAAAAGGAGGCAAGATGCCGCCGGGCGGGGACGCCGGGAGCCAGTGAGGAAGCGCACGCGGAGGCGCTGGATGAACTGTCGCTGGTGAATGAACGCCACAGGAGGCATCGTCGTCACCTAAGGGAAGGAGCCCTTCTCCTCTGGGTGCGACGCCCCTGCCTTTGCTCAGATGGTCCCGACACACTCAGCCTTCGAGGCGTGCCGAGGACAGAAGTCCACCCCACAGCACTCGCCACGCCGTGAGGAGCAGAAAAAGCCTATGACAGCGGCTATGACGGCTAATCAGAGTGCCACCCGCCGTGCTCGGCTCAGGGCTGCGCGCCGTCGCCATCCCGGGAACCCTGACAGTCCCAGCCAGCGCTCACACGTGCTTCTGAGCGCTACGTGAAGTCCTAAGCGCTGAACACGTGTCAAAGGCTGGCTGTTGCTATTTTTGTCCTTTTTAATGCCAAAGAGTCTGGCTTCCTGGCGCATCAGGGAAGGTGTCGGGACCGCTCTGCATCCTAGTGCCACTGTGGCCCCAGGGGACCTCCCTGCAAGTGGCAGAGGTGGGGGCTGTCCCTAGAGCAGTCTACAGAGCACCAGAGCCACCCAGCTCTAGGGCCAGCTGGCAGATGGCAGGGCTGTCCCGCACGAGGGCTGTGTCTACATGGCGGCCTTGCCACAGACAGGCTCACAGCTGCATCTGGGCACAGAGACAGCTTCGTCCGAGCTCTTGAGCTCCACCAGCTGATCACTCACAGACACTAGTGTGTTAAGCCTCACACGCCCTTGTGGGGTTGGCACGGTCACCCCCATTCCACAGATACGGAAACCAGAGCTCAGAGAGGGTAGACACCTGCCCAAATGCACACGCTGCCGGCATCGGAGCCAGGACTCAAGCTGAAGGCCCTACGTCCAAGTTCGGGCTTTTTCGTCTATCACACCAGTCCCCCACTCCCACTTTTGTAACCAAATTTTGAGGAGGTAGGACTATGGCCAAATTAAAAGAACCGGAAAACAAGCCTAGAAAGATTTCACCTTCAATACAGTAAGGAAGAAATGGGCAAAAGGTCTGAATAGGTAATTTGCAGAAAAGGCATTCGGACATCAAAAGAAAGAAAAAGATGCGAATAAAATACAATGTTCAAGTGACCGCTGCTTGAACATGCTACTGGTGGGATTTTATCTTTTTAAAGGGCAACTGACTCATATTGATTATGCTAGATTGCAAAAAATGGCCCGCGCGTCCCCTCTGCGTGCTCTCCCCTGTCCAATGTGACTTTGCAGGTCCTTCTGCACGAGTACGGGCTAGTCGTGTGGCTTGCTCGCGCCAAAGGGACGACAGCAGATGTGACACCACAGAGTAAGTTTAACAGCACTTGTACACTGGGAATTGGCTCCCTTGTTGTGCCTGGAAGCCTGAGACCACTGTGTAGGTGAGCCACTACAGGGTGACAGGCCACATGAAGGAAACTGAAGGGCCTCAGGGGGCCTGAGTGGAGGGAGCAGGCAGACTCACGAGTGAGTCCAGCCAAGACCAGCCACATCTGGCCTAGGCCGGAAAAGCCAGCCAGCTGAGCCCCACCAAATCCAGCATCTCATAACGGGCTAATACGAGATGCCAGTTCACTCCATCGTATTCCCCTAAGAGTCGGGGTCTCAGAAGTAGAGATGCAGCGTAGCCTCATTTAACAAGTATCTACTAAGCCCCTACGATCACATGACAGGATTGCTCTAGGCACTGATGACACAGCAACGAGAAAAATAAGAGAGAGATGAAAAATGTCCCCACCCTCGAGAAGCTTACATTCTGGGCTAAGAGACAAAAAAAAAATGTTAAATTACTCAGTATGACACATTGTCTGAGCAAGAGAGATGAACGCCCTGGAGAAACAACATGGCACCGCCCCGTGAGGACATGGGGAGGGGCCGTGGCGAGAGGGGGCGTCATGTTAAACGGGAAGCCAGACCAGACCTCGACGAGAAGGAATAGAGGTCTGAAGGCGGCACGGGAAGGAGCCCCGTGATACCCAGGGAAGGGACTTCTCGGTGGAGGGGATAGCAAGTGCTTCTGAGGGGGGGCTGCGGCCAGGGCAGAGGGCAGAGTTCAAGGGCACAGAGCTGCAAGGCGCCAGGCTGTGCAGGGCCCTCTGGGAGGAGTCTTGCAAACTCTTGTACGGTTCTAATACTTTTTAATCAAGTGTATGTGTGCTTCTTGCAAAACAGTAATGTTAAAGAAATATATAGAGCAAAAGCAAATAGCTAGGCTGAGCCACACCCCCAGACCCCGGTATCAGGGGGACCCAGCTGCATTTTATCACAACCCCACTGCCACTCTCAGATGCCTGAGCCCGCCAGAGCAGTGTCACTGCTGAGCGCAGGCTGCCCTCTGCTGTCCGCTTTTGGATTGGCACCCACCAACACCACCCGAAGCACAGAGGCCCCAGGAGACAGCAGCCAGCCAGTTATCTGGACAGCCCCATGCCCACTGGCCTGGAGACGGGGGGACAAATCACTCAGCCCTGCAGTTCCTGCCCCTTCGAGGGCTCTGCTGAGGGCCCAGGAACTGGGGGTGCAAGTTCACTCGGAAACACTGTGCACTGTGACAAGCCACCAAAGGGACAAACGTGACCCCCTAAATTATAAAAAAAACAGACAAGTGACACCCAGTCTGAAGAAGCATAAGTGACGACTGGTCTGCTTGCGAATAGCAAACCATCTGTACCCTTCAGTACTGGCCTCTGGCCAACACGAAGGCAGCCCTGACCGAGGCAGGGTGTGCACGTCCGCATGCAAACACCACCAGACGGCCGACTTCTCCGACCTGGGACGGGGAGACGGGACCGCTCTCGGGGGAGGTAAGGGTGGTGGCTGAGCCCACCACACTGGAAGCTCCCGCCAAGGACAAGCAGGCCGGCAGCCACCTGCAGAAAGCTGCTTTTAACGCTACGCGCTGTTAGAGCATCGCCCACTCCCCTACCCCAAGCCTCCAGAGAGCCGCACTCGCTCCCTTGCCCAGTGACGTGTGCCCCTGTCAGGGGCTGCGGAGAAGGGCCAACAGACGGAGTGTCGGCACACTCTTGGTCTCGGGGTTCAAACGACAGAGAATGGGGCACCTCTGTTGAAGAAGTCATGAAAATAGGATCCCACAGATATGTTCTAGAAACACACACAAAATGCCGAACGTACTCAGTGCCGGACTGAAGAACAGCCTGAGAAACTGAGGGGCATCTCACAAGGCGAAACGGTGGCTGGACGGATGGAGGGGTGAAGAGAAACTGCCAGCGGACACCTCGTCTCTCTCTAGGGCTGTGGACGAGTCAGAGAGGGCACCAGCTCGGTGACACCGACCGCCTAACACAAGCAAATGGGCAAGCAGAGCCCTGAAAGAATAAAGGGCCAGCAAAGAAAGCACACACCCCGTTATAATTGTGAGATTGGCTTTCAGTAAGAGAGGAAAGATTAAACTGAGCAAAGCGTTTGTGTGCATGGTGGTGAAGGTCCAACCGCATGAAGACTCAGCTGTCGCGAACGCGACACGCCCGTACAGTGAACGATGCGCCCTTGGATCGCCTCCGCGAGAGCAGCACGAAGCACAGGCACACGCTAGCGGTCAACGTTCATTCAGCCGCCTTAGCCCACGACAGATCAAGCAGCTAAAATGTGAGGATGTAGAGTTTACAAATAATGAAGTCCAGCTCGTAAATGCAGGCATAAACGGGAATGTGGGGACTCAGCCGAAAACTCTATGCCGGGCGCCTGCCCTGAACCTGACCCTGTCCTAGGTGCTGAAGGTACAGGCGTCGATGAAACAAATGGTCCCTGTGCCGAGGGATGGAAATCGGTGCAGAAAGAAGAGGCGCCTGATCCCTGGGCTCAGGTGGGGCCTGCCGGGCTCCCCCACCACGAAGTTACCGGTCTTCCTTCTGTCCGCTGCAAATTTCTCCTGGGGAGAGGCTCCGAGATCACGCAGGTGTCCTGCTTCTCATCACGCGTGCCTCCTGGCTCCAGCGCCCATTGAGGGCTCTTGCCTGGAACAGTTACTGCTGTGGTCTCTGCCTAGGGGCGATTTTCCACTCCCTCACTGCTTCCACACGCACTGGCCGGAATTCCACTGCAGACAGCAGCTTTCCCTCCTCCTCATTCATTTATTTATCCATGTACTGACTTAAGTCCGTACGGACTCAGAGATGCTTTTTCTACGCCACAGGTCATCATCCTTACCACCATGATTCGCTCTCTTGTTCAAACTGCCCCAGGTGTGGCCAGCGGGGCCCCTGGCCGCTAGCCCCCGAGTCCCGTGCACACGCCCCCGCATCTGAGCGCTCCCCAGCTTGTGGGACGCGGCGCCCGGCTGAGACTGTGCTTCCCTGCCCTGCTCTGCCATCGGCCATTTCTCCAGAGAGCCTCAGCCCACGTTCCTGGAGAACGCGGAGAACCTCACGCGGGAACAAATGCCGGTTTAGCTTCACTGAAAATTCCAAGTTCAAAATGATCTCCCCTCACGAATCTGAACATACCGATGAGACTGTCTTCCAGGGGCTTCCAGGTTTACCCTCTGTATTTCCTCTCCTTTCTCTCATTTCTCTCCTTTCGCACTGCATGCTGGGACAAATCGTCACAGGGTTTATGTTCAGTGGTGTAGCAGCAATGATTTAATGTGCCTTAAGTTTTTTATATCAGCACGCTCGTTTTAAGATCCTTGGCGGTTCTTTTTCATACCAGCCTGTAAAATGTTTTGCGAATGTTATTTCTTGCCTAATAACTCTTAAAATGAATTGTACTTATTTTAAACTCTTTCTTTTCCACGCTTCCTATTTTCCTGTTTCCTCGTGTTAGTTTTCAGTTTACTCAAACTGTTACCTACTTTTTAATAATGTCATTTCCCAAATATTTGGTGATTCCTGAAAGTGTGCTTATCTCAACTGATAAAAAGAAAGAAAGAAAGAGAGAGAGAGAGAGAGAAAGAAAAAAAGAAAGAAAGAAAGAAAGAAAGAAAGAAAGAAAGAAAGAAAGAAAGAAAGAAAAAGAAAAAGAAAAGAAGCTCCGAGAAACTTTTTTAAAAATGTAAAAGCCACAGAGGAAAAACCATTGATAATCCTGTCAGACTTCTTAACCCTGAGTATCAGCAGAGAAGCAACATCTGCCAGGTTCTGAGGGGCAGTTGCGAGGAGCCTAGCGGCCTCGCCCTCGTCC
>NW_011889055.1:405536-419797 GCF_000151845.1 Pteropus vampyrus | reverse complement strand
CCTAATAACTCTTAAAATGAATTGTACTTATTTTAAACTCTTTCTTTTCCACGCTTCCTATTTTCCTGTTTCCTCGTGTTAGTTTTCAGTTTACTCAAACTGTTACCTACTTTTTAATAATGTCATTTCCCAAATATTTGGTGATTCCTGAAAGTGTGCTTATCTCAACTGATAAAAAGAAAGAAAGAAAGAGAGAGAGAGAGAGAGAAAGAAAAAAAGAAAGAAAGAAAGAAAGAAAGAAAGAAAGAAAGAAAGAAAGAAAGAAAGAAAAAGAAAAAGAAAAGAAGCTCCGAGAAACTTTTTTAAAAATGTAAAAGCCACAGAGGAAAAACCATTGATAATCCTGTCAGACTTCTTAACCCTGAGTATCAGCAGAGAAGCAACATCTGCCAGGTTCTGAGGGGCAGTTGCGAGGAGCCTAGCGGCCTCGCCCTCGTCCAATCTGTGAAGAAAGCCGGCGCCTGCGAGAAAAGCCCGAGCTCACGAAAGAGAAAATTAGCCCTGAGAAAGCGACGGTTAGTCGAGGAAGCGAAAGAAAAATGTAAAAATCGCATAATTAATAGTTTCAGAAATATTCGGTAAGAAATCACGTACATTAAGAAATCATGTTAAGAAAAGTAAATAATTACTACTTGGAAATTTTAAAACCTATGAACAAAATGTAAATGTTCTAACCTTGACGTTATCACGTAAAAGGTAAGGGGCGGGGACACTGACCGCTGCCTCCGACAGGATCGAGACATGTCGTCTGAAAACTGCAGAACGAGAGATTAAAGCTTAAAGACCATGTTTAAGTATGATCTTCATTTTTTAGTTTTTAGTTTTGTGCACAATTTATTTCTCTTCATTTTTTATTTTTCTCTTACAGTTGACTTTCTATATTGTGTGTTTCAGGTGTACAGCATTGCGGTCAGACATTTATATAACTCATAAGGTGTGTTAGTCCCAGTAAGGGGGACGTGAAGTACAGCCCAGGGATATGGCCAGTCACACTGCAACCGCTATGCGTGGTATCAGGTGGGGACCAGGCTTACTCACCCGAAAGGAACAGCTGGCAGAAGCACTGCCAATAATGACATAGCTAGTTAAAGGTAGGGTAGGGTTTTAAGTAAGACCGCTCCTTAACTTTGAAATAGAGCATCAATAAGTACTATCTATGTGCGATAAAAGTAAAAATACAAAAATATTATTTAAGTTATGGAAGTAACAACCAGAACATTTAAAAAGAGAAATGAGTTAAAAATAGATTATTCCGAGGCATGGAACAAGAGGCAGGGAGTCTGGAACTAAAAAACTTTGGCTTTTCACGCTACGCCTTTCTGTACCGCTTAGCTCCTTTCCCGCATTTGTCCTCTAAATTAGTAATGATTTTTTAATGGGTTAAAATATTAGGACAACCACTGAAGGGTAGAATAGGATCTACAACTGCCAAAACCCAATATGGGAAAAATGAACCAAAGAAACTCAATCAATGCAACCACACACAGGAGCACGCAGGAGGGGCACAGACCAAGGGAGCACGGGAACCGAAAGCGGGCGTGCACGCGATGGGAAAAGGTGCGGGATTCTCGGGAGGCTAAGCGGTCAGCAGGTAAGTCTACTGCATTATAGGAGAGGGAGACCGATTTAAGGGACAAACTTACAAAGGATTTGGATGTACTCTGTATGTCTGCGGGTTTGCAGCCTGCTCCCCATCCCACTACATGGAGGGCGAGGTAAGACTGAAGAAAGAGGCAGGCCACTCCAGACGGGCAGGTGGTGGTTCTCATGAGCAGGGGACCTCCCCCAAGAGGCTTGTCTGGACGACCACAAGCCCAGTCCGTCTCCCCCCGCCGCCAGACCCTGAATAGTATGAAGGCCTTAACCGGGTAGTCGGTGCAGCAGATTCGACAACCCCTTACTCTGCCAAGGCCGCGGCCTTGAAATGACTCCTGTGGGAACAGTGGGCGGAAGGCATGTTCCAAAGGCAAGGGAGGGGCGAGGAGCGTCCGATCACCCGGGCCCCACTCGAGGGTCAGCCCAAAGCCCGGTCCTCTCGATGGCCCCCTCCAACAATGTCATGTGAATAGCAACAGCCCCCTCTAGTGGAGTGGCCAGACGTGGTCCTGCCCCGTTCAGTCACAGCTGGAGTCAGCTGTGGTTCCGGCTCACCTCACTTCCACAGCCCCAAGAATAGACTGCCCGCTGCTCTCTCCCCTCCTCAGCCCCTCCCTGAACTCACAGGGCCACGTCTGTCCACCCCATCAGAGTGTCCTTCCCCCAAGTTCATAAGTCCAAGTCCTCGCCCCCAGTACCTCAGAATGTGACTGCATTTGGACAGAGGGTCTTTAAAACAGTAGTTAAGTTAAAATGAGGTCATCGGGTGGGCCCTCACCCAGAATGCCTGGTGTCCCCAGAAGAAGAAATCTGGATTCAGACATGTACGGGGAAGAAGACATGAAGACGCGGAGAGAAGACGGCCGTCCACAAGACAAGGAGACACGCCTCAAAAGAAACCAACCTACTGACACCTTGATCTTGAAACTCTAGCCCCAAAACTATAAAAAAAAAAAAAAATAGTAATTCCTGCTGTTGAAGCCATCAGTCTGCGGTAGTTTGTTAGGGAGGCTCATACAGAGAGTGTCCTGCTCTTAATAGTATTTTAACTAGAAAAACCACATGCAAAGAAACAGATCAAACAGTCATTACACGCAGAAGCGCATCCGGCCTAGCCCGCTGCCCCTTGGCAGAGCTTTGGGGCCGCGTCTGGGAGGTTCTGAGCAGTGGGCAGAGGCTAAGAGGGAGGGATGGGCTTGGGACAGAAGTTCACGGGACGGGGCCGAAGCTGGGAACTCAGGAAATTCTCGGCTCCTGCAGCCCCACGTTACCTCCCACCGACACGGCCGCAGCCTGCAGAAAATGCTGGTAAACGTGTGTCCTGACTCTTTCACCTGTCGAACACTAATCAGTGCAGAGAAACACCCGCTCCGGAAGCAGGGCCCCTTCTGCTGACGGCTTCATGAATCAGCCTGCGAGCCAAGCGACAGCTCTCTGCCTGCTTGCTCTCCTTATCTCTCGCTGCTACCAAGGAAGATTGGGCCTGATTAAAGAAATTAGGACATGTAGAAGGGAGTCCACAAACCATCAATAACCTCCGATTAAAACACGGAGCCCCGAGGGAGGCTGGGCCAGCAGCTAATGGGACAGAAGGGAGTCCAGAAAGACACACACATTCAATCCACTTATTTTCAACAGAGGAGCCAAGTCGATGCAACGAGAAAAGAGAAGAACTGTTAATAAATGACACTGGAACAGTCGGACATCCATGCGGGAAAAACGTAAGACGACCTGCGCCCTGCTCACTCCGCACACGCGAGCGCATGCGAAATGGACAGAAGGCCCAGTTTTAAAGGGCAAACATTCCCACGGAAACCTGGTAGCCCCTGGGAGTGCTTGGCATCACCAGCGAGGAGGGAAATGCAGAAGGGGGCATGGCCTGCCACCAGCTACCAGCTGTGCATCCCCGAAACAAAAATATCCCCTAAAAAGTGTGAGAAATAAAAGGAAAACAAGGACTCACATCCGCCGATGGTAGGAACGCCAATGGGCGCGGCTTTTTGACAAGCGATTAGGCAGAATTTGACATCATTTTTCCATGCAACACCCTTTGACCCAGCAACATCAACTGCAGGAACTATCTGAAGAACACTCACCCCCAGGCACAGAGATGCGCATACAAGTGTTCACAGCAGATTTGTTTGGAAGAGTAGAAATTCAGAAACGCTCAAAACGCCCGTAGTATGGGGAGTGGTTAAGTGAGTTACGATGCATCTATTATTCATAAGATGGATGCAGCTATAAAAGTAACAAAACAGGCTCGCATTTACTGATGCGGGGACATCACCGAGATGGGCAGACCTATTGCTAAGTGAAAAGAAAGGGATCGCTGGGCAGTGGGAACGAGCCCACCTCTGTCACTAGAGACGTGAGTGGAGGGGCACACTTTCGTAAACGGAGGCAAAGGTGAGTTTCTGAAAGGACGCGCAGGGGAACACAACGGTGTCGACTTCCATGCACACGGGGAGCGAGGACGCCGCTCCTCCCTCGTTCACTCTAATCCATGTTACTAGATTGTAGATAACTAGGATGAATGTACTGCTTACTCGTGTAACGATGAGAAAATTTAAAAAGCTGCTTTTTAAAGCGCTGAACACAAATGGTCATGGGAGTACCACGCACAGGTTATGTCCACACGCTCCACCACGAGCCTTCACGCGTCATCTCACTTAAGCCCACGCAATGGGCACTGGCGTGCCTTCCGCGAGGATGCCGAAGCTGAGGAAGTTTCAGTTAAGGAGCTCGGCGGCACCCTAGAGTCACCTGAGGAGCTTAAGAAACAATTCTGATGCCTGAGCCTCCTCCCAGCCCTACCAAGTCAGCGTCTGGATCGGAGCGGACTCTAACTGCAGCCACGGTGGAGAACCCACGGTCGACCTTGATTCTCAGGTCACAGCACTAGCAAATGTCAGGGCAGAGGCCGGAGGGTGGGGCTACACGGCTGCTTCCTGCACAGAAGATGAGACAAACAGACACGCAGATGACACGGATGGGCACAGGTGCACGTAGTGAACGGATTTTTTTTCAATTGTTGATGAAGAGCATCTCAGGTAGAAGATGGACCGCTCCCTCTTCTTGCTTCCTCCAGGACACCCGTCCCCTGCTTCCGCCGTCTGCAGGGGCCACCGGAACTAACGACGGGCCGTGCTCCGGGACGCAGCAACCACGGCACAGGCACTGACCACTCAGAAGGGCCTTCGACCTTGTGGCCACTGGATCCTGAAGAAGCGAGGGCTCCCCAGGCGAGGCAGTAGCGGGGTGTCACTCAGTAGGCTCAAGAGAGCAGCCGTTCACTTGGTGTAAATAGTGCCGTGTCCTAACAACTGGCACAGCAGCGCCAGCGTCTGCCTGTGCCCAGACTGTGGCCTGAGGCTTGATTTATTTAGTATTCGTTAAAGGCAGCTCGAAGATGGTCTGTCCATCAGGCAGCTACTTCCTGTCTGTGTTCAAAGACCGCTTCCCGAGCGCCGGGAGAAAAGGAGGAGGCTGGCAGGCAATGTGCGCGCCACGCCGGGCTGCCCACCAGCTGCCGTGTGCCTAGCAGCCCCTGCTCCCGGCCGCACTCATTCCCGGCTCTGAGGGAGTCTGCCACTTTGCTGGTTACTGTCACACTTCCAACCTGAAGCGGCAGCTCCAGTTGTGTTTCCCAGATAATTTCTAAGATGCTAATTGCCACCTGCCTATTTCCTGTGAACATTGCCCTTTGCACGCGTGATCACTCAGAGAGCTGTGGAGTGTTCTGAGGAAGCGTCTGAGCACGCGTGTGTGTGTGTGTGTGTGCACACGCAGCTTCCATTACCGTGCAGATTTAAATCACAGGCAATATTTGCTCACAAAGCTGCTTTAGCAAAACGGCAGAGAAAACAGAACTATCGAGTACGGTAAACTGCATGTTTACAGACTGTACCAACAACATGAGTCAGCCCGACAGCTGACTGAATTCTGGGACAGAGCAGCAGGAAGGCAGCTGCGCTGAAGGTCACTGAAGCACAGGTGCTTGTGTTTCCTGGGGAAATCAAACTCGGAGACATTTTCCAAGGTTTCTGCTGAAGCACATTCCCTTCGATCTAAGATCAACCTTGTGCCAAAGCCCAGATCTTCCACTGGCCCCCGCAAGATCCACGCAGATTACCTGGACCTTCAGCCCTCCGTTTCCTCCCCTGTGGAACGAAGGTGGCAATTTCTGAGTCATCTGAAATAACGTGTAAAATACGTATTTAGTGCATTAGTCAGAATTGTTTGGGTTGTGACAGAAATTTAACTCAAAGTAGCTTAAGCAAAATAAGAAATCGATTGGTTCAAAAATAGAAAAGACCACGGACCACGGCTACAGGCGCTGCTGGACCAGGACCTCCGATAATGGCTTCAGGACTCTGTTGCACCCTGTCCATTTGGTGTCCTGCCTTCCTGTGCAGACTTTGTTCTCAGGCAGACCCCACGGTGGCCAGCTGGCAGACTAGCCCGGGCATGTACCCTACCCATCCGACGACCACGGAGAACGGGTACAGTCAGCGCCCCCTTGGAAAACGACCACTGGACCATTCTCAGACCACGTGGCCGGGCAGGGTTAAGTGCCCATTCAAATTCCAGAGATGGGCACATAACCAGCCACGTACATGAAGACGCAGCTGGACCTCTAACCCCAAACCAGACAAGACAGTGTGAAGGGCAGCTGGCCCCATCTGATGGTGTCCACAAGGGGGAAACCGGGGTTCGAACTTCAGGATCCGAATCCTGGGACCGATGCTCAACCTCGTGCAGACGAGAGAGGACTACTCAACTCAGAAGTCGGTCGGCCCTTCGTACATGCACTCACGTGACATCAGTTCGTTTCAGTCCTGGGCCAAGAGGGGACGGTGGGTGTCTCACAGACAAATCCAGGTACATCCGGCCGGGATAATGAGGTGCCATTTTGCTTCCAAGCCTCTCGGAAGCATCGGCATTAGAGGAAACTCTCATGATATACACTCACTAGTCACCCTCCCCCCATCCAAGACCCACCGTGGATGCCTGAAACCGCGGATAGGACTGAACCCTCAACACACGGCATCTTTCCCTACACACACACACATCTTTCCACTTAAAGGAAGCGCCTACAGCTTCCCTTCGGCACATCCGAATGGCCAGCATCGCCACTCCCGCACTAATGAAATAAAACAGGGGTGACGTGAACACAGGCCCAGCGATACTGCAACGGTTGAACTGATAACTGGGAGGGCTACGAAGTGACTGATGGGCAGGGCGTGTCTACAGTGTGGATTCAGGGACAAAAGGATGGTTCACGTCCCAAGCAACACTGACGAGGACAGCATGAGATTTCGTCATGCTGCTCGGAATGGCATGCTTTTTAAAACTTATAGATTGTTTATTCTGGAATTTTCCATTTAATTCTTCAGGACCACAACCGACTACAGGTAACTGAAACCGTGGAAAGAGAGAACGCTGATAAAAGGAGCCACCTGTACCCCAACCAGCAGTGTGGCCTCGACCGTACGGAACTCTCCACTCTGTCTAATCACTTGGCCACTTCGTTCTGCCCCGCCCACTGGTGGAGCCAGACGGGGTCCTCTGACCCTTTCATTTCCATTGTCCCCCTGCCTCAGTGTCTCCCCTATGTGCAGAGGATCTTTTAGAGTGATGATGCGTCGAAGTTCTCCTATGAGAGTTGATCAATATTAGCCATAGGAGTTTGATGGTATTTAGGTATCTTGCTCTAAAAAAATCTGAGAATTCAGGGCAAATAGGTCTTATCAGGACGGATAAAAGGAGCAGGTGCACAAGAAGTCCAGAGATCCTCTCAGAAAAGGATGGAGGGACAGAGATCAAGCTAATGGGGACGTCCTGCATTCTACAGAAGGCGACTCAGCCTGACGGAAAGGTAATGCACATATAACAAAAGGAGATGTGGCGGGTAGCCTCGTGCTGACTCTCGTGACTGGCCACAAGGAGCACAAAGCCCTCTGCAGAACGACCGTCTAGTCACTGCGGCTAAAGTACCAGGATTAGATGGAGCGTGAAGTTCAGTGAGGAGCAGGCTCTGGACTCAGACCACGTGGATTTGAGTCTAGGATCCTCTGCTCCGTGGCTAGAACAGCCTAGGCTGCTGAAACCCTCTGTGCCTCAGTTTCCTTGCTCATAAATGAGGATAGTAATGGCATCTACCTCTCAGTGTTGGCATCAGGAGGAAATTAGTTGATATATAAAAAAGAGTTAACACTGAACCTGGCTCACAATAAACGCTGAATACACATTAGCTCTTCCACAAGCAGCAGCCTAGGCTCCCTTCATCCGGGGAGCTCCCCCATCCACATGCGTATGGCCGGTGGGGTGCCAGGTCTCGCTGCAGACTCGCTGAGGCAAAGTGGGGGTACCCAAGGAGCTCTGTTCTCATAAGCTGCTCCCCCTCCTGCTGCGCTTCACCTTCTGGTTGGGAGGGGTCCTCCTGCTCTGCGGTGTCGGAGCACGCTCTGTGCTCTGTGCTCCGTGCTCTGAAGCCGGGTGGGGCGGGGCCAGAGGCACACCAGGACGGCACACGGGGCTGAAAGGGCTTGGCACGGGCAATCGCGGGGAGAGCACGGGCTGGTCACAGCAGGGCACACGTGGGCATCGGACTTTGCTAACAACTAGAAAGCAGAAACTGGGCTCCATAACAGGTGTTCTCGGAACTCCAGAGGCAAGAGCCAGTTAGAGCCCAGAAGGGCTCTCCACAAATCCGAGATGAAGGTGAAGGTTTGACCACAGGCTGGCTCAAGCACGTCCTAATGAAAGTGGCCCAGGGTCACTTCGTCAAAGTCACCTTTACGGTCTGGCATCTCCGACCTCCCCATCCTTCACCGATTATCCGCTCAGGTTCCGCCGGCCCACTGAACGTCCTCGAGTCCCTCTCATCTCTACGATGCCTTTGACATCAATTCCTGCTCACCGCTCAAGCTTCACTAAACTCCAGTCTTCTCGGCAAAGCCTGCTTTAACCGCTTCCACGCCCTCTGAGCTGACAGCTCTCATCGCCCTGGGAAGTTACATACTGTCTCATGACACCTCTCGCTCAGGCCCCTACGGGAGTAGGCACCCACCGGCTCTGTGTGTACAGCATCCTTTATTCTTTCTCCTGGTACTGATACCACCCAATTTGGTTTGGGGACAAGGAAAAAAAAAAAAAACTTCCAAACTCTTGTTCCACATGGCTTGGCTCCAGGGATGGACATGTGACCCAGAGCTGACCAATCAGATATGCCATCCCCTGGTCACAATAATTGGCCAAGGTGGCCCTATGCGAGTCAGCCCACGGCTTCTGCTCAAACTGCTGGGGAAAAAGTGGGGCAGGGAGAGGGTATTTTCAAAAGATAAACAGCCGCCACGTGATGGACAGAACCTTCCTGAAAATAAGGCCAATTCAGAAGAAAGCGAAGCCAAATAAAGGAAGGGATCAGCTGCCCGAGGACGTGACCGGGACCTCCCGACACAGCTATGCCCAAAGCTCGACTTTCCCTGCACATCTCCATTATAGGAAACAATAAATTCCCGCCATTCATTCACTCGACAAAGATTCACTGAAGACCTACTGTGTGCCAGGCACTGTTCCAGACATCAGAATACATCAGATAGCATTTTTTAAAAGTTAATATGGTCTTCGCTTGCAATCGAATTAGCCTAAGTCGGTGAGGACTCGTGTGGCTTAATTCCCGCGTTATTTAACATCCTCCATGCAGATGCCCCTTTTTTGCAAGTAGATCATAAATTCATTAAGAATTGAGACCCCATACTGTATTTCCCTGTATCACCTACTGTGATACGTACATAGTAAACAATCGACAAGTTATTTGTTAAGTCAATAAATAAAGGCTACATTTACTGGGAATTACTACTGATAATTCAAACAGCATTGTTGAGAAGAGCCGTTGAAAGTGATTTGCTAGTGACTTCTCATTAGAACGCAAACATGGCATGATGATATAATCAATATGAATCCACAAAGAAAGGAATGCATAACAGAATCGATCCAAGATCTCAGAATGTACGCATGTGCCTACCTCTGCTCCTAGGCCACGTGCCTAGGAATGACCCAAGAAAACATTTGTTAAATAATAAATACATAAGACTGATGAAAATCAAGAAAAAAAATCAGCAATGGACCATAAATTCTGAACAAAAGAAGAAGAGCTAAAAATAAGCGTGGGGGGGAACTGGCTAGGAAGATGGAGGTGGTTCTGGGGGTGGCTCCAGCTCAGACTAGGAAGCAGCGGGTGGTGAACGGTGAGCGGGCAATGGGAGAGCTGAGTTCAGGGACGTGAGGGGTGACCCCACTCACTGAGACTCTTACGCCGGCGGGCGCGGGCAACAACAGCCTCCTCCCACGGAACACGGCGGTGACAGACGGCACTGCCATGGGCACCCTGCAGTGCCCAGGAGAGACGAGAAACACGCGCACCAGAAGAAAAGCCGCCAGGTCCCTCTGCCTGGCCACACGCCCAGTCTCCCCGGCAGGTAAGGATAAGCTGATGAAACCAAAATCATCATCAAAGTGAGTACCGAATGTCAGTCTCAAACACGAGAGGTGGGAAGGAGGAGGACCCCCCACATATACTGCAAAGTCTCATCTAACGGTCCTTCTCTCTCCTCTAACTGAATTTCAAGCGCCTTAATGAAAGTGGCCACACCCTTCTTCCTGCAATGCTTATTCTCCTTGGTTGCCATGACTCCGCACTCCGGTGGTTTTCCTTTTCCTTCTTTAGTGACTTCTATTTACTCTTCTATGCTAGATTCTTCTATTCGTTGGTGAGAGCTGCTGTAACAAACTAGCACAAGCTGAATGGCTTAACATAAACTTATCGCTCCACAGTCTGGAGGCCGGAGTCTGAACTCAAGGTGTCGCAGGGCCGTGCCCTCTGAGGGCTGTAGGGAGGGTCTGTTCCCGGCCCCTCTCACAGCTTCTGGCAGGTCCTTGGCTTGTGGTAGCACAACTCCAAGCTTCACACGGCGTCTCCCTGTGTGTGTCTATTTCCAAATTTCCCCTTTCACAAAGACGCCAGTCATGACAAACTAGGGGCCTACCCTGCTCCAGTATGAAGCCATCTTAACTAATTACATCTGCAGCAATGTACTTCCAAACAAGGACACATTCTGAGTTCCTAGGGGCTAGGATTCAGCATAATAATTTTACGGGCCACGATTCAACTCTAACAGCTCTCCTCAACTGCCTGCTAAGGGCTGGGGTGCTCTAGAGCTCGGGCCTACCTTCTTTCCCTTCTAAATCTGTACTCTTTCCTGGGATGTTTTCATTGGGTTTAACGGCCTTAACATATGCGGATGGCCTTGATTTTTCTCTCTACGCCTGACCTCACCCTGGAGGCATACCCACTGTCTACCTACCTGGCACTTACATCGCTAGTAGAGATCTCAAAATTACTGCGTCCAAAACAGAATTAATGCTTTTCTTCACTACGGCTCTGTTCCAACAAACTGGCTCTCCCCACGTCTGTAGCGTCATAACCGGAGTGCCAGCCACACGGTCGCTCAAATAATAGAACCTGGGGCCACCGCGATCCCTCCCTTTCTCTTATGCTCTGCGACCGGACTATTCCATGCGCTGACGGTTCTTCGTTCCGAATGCGCAGAGCACAAGCTATCTCCACCTCTCCTGTCACACCCAGGTCCAAGCTGTCACCGCCTTTTGCCAGAACCAAAAGGAAGCACAGAACCGGTCACTCTTGCGTCACTCTCGCCGCCGTCCAGTCTCCTCTCAACATCATCCAGCACGAGCGTGTTAAAGTATGCGTCAGGTTATGGCACTCAGAAGCTCAAAACCCTTAAGTGCCCATTTTTAGAATCGATTACATGCCCCTTACCACAACCCGCAAGCCTCTTTCAAGCCCGTCTGGCCCCGGCCTGCCCCTGTGACTGACTCTGGCCCTGTCCAAACCCTTGCTCATTACACTCCAGCCACATAGGTCTCCTCTCAGCTTACAGGACACTGCACGCTGTTTCGCACCTCAAGGTCTCTGCAGACACCTGCTGCTCCCCACTCCAGGAAGGCTGCCCCACAAACTGTGTGTACACGGTTCCTTATTCTTTGGCCTCCAGCTCAAACAGCAAGCCTTAGAAAAACTTTTCCCTGATCCTACTTTATGAATTAACCCCAGCCCACTTACTGTCTACTCCATCACCCTACTTATTTTCCTCTTAGTATTCGCAACAACCTGAAATGACTCTGTTTATTTATGTGTTTGCTTGTATATTACCCATTTCCTTCGCCAGCCTCCACTGGAATCCAGTCTGTCTCTCACCGCTGCATCTTCAGTGTTCAGCGCTTTACCTAAAACATGACTAACTCCATATACATGTTTAATGGATGGGTGGATGACTAGAAAAGTTAATAGGTTCTAGAAATCATCTTCTTCAAGTCCCTGTATGCTGAGCACACAGTGGCTCTCGCCTGGGAGTCTATACGGGAGAGAACTCTGCCCCGGAGACAGAGACGCCCGCACACTTCCCACTGCCCGCACCGCGACGGCCGAATTCCCTCCGACCTGCGTGCACAGCTCCATCTCCCGCCACCTCCTTCCCCACACTAAGTTCATGGCACCCTCAACTTCATCCTGTTACATGAAAATACCACCCAAGTGTGTGATGTCACCTCTTTTCGAAACGCCTTTTTTCTCCTCCTGCTAACCATCCTGCAAGATGCCCCGCGTGCAGCTTTTTCTGGCAGCCAGAGGGGCTATCGCTCTGCCGTCACAGGCCTTCACGCATGCATCTACCACGTTCTAACGCTCAACACGTGACTAATTCCCCCCGTTTTATTGTTAATACTTTGAGTAAAGGCGTTATGTTTTACGTCTCTATCTACCCACTAGTGCCTGGCAGGGTGTCTCAGAGAGATATGCAGCAAAAAATTGTTGGCTGCTATACATACATATCAAGAAATAGCTGAGAATTTTTCATTATTGCTTTCTCAGTAGAGTGAGAGGAACTGGAACGTTTTAACGGTTGTTCTCTCGGCTATCTGACCACCATTAGTGAGCCAGTGGGAGAGGCAATTTCTAATTTGTGAAATGGAAATTCATTTCCATTAGTTATAGCTTAAGAAATCATATTTGAAAATATTTATACTGTGTCCAAGATAAGCACAAGCACACCAATACACGCATACTCAACCTTTTCACTTGCAATTTTCAATTTTTAAAAACATGGATTGAATTTTCAAGATATAACATAAGAGGTCACTGGCATTACTAGGAAATTCTCCAGCCTGGACTCTTCTAAGCTTAGCGCAGGCACAGAGAGCACTTCTGAAACCATTTGCTGTGTATTTAACGTTCACTTTTTTGGTAACTCTACATTCAACTCCATGGGCCAAAGCAAGCGACAGCGCTTCAGGCTGCCCGCCAAAAGGCTGGAGGATCAGCACCATGGACAGGGTAATGCCGGGCAAAACATAGCTCCGAGGCTACTGCTGAGGTGACAGCTGTGACACCAGCTGTGCTACCAAGGAAAGACTGGTTTGCATGTTCCTGTGGGGTTCATGGGAAGAGAGTGCCCCTGGGTTGGGTCAAATCAGAAGGAACAACCACTCCTCTAAGACGCCTCCCTCATTTACTGACCTACGTCGATCCGCCACGTTTTCCACAATCTGCTCTTCTGCTCCCGTCGCCAACCCCAAGCTGAAGTAAACACCTAACTAGAAGATGGGGAGGAAGTTTGTTCTTCGTTCCTGTCCATCATCTATGATCCGTTGTGCCTTCACAAACCACCTTTCAAACAAATAAGCTGTTTTAAAAGGATGATACTAAAGAATCCTTGATACTATCGCAGGGGGAGACGTTATGATTATATTGAAGTTATGTTCAAAATGGGAGTCTCCGTCTTTTAGTAACACATCTGATAGTTACAAACAAAGCAATATAATGTCTGAGATTTGCTTCAAAATAATCCATGATCACGGGAGTGTCTAGACACAAGATTGACCATGAGTTGCTAATTGTTAACGCTGGAAAATGAGAACACGAGAGTTCAATCTTTTTTGAGATTTTTCCATTACAGTGTGTGTGTGCAAAGAATACATGTGAGTGCGTGTGTGCACACACACTGCTGACGGGGAAAAAAGACTCCTGCGCCACAGACGGGAAGAGCAAGCTTCAGCACCGCTGTCCTGAGAGGAGCTTTCAGGAGGCCGGGTTATAACTGTCCCGTGCAGATGAGACCCGGTCTTGCTCAAGTCCATGTGACGGACCAGGAAGTTCAGATGGCTAGGGACGATCGCTGTACTCTGGAGCAAGATGTCTCAGGAGAGCAGTTTCTAAGAAATGAAAGCTGTCGGGTACCTCCCTGACGAAAGGCAGCTGGGGGCAGCCTGGAGTGCAGGGGCTGAGGCTGAGGGGAAGGAGGGGTGCCTGGCTGTGATGGTGGACCCAAGGTCAATACCTAAAGTTCTAGGTTAAGATCCCAAACAACGTGTTTAAACTTAGGATGGGCTAGATACCTAGGCGGAACCAAGACGTGAGGCCAACACATCATGGTGGAGGGGAGCTGAAACATGAACGGGGTGCCGAGAAACAAAAGGAAGACAAATACTTCCGGGGCTGAGGGCGCTGTTGGAGGCTTTTCATGCAGCAGCCACGCCGGAAGCAAATAAGGAGCCAACAGAGAGGCTGGCGGATAAAACTTAAA
>NW_011889055.1:401728-404546 GCF_000151845.1 Pteropus vampyrus | reverse complement strand
CCCCCCCTCCCCGTCCAGCCCCTCTCGGTCCCGTGCGTTTCCTCCCCGCCCCCCAGCCTCGCGAGGCCGGACGCGGCGCCGAAAGATGCCCCCTGGACAGCCGCATCGCGGGGGTCACAGCCTGTTTGGAGAGTAGGCCGAGCCGGGGGGCCTCAGGCTGCACGCTCACCGTTGCAGGGGCCGAGGCTGGACCCGGTCAATCAGCCCGGCGTTCCCGCGCCTGTCGGCTCGGCCCTCTCCCCCGCACCCCGCGCTCTCCCCGTCGGCGGGCCGCCCTCGGAGGTGCAGCTTATTGGAGTGCACTCTGAGCTCTCGTGAGGACGGCCGAGTCGGAGCATGGACCCGGAGATGGACGCGCCCCTGGAGGTGGAGGGGTACCTCATAATGAAGGTGGAGAAGGACCCCGGGTGGGCGTCGGAGCCCGCTCTGCAAGGACCCGGGAGCTCCGAGTCCGAGACCTTCCGCAGATGCTTCAGGCAGTTCTGTTACGAGGACGTGAGCGGACCCCATGAAGCGTTCAGCAAACTCTGGGAACTTTGCTGCCGGTGGCTGAAGCCAGAAATGCGGTCCAAGGAGCAGATCCTCGAGCTGCTGGTCATTGAGCAGTTTCTCGCCATTTTACCCGAGAAGATGCAGGCGTGGGCACAGAAGCAGTGTCCCGAAAGTGGAGAGGAGGCGGTGGCGCTGGTGATGCATTTGGAGAGAGAGACTGGACGACGAAGACAGCAGGTGAGAGAGCATTTTCCAGATTCTTGCATTTGGAAAGAACGGGGTGGGTAAGGGAGATGGAAAGATCGTGGTACTAATGAGAACCTTTGAAAGTGGAGCCACTTCAAGGGGCATCAGACTTCCATGTTAAATAGAAAAAAGACGCTTTGGTTGAATAAAAATGTTGCAGATGAAACTGAACATATTCATCCAAGTATTTGTTTCAAATCTTTGGAATGTTTCTCTAAAAAAAATTATATGAGAGAACAATACATTATGTTTCACAGGGTTTGACTTTTGCCGCTTGATCCTCAAGAGGGCAGTATGGGGGGCGGGGGGAGCAAGGACCTCATCAGTTATCCCAGGGCCCTCTCTCGTCCCTTAATGTTCCAGTCCGCGTCTTCGGAAGTGCCCTCAACGCCACCGTCCTTGTCACTCTTCCCCAGTTTAACTGCCAGGTTTTCATCTATCAGTGGCTTTGCACGCCCTTCTAATTTCCAGCAGCTCTGACATTAACCTCGTGAAATCTGCAAGCTGTGCGGTTCTCGGACGGGATTTGCATTTGTGTGGAAGACCTGACTGCCAGCACACCGCCGCGCTGGTGCAGGGTAGACACTACATGTGGAGGTGAATTTTGTGTTTTCAGGTACTAGTGAATTGTTTGTGTTCTGATGACTTTCACTTCTCTGCGAACCTAATAGATGTGGGCACTCGAACTCTCTGCTCTGGTAACAGGTAGGTTCTGTGTTTCACGCCTGACGGAGACCCCGCTCTGTGATAAGGAGCATCCTGCTCCCTCACATCCAGACTTACACCGTGCTAGTGCTGGGGACCCCGCTGGAATGGACCGAAACTCTCATTTCTTCTCGCGTCTTCTGTTCCTCTTTGACATCTTGCTTGGGGGACCTCGGCCCTCATCCTGCCTTCTTTTCACCATGGCTTTGGCTCCACTTCCCAGGTGAGCAGTCCCGTGCCCTCAGAGAAGCAAGCGCCACTTGGAGCAGTGTGGGACGTGGCAGTCTTTCGGCCACAGACCCACCCTGGAGTGGTGTCCCGGGAAGAAGCCGGAAGCCTCCACTCAGGACACCCTGAGCAGTCGAACCAAAAGAGGGAGCGTCGATCCTTCTCCAAGAATGGTGAGTGCTCGGAGCATGCCCGGTGCACAGGCCGTGGCAGATTTATTTTGTGGCCCTAACTTTGTGGCTTGGTCAGAATAGGGTCCCCTCAGTACGTATTTAGGAAGAAGTTGGATATTTGCAGAGAAAGACTTTATTAGCTGCGAGAGTTGGGAACACGAGCAGCATCGGTAAAAGGCACCCGGAAGAGGGAATCTGGGAAAGCTTAGTCTGCCCCGCTGGCCCTGAGGTCTCGTGGTGGCGTTGAGGTCTCTATCCAGTGCTGTACACCTGAAACTAACATGAAATGATATTGAATGTCAACTGTGTTTTAAAAAACCCATTCTATAACCGGCTTGTGTTTTTAAGTCCTGCCACGTGTCCATGTGTATGTGTTCTTGGCTGACTATAAACAACTTGAACAACTGGAAAGAGAAACGATATTTATTTTCAAAAACTGACTCACTCACAAGTAAGGCATCATGGAAGTGGCATGTGAGAGGCATGAACGAGAGACTTCATGAGGAAGGGACTGCTGACATTCACAGCTGCCCCAGACATTGGTGAATCGAGTTAAATACAAGGGAATGAGCTCACCGTCCTTCCCGGTCCACAGTGATCGCTCCGTCCCCTGCAGTGTGGAGTCAGGCTTACCGGACGAACGGAGAGGTCGCTGAGCCTCCAGCAAACAGACTCGGGCTCCCACCCCGCCTCTGGCCCTCACCGCCTGACCTTGGGCCAGTAACATGAGCAGGAGCTTCATGCACAGGGGAGACCGATGGGGCTGTGGAGGTGGACCGCCTGGGTTCAGAGCCTCGCTCTGCTGTTCTGTCATCCAGAGGAAAATAAGAAGGTGGTCAGTGTGGATTAAATGAGGCAGCGTAAAAGGGCCAGTGCGTAATAGCACTCGATAAATGTTCGTTTCCTCTCCCGTAACGGCACAATCATTTTTAAACTTCAAACCCAGCTGCCTTACACAGCCCCTCGCCAGGCAG
>NW_011889055.1:394695-401138 GCF_000151845.1 Pteropus vampyrus | reverse complement strand
TCTCCATTTCGTCTTTCGAGGGGCGCCTTTGCCTGCAATGTCCGGGACCGTGTCAGTTCTTAACACACTAAAGGGAATTCACTTACACCAGAGATTGCAAACGGGTCACTCGCGTGCCAAGTCACACTTACTTTGTTTCGCTGCAGAGGGTTTTTGGTTTGGGGGTTTCGTTAGATTGATTTTAGTTCTCAAAGTTTCAGACTTCTGAGATTTTACATACAAGTCAAGAGTTCTGTCTTGATGAACTCAAAAGCTCCGCTGTACCAGGGCCATGGTGTCAGAATGAAGCCCCAGCGCACTGCCGTCGCCTTCGGGGGCTGTGAGCTCACCGGCCCCCACACACCTCTTCCGGTCCCCCGCGCACCCCCTCAGCCCTCACACGGGGCCCTTTCCGCCCTCCCTGCAGGCCCCGGCATGCACAAGCCACACTCCAGGCTGCAGTTTCAGGCACCGTTCTGAACTCGGTGAGAAGGGGGCCAGTTTGTACTTGAGGCTTTTTTATTCATGCTCACTTCTTAAGAAGAGAAGCAGCATGAATTAAAGGGCCAGAGCCCAGAACACCGACGGTTTCTTTTTCCGCCAGCCCATCCTCTTCCCTGGGCTCCTGTCCCCGCTGAAGAGTGGACCACCGCAGACCAAGAAGTAAGAAGCGCACGGCTTCCCGTCGGGTCTCAGGTAAACTCGTTCGCTCTGTCTTCCCCGGGGCATTCGGCCTCAGTGATTTCCCGGCCTTCACTAGCCTCAAATCTGTATACTTCCTCCAGGAGTCCCTTTTCCAGAAGAGACTGGACCCTTTTCTGAGTACTGAGACACCTGGCTGGGTCCCCTCTCTTATGACTCTCCGTGGTATCTTCTGCTTCATTTGACGTATAGCACACACGGTCCCTTTATTTGGAGTCTTTAAAGCCCTCTGTGCTTCGTCTGGGGCCGCTTGTCCTGCGAAGACCCACAGGGTTACCCTGGTGGTCATTGCCGTTAGTGTCGTTGCAGAGGCCCGTGAAGGATGTCCACGTGGCGAGAGGTTTTTCCTACAGAAAGAGCATGCGTCAGGTCCCTGCTCACAGAGGCCTCTTCCGGGATGGCAGGGAAGAGAGTGCTGAGGATGTGGTCTCCTTGGGTAAGGGCTCTTTCCCTTTTCAGTAGAAGGTTTGGGGGTTCTATCATATTCGTTTCTACTGGTGAGAAAATCATTGCAGTGTTAACGCTTGAAGGACCTCCGTGGGTGGTCTGATCGTTCTGCGGTCCAGCTCACCAGCCCTCGCAGTCACCCACGTGCCCTTGCCTCACTCATCCTTTTTTTCCAATTTAAAATTTATATTTGCATATATACATATAAATTCATATTTCTATAGTTACAGTTTAGTGATTAAGACAGTGGGGAGCTGTTCTATATGACTGTCACATTTATATTATTTAAATGTAAACTTGCATCCACTAGACTAAAAGCTCCATGAAGTCACAAGGTAACTTTAGGATTTGTTTTCGTTTAATTATAATAAACGCAGCAGTTTGCACTGACACCTGGGTGGGTGCCCAGCAAATATTTCTGGACAGATGGAAATGTTATAAATGGAAAAAAAAAAAGTGATTTCAATATAGTAACTTCAATGGCATGTGAATTATTTAAATAGCACAAACCGAAGCGTCACTTCACAAGAAAACTTAAGGATTATGTCATCTGGTTTAGCAGTAGGGCTAAACGATTCACTCACACATAAGCTACAAGCCAAAGACTTCTCATCTCGTAGCCAGTGCGTGTGTATGTGTTTGTGGCAGGGGTGGGGAGCAGGTAAAAACACACTTTATTTTATGAGTAACGAATACTGGTCAGGAGCATGCTCTGCGCCTAATGTGGTGTTAGGTGCCGCCAGGGAATCAAAGCTGGTGAAATACGTGTTGCCCACCCCTGAAGGTTTCCCTTTAACGTCCTGCAGCGGAAAGAAGTGGTACGCACGGGAGAAATAAGATGATAGCATAGGGTAGTGGATGGTCGTGCCAGAGAACTCGTGTAAGAGTACCAGTAGTGTGGCCGGCATGGCTGAGGCGGCCCAGACGAGAGGGGCCTGGACGAGGCCTTAGAAGGGCGGGGTAAGCGTGGCCTGGGAGCCGCGTGGCTGGGGTGGCGGGGCAGGCGGCGGGGAGCTCTGTGTCCAGCATGAAACATATCTGTCTTGCCGCAGGCAGTGCAGTGTCCGCGTCTAACGAGATAGCCCGGCTGGAGCACAGAAGGGCGCCGTGGACCGTGGACCCACACCCCGCTCACAGCAGGAGCGGTCTGCGCAGCAGCCACGTCAAGGAGGCGTCAGCGCGGGCCGTGCAGGGCCCCGCGAGGGGTGCGGGCAAGGCGTGGCGGGAGCAGCAGTGGGGCTTAGAGGACGAGAAAGTGGCCGGCGTGCACTGGAGCTACGAGGAAACCAAGACTTTCCTCGCAATCCTCAGAGAGTCTCGCTTCTACGAAACGCTCCAGGCCTGTCCCCGAAACAGCCAGGTGTACGGGGCCGTGGCCGAGTGGCTGCGGGAGTGCGGCTTCCTGCGCACGCCGGAGCAGTGCCGCACCAAGTTCAAAAGCCTCCAGAAGAGCTACCGCAAGGCGCGGAGCGGCCACGTGCTCGAGCCCTGCGCCTTCTTCGAGGACATGGACGCCTTGTTGAACCCTGCAGCCCGCACGTCATCCGCTGACAAGCCGAAGGAGACCGCGTCTCTCCCCAGACCCAAGAGAGTCGGTGCTGGTGCCGAAGAGCAGATCAGTCTGCTGGAGGAGGAGGAAGCCGCCGAGGAGTCTGGCGGCGAGGAAATGGGCATCGAGTTCCTCCGGAAGGCCGGGCTGCGTGCTGCCCCTGTCCTGTTTCAGAACCTGAGTGGTAAGGGCCATGCTTTTGTTTCTGGGTTGAAAGTGGACGGTCTGGTCTCGTGGATGAGGAGGCCCAGAAGTGATCAGACCCAGGGTGCTGGCACACACACCTCACCTCTGATCGCTGTGACGGGCCACATGACCAGAAGGACTCGGGCCTGCTGCTGCCCCAGCGCAGTGCGTGACAGCACCGCGTGGCCTCGGCGGGCTTCTCCTTGGGTCAGCATGACGTGGCTCTCGAGTGATCGGGGCCCGCGGAAGGGAGATGAGTGGCCTCGGGTCTGAGGGCCTGACTGCCTGGGAGTGGATGCACAGGCCAGTCGTGTTGGGTTGAGACAAGCAGAGATATGTCATTATGCCCAGTGAAAGGGTATGTAACTGGCACACGAAATGAGGGGGAAATGAGTTCTAGAAGAAAAAAGGAGAGAAAAGGGAACACAGAGTAGATGAGTCAAATGAAAAAAAAAAGAAACCAGTAAGATGGTAGATGTAAGTCTAAATACGCATTAATTGCAAATTTAAGACTTAACAAAAAAAGGAACGGGCTGCTTACAAAAGATATACCTTAAGTATGAGAACACAGAGACGTTGAAATTAAAAGCACAGAAGAAGATGCACCGCACGAAAGAAAGTTGGTGTCGAGCATGGGGACTGGGACATGCAGAACCAGACTGCCAGTGAATAGCTGTGTGACGGGAGACATGTCCTACAGTGCTCTGAGCTGCAGTTCCCTTTAGAACATGGTGGGCCACCGGGGTTGCCACTGGTGTTGGACGGGATGAGCCATGCAGCGGCCCCGCGCGGGGTACGCAGCAGGACATTGCTGTCAGTCATGTCCCTCTGCTCCGCCGTAGGAAGGGTAAGCCAGGTAGGCCCCGGAGTGTGCTCATGACTGTACCCGTTCAGAAGGACAGCTCTCAGGAAGGATGGGGCGACGTATCACGCGTGCGCAGGTACCCACCAGTCTGGCAGTCCGTGGGCGGGGGGGACCACCCAGTGAGACTGGGGGCACACACGACTTTCCTGCTTACAAATCTCACAAAGGCACAGTTTATCAACTGTGTTCAGACATGTTATTAAAAGTTTTATTCTGCTGTAGAAGCAGAACACCTGCTTGTCTCACAGATCATTTCATCTCTCGAAGTGCAGGACTCGGCGACATCAAAAGTAATGAACGTTTACCAAAGATTTGCAGGATCCTCTGAGGGGACTCACACCAGCTCGGGTCAGCAGACAGCACAGTCCTCCTCGGAGCCTGCTGGCGCCGCCCCGCGCGGGGTACGCAGCAGGACATTGCTGTCAGTCATGTCCCTCTGCTCCGCCGTAGGAAGGGTAAGCCAGGTAGGCCCCGGAGTGTGCTCATGACTGTACCCGTTCAGAAGGACAGCTCTCAGGAAGGATGGGGCGACGTATCACGCGTGCGCAGGTACCCACCAGTCTGGCAGTCCGTGGGCGGGGGGGACCACCCAGTGAGACTGGGGGCACACACAACTTTCCTGCTTACAAATCTCACAAAGGCACAGTTTATCAACTGTGTTCAGACATGTTATTAAAAGTTTTATTCTGCTGTAGAAGCAGAACACCTGCTTGTCTCACAGATCATTTCATCTCTCGAAGTGCAGGACTTGGCGACATCAAAAGTAATGAACGTTTACCAAAGATTTGCAGGATCCTCTGAGGGGACTCACACCAGCTCGGGTCAGCAGACAGCACAGTCCTCCTCGGAGCCTGCTGGCGCCCCGATGTCTGCATTGCCAGTCTCCTCTCGCCCCTCCCCTTGGGGTGAACGAGGCCTGAACGCCGTCCTTAAGGCGGGTTCGAGGCAGCGCTATGTCTCCCATCCTGGCCGATGCCTTCCCAATCAGCAAACCTTTCCTCATTTAAAAAACACCTACTCGAGATGTAGTTGTTCTCTTCAAGGAAGACTGGTTAAAAGGGATAGGAACTTTGGGGGGAAGTTCCTATTGGGTGTCCCAGTCCATCATTCTTAGCCATTTTAAGAAGACAGGTAAATCCCATGTCACCAGGGCAGCGGCAGTTTGGGGGGCTGTGTTTTCACTCTACCAAGTAGACTGAGGGCAGTTTACCAGTTTCAGTTAAAAATCCTATTGGGGTTTTGACTTTGTGGACTCGTTTCAGACTAGGTATCTGTACAACCTGCGTCTCCCTAGCCAGAAACAGTATCTCTCCCATTTTTCTAGATCTTTTATGTCTCTCAATAAGATATCACAGTTTTTTCACATAAACTTCTCAGTTTGGGCAAAGCTTGCCCCAGGCATATGCGGTTCCTGCTGCTACTGTGGGTGGGTTTGTCTCCTACGTGTGTGTGTGATGCACAGAGGCCACGAGCCCCGTTCTCACACCCCTGCACCTCATCCTTGCATGCCAGGTGTGCACTGGGGCTACGAGGAGACCAAGACGTTTCTGGACATCCTCCGTGAGACGCGGTTTTACGAAGCACTCCAGGCCTGTCATCGCAAGAGCAAGCTGTACGGGGCCGTGGCCGAGCAACTGCGGGAGTGCGGCTTCCTGCGCACGCCGGAGCAGTGCCGCACCAAGTTCAAAAGCCTCCAGAAGAGCTACCGCAAGGCGCGGAGCGGCCCCGTGCTCGAGCCCTGCGCCTTCTACCGGGAGATGGACGCCCTCATAAACGCGCGGGCGCCCCGCCCCACACCCGGGGGTGCCCCATGTCCCTCAGGGCGAGAAAGAGAGGGGATGCGGATTGAACCCCAGGACCCCACAGGCTGGGAGCCGGAGCAGCTCTCACCAGCGGCAACGGCAGGAGACTCTGGCAGCGAGAGGCTGAGCAGGGAGGAGGCCATGCCCGAGCCGGAGCGCCAGGGCCCTGCAGGCGGTAAGGGCGCGGGGCCGCGGTCTGGGCAGCAGGTGGCTGTCACTGGGTGTCTGGGTGTCTGTGCTGTGTGAGAGATGGGGTACAGCACTGAGTAAAGCGAAGTCCCTGTGCTAGGGGTCAGCCTCGGGACCCCAGCCTCGGTTTCTGTCCGTGTGGGTCCAGCAGGGTTTTCTGTCTCCTGAGGTCGTTATGGGAAGAAAGCCCGGATGGAGGAGGTGCGTCAGTAAGCCCAAAGCAAACGCCTGTGCGGACAGGCAGGGACTGCTGAGCGAGGCCACCGGGTTCGAGCCCCTGCGGGCTGCCCGCTGCCACCGGATGCCCGTGGGGCATCTCATCAGACGTGAAACGTTCAGAAAGCGCTGTCCCACTGTCCTCCCGCAGGTCATCCAGCTCGGGGGATATTTCCGATGCCTTGTCTGTCATTATTTACATCCAGGCAGAGAACTCGTTTGTGTCAACTGCTGTGGCACTTTTATTTGTCCCGTTTACTCACCGTGGCCAGTACCCGGGTCCAGTCTGTCTGCCCGCAGCCCAGACGTTGTAGAAGCCTCCGCACCGGCTTTCTCCATCGGCCCCGCATCAGCATCCCACAGCCTCCTTACCCGAGCTCCCCTGTCCCCGTCCTTGACTGGTGTCTCCCTTCCAGCTCTAGTCCAGGGAGGGGACCCCACACACTCAACCTCTGGTGGTGCGGACGCTGGCCTCAAGTCCCACACAGCCCTGCTGTCGACAGCTCTG
>NW_011889055.1:390443-394645 GCF_000151845.1 Pteropus vampyrus | reverse complement strand
GTGGCTGTCACTGGGTGTCTGGGTGTCTGTGCTGTGTGAGAGATGGGGTACAGCACTGAGTAAAGCGAAGTCCCTGTGCTAGGGGTCAGCCTCGGGACCCCAGCCTCGGTTTCTGTCCGTGTGGGTCCAGCAGGGTTTTCTGTCTCCTGAGGTCGTTATGGGAAGAAAGCCCGGATGGAGGAGGTGCGTCAGTAAGCCCAAAGCAAACGCCTGTGCGGACAGGCAGGGACTGCTGAGCGAGGCCACCGGGTTCGAGCCCCTGCGGGCTGCCCGCTGCCACCGGATGCCCGTGGGGCATCTCATCAGACGTGAAACGTTCAGAAAGCGCTGTCCCACTGTCCTCCCACAGGTCATCCAGCTCGGGGGATATTTCCGATGCCTTGTCTGTCATTATTTACATCCAGGCAGAGAACTCGTTTGTGTCAACTGCTGTGGCACTTTTATTTGTCCCGTTTACTCACCGTGGCCAGTACCCGGGTCCAGTCTGTCTGCCCGCAGCCCAGACGTTGTAGAAGCCTCCGCACCGGCTTTCTCCATCGGCCCCGCATCAGCATCCCACAGCCTCCTTACCCGAGCTCCCCTGTCCCCGTCCTTGACTGGTGTCTCCCTTCCAGCTCTAGTCCAGGGAGGGGACCCCACACACTCAACCTCTGGTGGTGCGGACGCTGGCCTCAAGTCCCACACAGCCCTGCTGTCGACAGCTCTGGAACAAAGGAAGCAGAGTCCTTTGGTACCGTCTCTTGTGACTCTTGTTAAATGGAGTTCCAGATCTGTCATCAAATTACCAAGCTTTGTCTGAGCCAGATACTAGGCTGTGATGTCCTCTGGGTCCTAGAACAGTGCTAGACCCATCAGAACGTTTGAAAAGACTGCTAAGTGGAAAGGAAGATGGCATCTCTATGGCTTTGACGTAAGCTGGAGGGTCAGCTGATGGCCACTGCCTCCCCCAGCCCACGCCACAGCGGCCCGCTCGGGAGGGAGGGCCAGCAGCAGTTTCAGCTCGGCATGTGCGAGAGAGGGATGCTGAGCCGGCAGAGGGACGAGGCGGGGTAGCAGAACGCTTCAGAAAGGGTTTGGGAATGAAGCAAACCCGGACTGGGCCTGAGTCGCACAGCTCGTGAATTAGTTAGGTGTGGAGTAATGGGACATCGAGAACTGGCTTCGGAATAATCTGGTGGCGGGAGCAGCGAGGGGTCGTCGTTAAAGCGGAGAGCAGTTTGTGAGGTCATCACACATACCTCTGCTTTTCTCTACGTTCAGTTTTCCGTGGTAACAAGTTAACGCAAAACCACACAGTTAGGGAGCGACCAGGACGGAGCCAGAAGCAGAGCTGCCTGATTCCAAAGCCAGAGTCTCCACCGCTTTACGCTGGCCATCCAGGGACCAACCTTGTCGTGGACATGGCCTGTGCACGAGAGAGTGAGGAGATCATTCTAGTCGGGGGGACAGTGAGAGTTGAGGTTGAACCGGTGGTGGTCTGTGTGAGAGACAGCCGGAAGGACAAGTGACAGACAGCAGACAGGATGTGATTAGATGTCGATGACTCGAGTCCGTTGAGGAATTCGGACTTGATCGCTGGGCACTGCTCTGAGCAGTAGTGTGACGCAGCGTGGGCTGGTGTAGATGTGAACCTTCGAGAGCAGGCCGAGGTGGACGGACCTGCTGGGGGATGAGCCAAGCGGCCCCCTGTCCATCAGGGCGGACGGGGTGACGCTGGGGTTGGAATTCAGTGCAGAAGGCCTTTCCGCAGGTGGTGTTGGCTCTCTTTAGAACTGAATGCAAATAAGGCGTGACAGGGTCAGGGTGAGTGACAAGGTCTGAGGCCAGAGAGGCAGAGTATACCGGGACATAACAAACAGCCTTGTAGGCCATGTTCATGTCGATACAGGATCGGTCTGAATTTGTTGTCTTGTTTTCAGATTTTACAGTCGGAGTTAGCGTCAAGGAGGATGCAACACAGATAGAAGATGACGCGGAGCAGGCCAGGGCGTTAACGGAAAAGGCCAGAAGGGCCGCTCCCCAGAACCCCGATCCCGGGAGAGCGCACAGAGGGGACGGCACCTCGGGGAGACCTTGGGGAGCCTTGCAAGGGGTCAGACGGGGGAAGCCGGCCTGTCGGCCGCGAGACCCAGGGAGAGCTGTGGCGCACCAGCGGCCTTGCGCGGGGAGGGGGCCCCACAGGCCCCTCAGGTGCGGGGATGGCAGTGCGCGGGGCGCCCGCCTCGGGTGCCGCGCCACACGCCAGAAGGAGAACGCCCACAAGTGCCGGGTGTGCGGGAAGTGCTTCGGAAGGAGCAGGAGCCTGGCCAGGCACCAGAGGACCCACACGGGGGACAAGCCTTTCAGGTGCCTGGACTGCGGCCAGAGCTTCAACGACTCGTCCAACTTTGGGGCCCACCAGAGGGCCCACGCGGGCGAGAAGCCGAACCGGTGCACGGAGTGCGGGCAGCGGTCCACCGGCGGCGCCCACGGCAGGGCCCGGGGCACCCAGAGCCCCTGCGGGGGTGCGGACTGCGAGCAGAGCTTCAGTAGCTGCGCACGCTTCCGGGAGCATCGGAGGACGCAGGCAGGGGACAGGCCCCACGGCTGTGCCCGCTGCAGTGGGCGGCTGGGGAAGAGCTCGGCCCTGAGCAGGCATCGGGAGGCCCCCGGGAGGGACCAGCTCCCGCCACGCCCTTCGCCTCCGTGCCTCCCAGAGCAGCCCCGCAGGGGGAAGGTGGACGACCTGAGGAAACAGCTTTGATGACGGGCTCCCCTCCTCCTGAGCGTCCCCTTAGCCACGATGGGAGTGAGCACTCATTTCTTAGCTACGAGGTGCAGTGCCCAAGATGAGTGTGAGGGTGCAGGTAACTGAAGACTGGAACTGTGTCCTCAGCTCGGCCACTTGACCAGGCTGTTCCTCTGCTCCTGTGTCTCAGCGTTTCCGCATCTCCTGCTGTGATAGGAGGTGACGCAGAGTTCAGAGTGGCGTTCTCCTCGGCATGTCGAGACCCCTGCCGTGGGCTGCCGAGTGCAGCAGCAGCCGGGTGCTTCACGCAGGAGGAGCAGCTCCCAGGGCGATGACACACGCGGGAACCTTCGTCGCCCCTGCCACGTGGCTGCAGCCTGCTTGGAGCTCCGTATTTGGGTAGAACCTTTGGGGTCCAGTCAGAGCCACGTCGGATCCACCTAGGTTGGAGAATTTTCACGAAGGACACTGACGGTGTCAGCACACCTGCAGCAGGCTGTTGCGGTGTACCTGCTCCGTGTCGAGAAGTTGGTCCTTGTCGCTGGGGTAGAAGCCCGTGTTGTCCCTGACGTCCTGTGACCAATGCTGCGCCCTCCGTGAAGCTGCCGATCGCATCGTCCTCGGTCCCTGAAGACTGAAAGCCCACGCTGCCGCTTCTCCAGCACGTAAGGAACCGGTTCCTGTGGCCCTTAGCCACGCGTCCCGCACTCACCTCTCCGTGTCCTCGGTGCCCACTCTGAGCTGTCAGGCCCTCTGCAGACGGACTAGGCTGCAGGCTCCCGGCAGAGCTCCAGACATGTTCGCGCTCTCCCCGTGACTTTCCTGGTTCTTACCTAGAACGTATGTGTTGGCGCGTTTATGCCTCCCAGCCCCCCACTTGGGTAGAATAGTACGTAATCTTAGTTTTCTAAACTGTGGGGTAGGGGAGGGTGGAGGAGAAGCCCGCAACAGTAAACACGTCTGAACAGTGGGCCTCCTGAGGCCCGCCCGAGGTCGGATCGCCACCCCGTCCAGACCAGAACCTCCAGGGCCGCTCGTCACTGCCCCCCCCCCCGGGCTTCCAGACCCTGTTCACAAGGTCTCCCCGTGTTGCCCCAAGTTGTTTGCACAACTCCACAGCTCATGGAGCTGGCTGATGCAGAAGCATTCGCAGAAACTTCCGATGCGGGACAATGATGGCACTTCCCTCGTTAACGTGTGAAAAATCCCCACGGGCCACCAGCAGCCGTGCAGCAAAGGCCGGAGGGGGGCAGGTGCTGACGGGTAGACGGTCCATTCATCCCCAGAAGTTACAGACGAGACCCAGGGGTCTGGTCACCCAGTGCTGGCCACCTCAGGGCGATGCCAGCAGCATTTCTACCCTCATGAGAGGTGACGAAGGGCACCTTTGCTTTGGGGAGAGGGAAGTGGCGTTTTGGTGGGAGGGTGAACAGAATCAGACTGGGCAGGTGACCTTGCGACCGCCTCTTCCCTT
>NW_011889055.1:369796-388608 GCF_000151845.1 Pteropus vampyrus | reverse complement strand
GGAGCGCGCGGGTGGCTCGAGGCCCTGCCACGGAGCGAGGCCTCCGAGTGACAGTGCATGTCGAGTCATCGTGCATGTGTCCTCGTGCATCAAGATGTCGCCTTGAAAACACGTGTGTGAAATAAACGTCTCCGGTGAGTGACTCCCGTGGGCTTTGCCGTAATTTGAAGGCTGTCCCCTCTGAAGGGAGAGCGGACATGGCCCAGAGGGGTGGGGCCGGTCCTGCTGGCTCAGGAGGAGCACAGCCTCGTTCGCACTCACAGCTAGCGGCGTCCTGTGCGTCCGCAGCCGTCCTCAGCGGCTGTACTCTCGCAGCGACTGTGGCCCCAGGAATGGCTGGCCCTCCTCGGATGGGATGCACCTGAGACTCGGCGCCCGCATGTGTTCTGGGGAAGGCACTCGGCCGCGTTCTGTGAGGCTGGGACAGGTCTCCTGAATCCCCACAGACAGCGCTGCTTTTGATTTGCTGTTTTGGCGTGAAGAGTTCTAGCAGCTTCCACTTGTGCCATTTGCCGAGCATGTGTGTCCAGCGGCGCTCTCAGGAGCAGTGGGGAGAACCGGGGGCGTTCATAGGGCCAGGGCACCGCGACACGGGTGGTCTGGACATCACGCGCTTCTCGCCCGGCCTCCAGGACTCTGCCCCGGGCAGCCAGCCACAGGAGTGCCGAAGCCCTCAACTTGTCGCTGCTCAGACTCCATGTCTGAGAGCCTTGTGTGTCCCTTGTGTGTCCATGAGTGAATGTCCACGGCTTTGGAGGAAGCTCAGACAGAGCTTTGGAGTGTCCGTGTGTGCTGCTGTGCCAGCGCATTGCGGACATGGCCAGCCACTGCCTTCCGCTCTGTCCCTTGCAGAGGTTGAGCTCCATGACCTGCCCAGGCCTAGGAATTGGGGCAGAGACTTGACATCTGTAGGGGCCATAGATTTTCAGTCCCTGCAGACCAGTTAAAACCGACACCAAGAGAGGAGGGTGAAGGCTTTGCGTTCTAGGAATCAAAAGGAGCTTAAAGCTCATTGTAGCTCAGACGCTGTGGTGGCCTGGGGCGTGCAGGGAAGTGCAGCGCTGGGTCCTAAGAGAGGTGAGGGCCCGAACCGCCCAGAGGTGCTGCGGCGAGGGGAGGGGCCAGACAGGCGAGGCCTGGCCCTGAGGGTCACTGGGGCACATGGGCATCGCCCATGGGGCGTGCAGGTGTGCTGGCGCGGGAGCTGTGGGACTGTCAGTGAAGCCACCTTGGCCCGGTCAGGCGTGATTGGCGACAGCGCACACCTCGGAGGACACTCCCAGCAGAGCCGAATGGTAGCAGAGCAGAGCAGGCAGCAAGTAAAGGTGACATGAGGAAGGTGGGCACGTATCCCTGTGGGACTGTAGGCTCAGAGTTTCTGGGCAGTCTGTGGTCAGGAAGCTGGGATCCCTCCAGCCTCCCGACCACGCAGTGCCTGAGGGCTCAGGCTAGTCCTGGTGAGAGGCCCTGAGTCAGCACCCAAGGGTCGAGCAGGCCACCTGTGCAGAAGGGACACTAGATTCCATGCCGCAGATCCTGGCCGACGGCTTGGATGGTTCCTACCCTTCCCCGTCGAGGGGCCCATAGCCCTTGAGGATGGTTAACTGAGAAGACACATTCGTGCCAAGGCCACGAAACTCCTGCCCTGGCCGTGGTGCTGATCTCCGCAGGCTGCAGTGCCTTTGGCTGGACAGCTCGGCATTGCGTGCCGGGCCGACAGCGCCACCCTCTGGGCACCAGGCCTTGTGCTCGCGTTCCACAGACACCACGTGTCTGAACTCTCGCACACGGTCTGAGGCCACGTTTCCGGTGTCCAGAAAGGGAGACAGGCCGAGACGGGCTCAGCCTTTCCTCGAGCTCACACAGCAGAGCGGATATTCTGAGATTCGGCCCTGCACTGCCAGCTCTGGCGTCTGCAGATCCTATGGCGTCCTCGTTCCTGAGAAGACGGGGCGGGTGGAGGTGAACTTAGGAGGTCTGGGGTGGTGGGGGGGCGTTGATTCTCCTCCAGAAGGTCAGATGAGCTTGGGGTCACGGGGACACCCTGTGCCACCCTTGCAGTGAATGGGCACTGAGCCCTGTCTGTGCAGCAGAGCGATGCCAGACAAAGGCGGGTCAGCGCCGAGCACCTGAGGGCTCATGGGCCATCTGGCCCGAAGAGCAGGACGTCAGATCCAACAGCAGTCGGGGAGTGAGCAGAGTTCGGGTGCCTGTCCCTATCCCTCTCTTAATCGGGGACTAACAGGCAGGTAGGAGACAAGGCGAGAGATGCATTGTCCCTTATTTAGAAACAGCGAAGTGTGGTGACAAAGATCACGGGCCTTGCAGTCACACGCACCCAATCTGCGATCCTGAATGGTGACGCTCCGTGATCCACCAACGCATGGCATTGTGTGGCTTTGGGCGGCAGCATCTGTTGGGACCTCTGTCTGTTCGTTGGGGAAGAGGAAGAGTCAGGGTTCCTCCCGAGGTCATTTCCTCGGGCCGCCTTAACAAGTGATTGCAGAGTGGTAAAAACGACAGAAATGTGCCGTCCAGGTTCTGGAGGCCGGAAGTCAGACAGGGTCAGCAGGGCCGCACTCCCTCCAAAGGCTGCAGGGAAGGGTCCTTGCTGCTCTCCGCCCCTCCCCCCCCCAGCTCTTGGTGACTCCTCGAGTGTCACGTGGCCGCATCGCTCCAACGTCTGCCTCACCCTTCTGCATGCCTCTCTGTGTCTTGGGTCCTTTTCTGTCCCCTGTAAGGATACTTGTTGGATTTAGTGCCCACCTGAATCTCATCCCTTCTCACCTTAGTTGGTCTCAGTAATGTCCACAGAGACCTCATTCTGAATAAGGTCACGTTCTGAGGTTCCAAGTGGACGTGAGTTTGGGGGACACCATTCAACCCGCTGCCCTACCTTGCAGGACCATTGTGCAGAGTAAGCGAGGTGATACATGTAAGCCATTCTGCAGTCAGTAGTCATTGGCTGGGAGCGTGTGTGCACATGTATACACGTACCACATGTGCCTTGTAACTTCCGTCATTTATTAGATCAACCAGTGGTTCATTTCGTTACTTTTATTTCACCAAAGGAAATAGGAGCTTTCAATGTTTTCCACTCTTTGCGAGTGTTCTTGTTGGGGAAAAATCCCAAAACCAGTCCAGCAAAGAACGAAGCAGTAACTCAGAGACAAGGAGAACTCAGATTCATTACTCGGGTCCCAGAGTAGCTGGTGTCTGGAGATCTGGGCCCCAGGCTATGTTGTAACATTTCTCATATACCAGTCTATTACACGAGTTGCTATGGTTGCAAGTAGTAACATTGGTGGAAGGGCGGGAGTTGTTATGGGTTACCGCTGGTTACAAATTGTTACAGGAAGCACGATCTGCCAAGGTACAAGGTGCTACAAGAGGCAGGGCCTGCTATGGGTGCAAACAGTTACACTGACAAGTCAAGCGAAGTGCATGTGAGCTCTCGCGTGAGCTCCTGCATACAGGGAGCGCATTTACAGAAGCAGAGCAAAGAGCCGATTCGCTTTTCGATGTAAATTCCTCAAACTTCCTTTTCATTCCTCCCTTTTGATGCCCGTTTAGATTCTTCATAGGGCATCAACCTCATGCTCTCCCTCAGCGCCAGGGACTGGTAATTCCACTGCAGAGGATCTTAGCTGCAGTTTTTCTTTCCAGGATCGCCTCCATGAGGGAGGTGGTCCACCGGACAAGAGCCAGTAGGCAAGGCAGAAGGAGGCAGGCGCTGGGGGCGGGGGCGCTACTCCAAGTTAGGTCTTAAAGCCTCCGAAGGTAGCGAACCAACCTCCAAAGAGGCTCTCGGGGTCCCCTCCGTGCCATGCTTGCACAGGCAAGTGTGTGTACTTGCACGTGCCAGTTCTGTCATCTGCTTGGCAAGACCTCCAGCTGCCTGGCCCTGGTCCTCTATCTGTGCGCAGCAGTTGGCGAGATTGAATTTCACACACACGCCTCCCTCTGCTGCTAATAGGTAGTCTAGTGCCAACCTGTTCTGGTAGATGGCGTTTCTCATCTGGGTCTGTCGATGTGCCAGGAGGGTCAGGGCTCCCCCGGTCTCGTTAGTAATGATTTCTAAAACTGCTTGCAGCCGGATAATTCAATTTAACATGTAAATGGGGGTATGGTATCCCCAAGATCCATCTTTTGCCCAAGTGGCAGCCCCATAGTATTGGAGTATTCGTTCTGGGGGCCACTCATCATCCCTCCAGTCCCTATTTGGAGTTCTCTTTTTTACCCTTTGCAAGGGTTGTGGGACCAGGTGACCAAGCTGTTCCCCTGTTTCCAGAGATAAGAAGAAAAAAGGATGGTTTTATCATACCAATTACACAGCTTCCTTCCCGGTTTGTGGGGAGGTGGATATAGGCCATGCTTCCACAAATCCATTAGAGCCCACGTGGGGCCGTCCAGTCTTGGGCCCTGCCTGGGTTATGCCAGGCTTTAGTTAGCCCTGGGAATCTGGCCAACGGATTTCTCTCTCCTGTGTCCCTGCCACACGCTGCTTCTGGAGGCGGCATTATAACATCGTTGGCCAAATCAAGTTTCCAGCTGAGTGTTTGAGGGTTCCTCCACCTCTGGCCTGGCAGTATTGTCTTATAATAGTATGTTCCAAAATCCATTGACCATCGTTTGAGATACGTGGGGCCGTTATATCTGGCATTGCCTGGTCGGGAACCAATTTAGTAGCTTCCCGTAGTCATCTATCTCCCACTGGAGTTCCCCCGCATACATAGCAGGAAGCGACATTCAGGGAGTGAGCTGTTCCTTCAGCCACTCAGAAAAATAAGTGTTTGATTGTGACGATGGGGATAGGGGTTCAGTTACTTCCTTGTAGAAGGACTTGTAAACCTGATAGACTTGGGCTGAATGAGCTAGTATTTGACCTCTAATATGAATATGAATTTGAACATAGAGATTTAGCCCGTCCCATCAATTCCAAGTGTTACTACTTCTCCGGACCTCCAACGCGGTTCAAGGGGTTGGTTATTGTCGACTCTAATGGATTGCACACGTGTGGTGCAGCTTGGTAAGGCTACCCCTCTCCTTAAATAACCTCTCGTTGTTGTGTCCTTCTCCCAAGTAGCCCTTAGGACACATGACCAATAGGCACACCTCGTTCCACATGAGGAACTATGGGGACATACATGCTTTTTTTCTGTCCTGTAACTTTCTTCCCAGCTGAGAGATCCGCAGGATCTCCTTCCTCCCGTTGGCCCTGACTCATAGCAGCACAAGCATCCAACTTTAGGATTATCTGATGAGGATTTTCTTTCACTCGAGTCTGGGCCAACATGGGTCCGTCTGTCCATCCTCCCCCATGGTCCCTCTGAGCCACCCTTATTTCAAAACCTGTTTCAGTGGAGGGTTATTTGGGTTGTAACATACATAAGGTTGATTACTTCCTGGGTCGCGTATTGAATATTGAGTCTAGTCATAGGTATAGGTCCCTTTCTGAGTTCCCTGACATTCATAGTAGCTATAGAAAATTAAGGTCGTGGAAATTCTCTTACCTCATGGTGACATGAACACATAGCTCACAGTCCTTTGCCCTAATTTCCTTCCCTCCCCAGTGTCCAGTTATAAGGAGTCCCACGATGAAATTCCTCAGACTTTGGCCGTGCGTAGACCAACCAGCTTCCGGTTTGTGGCTGAAACGGGGCATGTTGTCTTCCTACTTACGAGGGTTGGTGGGACCCGTCTGCGCCGGTTTCAGCCGACTGCAGTGATGGTCGGTCCTCAAGCTTCTGCCGTGCGTGGACTGGCTAGCTTCCAGGGTAGCCAGAGCAGGGCCAACGAGCTCAGGTGGATTTCTGCTGCCTCCGGAGTGCGACTCGGAGCGGCTGATCAGGAAGAGGCTCTGCAGTCCGGGTCTCCTGGTCCCCCGGGGATGCTGCTCTCTCTACCCAGGTGTGGTGGATCCACGGGGTGATGCCTGCAACTTTAATAGCAGTGGGAATTACTAATATAACAGAGTGAGGGCCTGTCCAGCTCGGCTGGAGCGGCTCCTTTTTCTAATCTTTTACCCACACTTCGTCTCCTGGCCGAAAGGGGTGGACCCACTTCCCTAAAGGGATAGGGGCTCTCTCTAAAGTTTCCCGAGTGATGCTGCGGAGGGTCCTCCCTAAGGCCTGAAGGCGTGCGGACACTTCCAGGTCAGCCATTAATTGAGGGTTTCCTTTTAACTTCTCTATCTCGGGGGGAGGTCTCCCGTAAAGGATTTTGAAAGTGGAGTAGCCTGAAAGTCTTGGGGTGCGTCGCGTTCGGAGTAGAGCTAAAGGCAGCATATCTATCCAAGGTAACTGGATTTCCTGACAAAGCTTAACCTGAGTGGTTTTGAGGGTCCAGTTCATGCGTTCAACTTTCCCTGAACTCTCTGGCCCATAGGCCGCGTGGAGCTTCCATTTGATCCCTAGAGCTTTGGACAAGGTCTGGACTGTCTCAGACACAAAGGCAGGTCATTGTCAGATCCTATAGAGAGAGGTAGTCCGTATCTTGGAACAATTTCCCTCAATAAGGCCCTGGCTACTTCTCGTGGCCATCAGTGCGCGTAGGGAAGGCTTCAGCCCATCTGGACTAAGGTGCAAACCAACATAAGGAGGTACCGGCGGCTCCTGCAGGGCTTGACCTCAGTAAAGTCCACTTCTAGGTCTTCGAATGGCATAGTTCCAACCATTTGCACCGCTAGATCAGGCCTCGGTCTTTAGCCAGCATTGCTTCGTGCACTAGTCACACACTTAGCACTGATGCGGGCGCACAGGGTCGGGAGTTTGGGTGTGAAATAGCAGTGGCCTAACGGGCTTTCTAAAGAAGTCTCCCCGAGGTGAGGTAATTCATGGTGGCGTTTTACTAGCTGAACTGCCAGCGCAGCGGGAACAAAGTCTCCAATCTGGAAGTTCCCACCAGCCCTCCTTCCTCCTGGTTCCCCCTTCACTTGAAGCCCATTGATCTTCCTTAGTGTATTATGGGGATAGAGGTAATTCTGGCGCTAGGAGAACCTTGGAGATGGGTCTAGGACCCGCTGCGGCACTTAGCTGATGGGCAGCCTCCTTCGCTGCTTGGTCTGCTATTCGGTTTCCCCCACCGACAGGGCCAGTTCTCCTCTGGTGGCCCCTGCAGTGCATGCCTCACTTTCGAAGCTTCCAGACTGCCTCTAGCAGTCGGAGGATTTCTTCTTTGTTCTTGATTTCCTTTCCTCCCCCGTCAGTCGTCCCCTCTCTTTATAAATGGCTCCATGTGTGTGCAGGTAGCAAAGGCGTACCTTGAGTCGGTGTAGATACTGGCCCGTTTCCCTTCAGCCTGTCGCAGCGCCTGGACACGTGCCCACAGCTCTGCCGCTGCGCCGACCAGCCCTGGGGCAGGGCCTCAGCTCCGATCCCCTCATCGGCAGTCGTCGCGTGGCCGGCTTTGCGCTGTCCTTCGTGGATAAAGCTGCTCCCATCTACGAACAAAACTAGTTCTGGGTCCTGAAGAGGAACGTCTGTCAGGTCTGGCCTGCTTGAGTAAACTTCATCCATGACCTTCTCACAATCGTGGTCGGGAGGCCCCTGCTCAGTGGGCAGAAACGTAGCAGGGTTCAATGTTTGTAGTTTTGAGATGGACTCGTGGATTTTCGCAAAGCAGCCCCTGATAATGAGTTATTCTGGCGTTGGTCAGTCATTTATGTCCGTGAATGTTCAATAATGCAGTTTCGGCATGGGGGACCTTTACATTTATATTTTGTCCCAGCGTAAGCTCGTCCACTTCTCTGACCAGGATTACCGTGGCAGCTAAGGCCCGGAGACACAGTGGCCACCCTGCAGCCACTGAATCTAGCCATTTGTACAAATATGCAGTCGGGCGCTGCCATGGCCCGACCGTTTGTGTGAGGACCCCCAGTGCGGTGTGACTCTTCTCGGGTATGAAGAGGTTGCAGTCCCGTGTCACATCTGGTAGTCCTAACGCTGGAGCGCTTGTTTGGAGTTTCTTTATTTCTCTGAACACTTTTTCTTGTTCTGAGCCCCAATCCAGGGCGTCTTTTCCAGACCCAGCTGTGGCCTCGCACAGTGGCCTGGCAATCTCGGAGAAACCTGGTATCCAGATCTGGCAGAACCCAGCCACCCCTAGGAACTCATGGACTCCTTTCTTGGTGTTTGGCTGGGGTATTGAGCAGATGGCCAGTTTTCTCTCTTGTCCAAGTGCCTGATGTCCTTCCGAGATGATGAATCTGCGGTATTCGACCTTCTGTTTGCAGATTTAAGCCTTCTTCCATGACACCTTGTGTCCCATGGTAGGGAGCAGGGCCCGTAAGGCTCTAGCACCTTTCCAGCAGTCTTCTTTGGCAGGGCTGGCCAGTAGCCGGTCATCTACAGACCGGAGTGATGTGCAGTTCAAAGCCTCCCCAGGGAACGCAGCAAGATCTGCGGCCAGCGCCTCGCCGAACAGAGTGGGGGAGTCGTGAAGCCTGTGGCAGTCGAGTCCAGGTCAGTCGCGTGTTTCTCCCGGTGGGCGGGTCTTCCCTCTCGAAGGCGAGCAAAGGCTGGCTGGCCGCTGATACCCGGAGACTGAAAAAGGCGTCTTCAAGGTCAAGGCACATGAACCAGCTCATTTGCGCAGGTCAGAGGCTTAGGAGAGTGTGCGGGTTGGGGGCTGCCGAATGGATGGTGACCACCGCATTGTTGATGGCACGGAGGTCCTGGACAGGGCAGTAGTTGCTCCCTCCTGGCTTCTTGACCTGCAGGAGCGCAGTGCTCCAAGGTGACTGACACTCAGCTAGAAGTCCAGCACCACACAGACTCTGGATGTGGTCTCGAGTTCCCAGGCGTGCTTCCCGTGACACTGGATATTGCCTTTGTGTGACAAGGATGGCCTCTGGCTTCAGATATACCACGATGGGTGCGTTATCTTTGGCTAGACCTGGGCCCCCTCTTTCTGCCCAGGCAGCAGGGAACTCTTCTAGCAGACTGGTCAAATTCATTTGTTTTTCTCTCGAAGAGTAAAGACGCCATTCGTCCTTCCTGGGCACCGTCACAGCCATCCTTAGAGCGGGCTGGCCCCTCAGCATGAGACGGGCGGGCTTCCCTGAGGTAGAGATGATTTGTGCTCCAAGTTTTGTCAGTAAATCTCTGCCCAAAAGGGAAATGGGGCACTCGGGTAGGCACAAGAACTCATGAGTCACTAGGTGGCCTCTTAGCTGACGGCTTTACAGAACAAGCGAGCGACTCGGTTCCCCGTGGCCCCAACGATGGGTCCGTGAGGGGAGCCACAGGCTTAGTGACCACAGCGTGTTCAGTCCCAGTGTCCACCATAACAGTCTATTGCGACCGTAGGCTCCGGGGGGCCTAGGATCAGGGAGCCCGGTCGCCCCTAGTCCGACTGTCCTTTGACTAGGCCGATGAGCTCTTGGACGGCTGGCTCAGGCTGGTGCTTTCCTTTACGAGGTGGATTGAACTTCTCTAGCCCTTCGGGCGTCCTCCCGCGCTGGGGGCTCTCATTCTTCCAGGGGCCGGTCTCTCTGCAGCATCGCATTGGTCACGGCGTAGTGGAGGCTCCTTTGGGCTTCTCTCTTCCTTGGGGGGGCAGCAGTCTGTCCTACCGGATCCGGGTTCCCTAATGCAGTCGTCCCAGGTAGACCGATGAGTTTGGAAGATGGACTCGAGCAGATCCGTCATCGCCTGGGGCGTCTCCGAATAGGGCGGGGTGTGCTGCTTCCAGCTGCGGAGGTCGGTCGTGCCGAATGGCTGACAGTGGAAGGCAGGATGGCCTGGCTGGAGTGCCATCTTCTCCAACCTCTAAGGTCCTCGCGCCTCTCGGAGGGCCATCTGAAGGGCCGCAGACTGCTGGACTGGCTGCGTGGCCGAGCGGAGGCGCCGTGGACTTGGGCTCAGTGGTCGCTCGGGCTGTTGGGGCGGCGAAGGCACGGATGGCGGAGTGTCTGGGCGGGAGCTGGTCGAGCCGCTGGGATGCACGGCGGTGGGAAGACAGGTTCTTCCTTGGGGTCCCCTTGGTGGATTATTTTTGCTGGCTCTTTGTTCTTTTTCCACGTTGGTCGGGCCACCAGGACCTTACACTCCCCCTGCCTATTCGCACAAAACCGGACCCGAGGGGGCACTACAGGAGCGACCTGCAGCCATGTGTCTGTGTGTGGAAACTGGATGTCCAGGGGTCCCTGTCACTACCCGATACACTGCCCTCATGGTGGGGCGGTCTAGGGTCCCTTCCAGGGGCCAGGCTGCCCCGAAGCCAGGCCATTCAAGCTCACAAAGAGTACAAAGCTTTCCCAGGGTCAGCTTGACCCCGTACTCCTCTGAGAAACCTTTCTTAAAATTTAAGAAACTTCTTAAAATTCAGCACACAATTTAAGACAGTTGGCCTAGAAGAACTTCGCCCTGTATTTGCAGGGAGCTTCCTTTGAAAATTGGGTGCAGAGGCCGGTGTTAGTATATTCTCTATAAAGTCCCAGAAACCTGGTTAAGGCAACGTAAAACGCTGAAACGATTCTGATGGAGTCCAGAATCCTAGTTTCCTACTCAGAAAACCTCTTCGTAACGTTCGCGTCAGACCCGTGGTCTAAGAAACATGAAACACGGTTCCAGTTTCGCCCCGGCTTCCTTTCAGACTCAAGCTTCCGGCCTCGTTTCACTTTATTACGTAAGATTTCTCCTCAAGATCCCTTTCGAGAACCTTCTTCCACTTTCCGCTCACGAATCCCTCGGGATTTCCCTCCACGGACCTCATCCCACGCTGTCTTTGTTCCTTCACTGTGCCTCTGGTCACTTTCCGCAGTAACCACCTCTAAGGCAAACACCTTTCCCTCCATTTCCTTCAGAACAAGTCTCCAGACCTCATACCTTCCGTCACCAAAGCCAGTTTCCTTTTCTTCGTATAGATCTGAGGCGGCTCCCGTGCTTCCCACGACAGACAACTCTCACGCCACATCAGGGTGGGGGACAGGGTCGGGGGAGCTCGGAGGGGACGCCACTCACTTCGCCTGTCTCTGGCCACTCCCCTCGCGGGGATTTCAGGCGCTTCTTGGCATTGGTGGGTCGGTATAAACCCCCGACCCGGACCACTGGAGCAGACCCCTCACGGAGATCCAGCGAGGCCACCGTAAGCCGTGTGTGGGTCACCTACAGAACCGTGGATTGGGGCTCAGCTGTCACTTCTTTGCGAGGCCACGTCTCAGTCACTCAGCATTCCTGTCTTTCCTGCAACCTCCCACCGTTCCTTAACGTGCCCCCTAACTTGTGGAAGGTGCTTGGTTGCCCTCCGGAGGGTGATGGAGCTCCCCTCTTTTCTTAGTGTTGACCAAACTATTCCCACCCTGCGACGGTGACGCAAAGACAGACAAAGGTGGGTGCCCCCTCCACAGAGGAGACCATTCAGATGCTCATCTGGCTGTGTCCCCTCGCGGGGAGCTTAGGTGACGCTTAGCCGTAGCGGACTCAGCTTTGTGACTTACGATCGGACACTAGTCCGATGCCTCCCTGGACCATATGCTGTTCACCACGGACCCGCAGAGTGAGCCCACACGAGCTCCTTGGCCTTCAGGAGACCTTAAGGGTGCCCAGCCATGGACGTACAAACTTGTACCAAGCCTCTCATTCACTCACTCACACATCAGGTCAAAACATTAGTCCTCCCCACTGGTACATGCAGCCAGTGGGGGCCTGCCTCAGCCTGACGCCTCCCCGCTGAGGAAGCTGTCACTCATACAGCAGGCTCAACGGTGCCTCCCCCGTCCATGGAAGGCTTCCGGCCTAACCCAATGTCTCCCCCACTGGGGAGACCCAGTCTCCGCCCCCGCTTTTGGAGACTGATGATCCTGGAACACTCGTCAGGTTCCCTGGCCAATGTCTTCCTACTGAAGACCAGGAGGGGATCAGCTTCCCCTTCTGCCCGCTGGGCGGGGTCTGAATGGGGGCTGTCCTGGGACCTTTCCTCCTTACCTTGGTACCTTGTCCTCCTGCGGCTGTTCCTGGTGAGTTGGTCCTTCCCTTCTGTGACTCAGCATCACCGGGAGTCAGGGCGCTGATCCGAAAGAGAACCCGGAATATTTGTCGGGTGGCGTGACTCCTCAGTCTCGATTCCTCTCTGCCTCGGCCCCACTGAGCCACCAGTCCAGTGGCTCAAGGGGCCAGCATGGTTGGAATCTCGCTGGGGCCTCCAAAAATGTGGAAAAATCCCAAAACCAGTCCAGCAAAGAACGAAGCAGTGACTCAGAGACAAGGAGAACTCAGATTCATTACTCGGGTCCCAGAGGAGCTAGTGTCTGGAGATCTGGGCCCTGAGCTATGTTGTAACATTCCTCATATACCAGTCTATTACACGAGTTGCTATGGTCGCAAGTAGTAACACTGGTGGAAGGGCGGGAGTTGTTATGGGTTACCGCTGGTTACAAATTGTTACAGGAAGCACGATCTGCCAAGGTACAAGGTGCTACAAGAGGCGGGGCCTGCTATGGGTGCAAACAGTTACACTGACAAGTCAAGCGAAGTGCATGTGAGCTCTCGCGTGAGCTCCTGCATACAGGGAGCGCATTTACAGAAGCAGAGCAAAGAGCCGATTTGCTTTTCGATGTAAATTCCTCAAACTTCCTCTTCATTCTGATGCTCCTTTCTGATTTTATATTATTTCCTCCTTTTCCTTTAGGTTTGTGGTGGTGGTTAGTGTTTGTCTTTCTCTGATGTAGTGGATGTTTGGGTGTGTAGTGTCCATTTTCTCATAGAGAAGTTGATACTCACCAGTGAGCGTTTTCTTCATTTTGACTCAGATGAGTATTTGGGGTGAGTTTTCTGTTTGTTGTTGAGGATTATTTTTCCCTGGCTTTTCTTTACGATGTCATAATTATCATCTTCCATAAGTGACCCTTAGGTTCTTGAAGAGAGGACACGCCCTCCTCTCGTAGGGCGCGGCGTTCAGCGTGTCTTCTTATCCTGTCTCGTCCTTATCGTTACACTCACGTCTTCCATCCACGTGCACTGTCTCCAGACCGGACTCCCGCCTCCTTGTCTGTTTCCTCGGGAAGTCCTTGCCGCTCTGGCCCAGCCCACTCCAACCCCTGTCCCCGGCTGGCGTGCCGTCAGGGGTGGTCCTGGCCACCACCCCAGACCCTGGGCCCTGCGTTTGGCTTTTCGGCAGGGTCCTGAGCCATGGTCTAGGATTGATTCTGACTGGCGTCCAGACTGGTTCTAGATTGGACTCAGCTCTGGACAGAGCTAACGGTTCTGGCTAAGCGGGAGGCCAGCTCTGGGCTGGCCTGCACTGGGTCCCTGTGATGGCTCTGGACTCGAGCCTTAACTAGATTGGACAGCCCAGGCCCGGCCAGACTTTTGCTTCCTCCCCAGCAGGGCCCATTTGTGAAATGAAAGGCAAGAGAATGGGCTCGCGGAAGAGAACACTGGCTTGTTTATTGAAAGCTAGACTGCAGTTCAGGACAGGAGGCTGTGGTCAGAGCACCACAGCCCCCTGAAGCAGCAGCCAGGGAGCCGGGAGGGGAAGGGTGAGCGGGGCCCCCAAGGTGGGCGGGGCCCCCGACAGCGCCTCCTCCTGTGTTCCTGGGCTCCTGGGTCCTCCCCTCTCCAGGAAATGGTCCTGTGTGCTGCTTCTGCCTCCCTCTGGGTGGTGTTGGCCGCATGTCTCCCAGGCCAAGGGCCCCGGTGAGCACAAAGGACCCCCCGAGCATCCTGAGGGCTTAGCAACAGGCTGTCTGTCCGCCGAGGAGCCAGGGCCGCGCTGGAAAGCCGGGCGGGGATGCAGGCGTGCTCCCCGCAGTCAAGGGCACGGGCCAGGAAGCCCCTCTCAGCCTCACTGTCCCTTTAGGATCAGACGGGTTTTCTTATCTCCAATGAAGAACCTACAAAAACATGGCCCAGTGAGGTCTCTGGGGGAGAGCCCCAGGCCTTCATCAGCATCTCCATGCCCAGATTTCTCCAGAATTTTTCCAGCCCCGGTGGCCAGATCCCCTTGGGGCAGGAGAAACCCTTTTCCTGGAGATGCCATCTCTGCCATCCCAGAACTGCTAGTGCTGTGCCCACCGAGCCACAGGCTGAGCCGGCACCGTAGAGGGGCCGATGGAGGGAGCGTGGACCAGCCGCCCAGTGCCCGAGCCCCAGCCCACCCCGCCAGCGGGACGTGGCCCGGCTCCTGCTGAGCCCAGACCCTAACCCTGCACTGCCTGGGGCAGGAAGAGCAGAGCCCTGCGCGTCCTGGGGGCACCCGAGGGGGGCTCCCCGCAGGCGCAACCCTTCCTCACGGCGCAGCACGGCAGTGGGCTGGCCACGCTGTGCTGTGTGTGCCGGCGTCCCTGACGCATGGTCCTGACACCCCGTCTCTGTGGTTTCCGCGTCCCACAACACTTCTGCGGGGACCCCCCTCCCCTGCGCCTCTGCCCTCCCCCCTCCAGGACTGGGCGCATGCTCCAAACGCAGCTCAGGGCCCCAGCTGCGGCTGTTCTGTTTGCACCTCTGGGACGCAGGCTGGAGTCTCTGGTGACATCTCTGCCTCCGCACGGAGCCTGCACAGGACAGGCTGTGGGACAGACGGAGTCCCAAGACATTGCTGGGCCCTGAAGCCAGTGCTGCCTGTGGGCCTCTCAGTTCCGTGGGCCGGTGACTTCCCCTTTAGGGCCTAAGTAGATTTCTGTCACTTGCTACCAAAGGTGCCAGAGCCGTGGCCTTCACCTCTGAAGACGGCTCCCTCTTCTACAAACCTAGCTGAGATTCTGGCCCTCTAGGCCCAGATGCTTGGCGCTGTCACCAAGTGTCCACCAGAGGGGCCAGCGGCCCTGTGCCACACACCTACCTGGTGAGCGCGCCCACGAGCAGGCTTCCCAGGAGCGGCCCCAGCCAGTAGACCCAGTGGAAGTCCCAGCGGTTGGCCACCACGGCAGGTCCAAAGGCACGGGCGGGGTTCATGCAGGCTCCAGACACGGCACTCCTACAAACACCAGCCGCACCGGTCACCAGATCCCAGCCAGGTTCGTGTCCCCAGCTAGGCCTGGGTCACAACTCCCCCCAGAAACCCTCCCGAAGCCACCACATCTTGGGGTCCTGGGGATTCCAGAGAAGACACAGGCAAAGAGGCTGGTAGCAGTGGGAAGCGAAAGGCTGGCCCCGGCCTGGGCATGCCTTCTGCCACCCCCACACCCCACTAGAGGCAGGTGCAGGAGGAGGGCCTGTCAGTGAAGGCGGGAGACAGGATGGGCCCAGTTTCTCTCCGCAGACGGCAAAGCAGAGTCTGGCGGTTGTCAACCACGTGAGCACGCGAAGTCCCCATCTCACGGGTTGTCAGGAATCAGAAATGCCTCTCACGCCCACGTCTAGCACATAATTCATGCACGACGTTCAATCTAATCAGCCTGGCATCTCCCCTGGGGATCGCTGCCCAGGCGTACCCCTCTGCTCCTGGTGCCCCAGCGGGGCCCTGCAGACCTCGCTCCTCACCCAGCCCCACGTCCAGTAGCCAAGGCTGAAAGGACGGACAGACTGATGGTAACTGGATAGCAGGGGGCTGAGGGGCTGGGTGAAAAGGGAAGGGATTCAGCAGTGCAGACTGGCAGTCACAAGATAGTCATGGGGTGCCAGTACACTGTGGGGAGTGTGGTCAGTAGTACTGTAGTAACCATGCGTGGTATCACACGGGAGCTAGACTCATCGGGGGACCACTTCGTGAGTGATATAGACGTCTAACCACTAGGCTGCACACCTGAAACTAATATAATATTGAATGTCAACTAATTGAAAAACTTTAAAAAAATAAAATTCTCATCATCACAGAAAAATAAGTTTTGTAACTACGGTGATGAAAGGTAACTAGACTCATTGTGGCGATAATTTTACGATACAAATATCACGTCAGTACGTTGTACACCTGACACTAATATGTTATATGTCAGTTGTATCTCAATAAATATGAGAATTGTCTTTAAAAAATAAAAAAGATGTGTCAATAGCCTGTAAGTGAAGCAGCAGCCACTGGGGGGCAGCAAGTACCCCCACACTTCACACACGCCGCACCAGCCCTGCCGGCTCCACCTCCCAAGGCCTGGGGTCGGAGGGCAGAGCTGGTCCGTGAGAAAGGGAGGAGCTGGGCACTGGGGAGGGGCTTCCTCGCCCCCTTTAGCAGGAGAGTTGGGCTCTTGCTGCTGCCCACTGATCCTAACTGCGGCACATGTGTCCTCTCTGAGCCTCAGCAGTCACATACAAAAACTGGGAGAAGTGACCCCTGACCCAGCACGACGCCCTGAACCCCTTCCCAAGCCCATGGGGAGGCTCAGCACGGATGAAGCAGTGGGCGCGGAGGCTCTTTCCGAGTCTGAGGCTGACCCCTGGCCGCCCACCATAGGACACAACCTGGAGAAACGCTGAAGCTACGAGACGTGGATAGCGTCACGTGAAAACCCAGTTTCCTGACTCCCCTGCAACGACATCAAGGCGGTTCAGCCAGGCCCACCGTCCCACACAGCAGCGACCGCCCAGGGTGCTTAGAGGCGCCTCCTGAGACACCGAAGTCCCCACCACTCCCTGCCATCTGCCCGGGGCCGGCCTTCGCAGCCGCGCCACGGCCCAGGGCCACCCCACAGTCCCACTGCCGAGGGACACTCACCCTGCCAGGATGCCCACGGTGACAGAGTATCCGATGGAGAATGGCGCCAGAGGGCCCTCCGTGCTCTCGTTAATGGCTCCCATGCAGACGGCCAGTGCCAGCAGTGCGGTCAGCATGACCTCCGTCACCACTGCGCCTGTCAGCTGCCCCGGCTCCTGGACTGTCACAAAGGCTGCCCCCGATGCATTCCAGAACCTCTCCTCAGGACTCACCGCCTGCAGAGAGAAGCCACTCAGCCCCACGGTGGGGACACACAGACAGCCAGGAGCTGGGGGCAGGGGCCTAAAAATGCATGCCCCCCGACCCCGAGAGCCCGCGACATCCTGTCCGCTGTCCAGTCAGACACTTGCTCCTCTCAGCTCCACTGGTCTTTGCCATGGGGCTTGAGGAGCTACTGGACATCTGTGCACTGGGGACGACCCGGCAGAGGCGCCAGGGTCGTGGGCCTGAAGTTGTGTAACTTAGATGGCCTCTTGGAGAAAAAGAATACAGAAACTCCTTAGTTTTACAGACTTCACAAACACGTATGAGTGGGTAAACCTGTAGCTAAAGCTCTATGCGGTCCCTTCGTAGGGGCGGGAGGCTTCATGGGAAGTCACCTCAGGCGTCACACAGCCCCCGGACGGGAAGACAGCGGGCAGATGAGCGTCTGCACTCTGGGTCCAAATCCGGGCTTTGCTGCTCATCAGAACTGGGGCAAGTTCCTGACCTCTCTGTGCCTCTGTTTCCCCTTCTGTAAAGCGGGGTGATGATATCAGCCCCTGTGGGACTGATGCTGGCTTCTCGTAAAGTTGTGGGGAGAGTAAATGACAGATGTGTGAAGTGCTTAGTAGGCAGGTCATGCTCCGTAAACGGCAGCTGCTCCCTGTACGGGTCACCGTCACGTCTGGCAAGGTTCCAAGTAGCCCAGCAGGAGGGAGAGTCTGGGCATGGCCTCTCATCGAGAACCGTGGGAGGAGCCCGCCCCGTCTGCTGACGGGGGAGCAGGATCTCAAGTGGGGGTATTGGGGGACCAGGGAAGGAAGACAGAAAACGGGGACTTGAGAGCAAAGTCTGCAGGGGGCCCGCGCTCAGAGCCATGGACCAGATGCCAGCCAGGCTAGCAGGGCGCCCCCCACGCATGCCAAGCGAGGCCTCCCTCTCGAAGGGCCCTGGTTAACAGGACTGGGACATACGGGCAGCAGGACAGACAGACAGACGGAGGGAGGAAAGGGGGAAGGGAGAGGAGAGCGGAAGGAGGGAGAGAAGGAAGGAGGGTAGGGGAGGCAGTGGGCGTCGGCCCATGGCGTTAGGCGTAGAGCTATGGAAACTGGCTGGCAGGAAGAGCTGGCCTCCCCGTCGGGATGGGGGTGCTCCACGCGCCAACTGAATGCTGACACCTAGCGAAGGCAGAGCGTGGGTGTAAAGGGGGGCGGCGGGAGGACACGGAGACATCGGCCCAGGAAAAGCCGGTCGCCGCGTACCCCAGTCGGTGCTTAGCGAGGCGTCTGCAGAATGGGTGAGCCTGCAGGCAAGTGGGGCGCTAGCACAAGCAGATCCAAGCCAAAGCCAGGAACGGACGCGAAAGCCTCGGTCCTGAATGCTGCCTCCTGGTCTGTCCCAGGAAGGCCTTGTCCAGACATAGACAGAACGGGGCGGGTTTGGAGTGAGTCGAAGGCCCTTTGCGTGTCCCCACTGGAGCGGGCGGGCCAAGAGTTGGGCGGTCCCCGCTCCCGCATCAGAGCCCAGCCAGCGGCTCAGCCCCCTGGGGGTCACCCACCTTGGCCAGCGCGGCCCCAATGAGCCCGCCGCACAGCTGGGAGGCCCAGTAGGGTAGCAGCATCATCAGGTCAAGGCCTCCGATGAGCGTGGCTGCCAGGGACACCGCGGGGTTGAAGTGTCCGCCGCTGTCCCGCAAAAGCAGAAGGAAGTCAGGTCAAGGCCGAAGGCCGAGGAGAAGTGTCCCAACAGCCCTCCAGGCTGTCCTCGCAGTCACGCGAGGGCCTGTCCGGGTAGATGCCAGGCACTGAGGTGCTGGGCGGCGGGACGCAGGACACGAGGGAGCACACCCCCAGATGGCCCGGGGAGCACGGGCGGGACACCCCTCAGGCCTCGTGGGTCCCAGGGCCCCTCTTGGCCCTTTGGAGGCGGGCGCTGGGTCAGGCAAAGCCCCAGACCATGAGGAAGTGGCCGCCAGACAGGGCACCTGAGCACTAGGACAGACAGCTTGACCCGCGCAAAGCCCGTCC
>NW_011889055.1:365389-368901 GCF_000151845.1 Pteropus vampyrus | reverse complement strand
GCCCAACCTCGTCTGGCCCAGACGTGTGCAGATGCAATGCGTGAGCTTCCTGCGCGGCCTGGTGCTCGGACTCAGCAGGTGGAGACGGGCAGCTGGGACCACCTGGTCGCAATTCAGCTCCATGACCAAGTTCAGTCCGCGTTCCGCCAAAGCACAGATGAAGTGGGGTGCGGTGGGGGCCTCCCGTGCAAGACGGTGACTTAGAAGCCTCTCTCCAGCCATCAGCCTCTTGGCCACCATCTCACCCCGGCCAAGCAGGAAGAGAGACACTCAGGGTGGAGCTCAACCAGGAGAGGACCAGGCTGTTCCTGAGACCGACTTCGCACTCAGCAATCAAACAATCGAGACACTGTCTTCATCTGTTCATTCATCGTTTGCTCAACAAATATTCCCTGAACGCCTACTGCGTGCCCGGCGTAGCAAGGGGCGCTTTATATGCCTTATCGTGGCTCCGCGGAGCACCTCAAAGACAGTGCCTGACACTTAGTGGGTGCCAAACAAATATTTGTTGTAAAAGCAAACGACTGAATAAAAGAGGACAGCCTACCGCACTGTATAGAAAAGCAGTCCCTCCAGCTAGCTGGCCTGGGTTCAAAACCCCAGCTCGACCACTGAATGGCTGTGTGTCCTTGGGCAGGTTACACATCTCCCTGTGTCTCCACCTCCGAAGGCTGTTGCAGAGGCACAACGCGTGAATGCACGTGCACGTCTGGTCTCGCCAGATAGCGCTCAACATCAGGGACTCTTCTCATCCCAATCACTCGGCTGCACGGGGAGCCTCAGCTGCTCGGCCTGGCTGCCCAGCTGAGACGTGACAAAGACTGCATCCCACCCAGACCCACTGGAGCCGGAGAGCGTGAGCTCCCTGTTGCACGTACGTCAGCCTCCCCCGGACGTTTGAAGAGAGACGTTTAAAGCTCTCTTTCCATCTGCTTTCCTGGGACACGGAATTCGGATCTCTGTATTCAGATCTATTTTCTGAGTGAGATGAAATCCTGAGCATCCGCGTCCTGGATGGACCTGCCGGGGGCCCCTTTTGAGACACAGGTCATCACGACTGGCTCTCCTGGCGGCCAGCGGACCCCGCCCTTCCCCCGCCCCTCTCTGCTCGCCACTGGATGGGCCACTTGGGGCCACTGAGGCTCACGGGCACCCCGGGAAAGCCCTGCCATCTGCTTTCTGCTTCCCAGGGAACCCCTGGGCTGCTGGAGTGAGACCCCAAGCTAATGGGGGCAGCAACACGGCCACCAGTGGCGATGGACTCAACTGCCCCATGAGGCTCACGTTTGGGCGTTGGCACCATACGGCTCTGCTTATGTCCTGGCTCTGCTGCTCCCAGTCACGTGACCTTGGACTAGGTCGTTCCCTGCCACAGCTGGCAAGTAGGGATGATGAGAGAATGCACCCACAGGGTGATCGTGAGGACCCCGCGAGTTGACATCTGTGACGTGCTTAGAATGGCTCCTGGCACTCGTTGGCACTACGGTGTGTGTGAGCTTGCGAAAGAGGATTTCGGCGAGCTCTGCCGTCCTGTCCCCTGGGCGGGAGGTGCAGGCTGGGGACGGCCCTGCCCGGAGCCGCAGGCCCGGGGCACAGTGCTAGGATCGGAACCCCGCAGTCTGCCCCATCCCCACTCCCAGCGTCCTGCGTGGGCACACCGGCCATCTCACCTGATGTTCCCCAGTGTGGCGATGATGAGCCCCAGGGTCAGCCCGTGGGCCAGGGCGGGCTGCAGCGGCCCCGTGTCCGGCCGGTGCTCGATGACTGACAGGCACCCGATGAAGACGAAGAGGGTGCTGCCCAGCAGCTCGACCAGGCAGGGCTGCACGCACTGCTCATACAGGAACCCGTGGCCCCGGACCCCCATGCCCCGCTGCCTGCCCCCGCCACTGCCAAATTCAAGGTCGCACGTGGGCACAGCCTCCTGCAGAAGGGGAGTGGGAGGGTGGGCTCAGGAGGACGGGCGCCCAGGAGGAGCCCGCTGCCCTAACTTCGAGTTGCTCCTCCATGGCCCGGGGTGCGAGGGAGCAGCCAGCGGCGGGCTCACCAGTTTAGACATCAGGGCTGAGGCTGTGCGGGACGGGGCTCCTGGCTGAGCGGGCTGGGAACCGGCACCTGCTCCCCGGACACGCTTATGTCCGTGTTGCTGATGGCACTCTGGGCTCTGCCCTCTTAAAGGTGCACAGAGGCCATAAAGCCGAGGAGGGGGGTGGCCCCGGGGCCCGAAGAGGAAGCGTTTGTTTTCAGTGCTCGGCTGGGCAGGGCGGGGGTGGGGGTCAAGGATTGCTGGGTTTCTGCCAACCAGGGGAAAGGCACCGGCTCAGCTGTGTCATCGTCTGGGGACCGCCCTGGACTGTCCCCAGTGAGAGTGGCCCAGCTCCCCCGCCTCCCATGGCCACCATCAGGGGCCAGAGGGGACCACATGTGGGGAGGAACAGCAAACCCATCCTCACTTGATCCCCACAGACATCGTGAGGCCCAAACCCTCTCCGCCCCCTCACCTGTCCCAGGGCCAGCTGTGCAGACGGACGCTGGCCGGTGACAGAGGCAGCAGGGGCCTGCAGTGGAGCCGTAGACACTGGAGACACGCTGCCTGGACTTCAGTCCCAACCGCACCGCAAACGAGCTGTGTGACCGGGCGCGTTCGCTCCCCTGTGGCCCCTGGGTGTTCTCCCCTACGATGCGCGGGCGACGGCGACACGGAGTCGTCGTGGGGTTCGAGCAAGTTTAGCCGTGTGTGTAAGGTGCCCACGACAGCACCAGACACGTGGCAAGCACACACCAGTGTCTGGCCATTTAGAGCGCAGGTTTACATTAAGCGGTATTAACTGAGCGCCGTGTGCATGCCAGGCGCGGGGCTACGCGCCGTGTGTGACCCGCAGCAGCCACGTTGCTGCTAGTGTTATTGCCCTTTGCAGATGGGGAGAGGGGTTCAGGAAGGTGAAGCTTCTCAGGATCACACAGCTTTTGTCACTGCAGACGTGTGGGCTAAATCACGAAAAGGACAAATGCCGTACAATGCCACGCGTATGGGTCCCCAAAGCGGTCAAGCGCATAGACACAGAAGGCGGGATGGTGGCTGCCGGGGGCTGGGAGCAGGGGAGCCTGAGGACATGATGTTTAATGAGGACAGTTTCAGTTTGGGAAGATGGAAAGGTCCGGGGGCTGGAGGGTGGTGGCAGCTGCACAACAGCAGAGCGTGCTTAACGCCACCGCAGGGCGCACGGGAAATGGCTAACGTGGCAAACCTCACGCTGTGCGCCTTTGCCACAGCTGGAGAGAAAGAACCGCGTGCTAAGCCAGTAAGCTCCACTGCCCTTCTAAGATGGAGGGTGGGTGGACGGACGGACGGACGGTGGGTGGATGATGGATGGAAGGTGGATGTTGGTGGATGGATGATGGATGGGTGGATGGATGGGTAGATGGTGGGTGATGGATGGTGGATGGTGGATGATGGATGGATGGATGATGGATGATGGATGGATGATGGATGGATGGATGATGGATGGATG
>NW_011889055.1:361772-364743 GCF_000151845.1 Pteropus vampyrus | reverse complement strand
GATGAATAGAAAGAAGGGAGGGAAGGAGTGGGAAGGAAGGGAGATGGGTTTCCTTATTTATCCATTCAACAAACAAACACCTTCTGTGAGCCGTCTGGAGATGCAGAGTGAGCAAAACCAGCAGCGACTCTGCTTGGCCCTCAGGACTGTCAGCGGGTGTGCCCACAGATGGGGACACCGTGCCAGAGACCAGGGAAAGTAACTGTGGTCTCGTCCATGTGCCAACCCCCACGACGCGTCACACAGGGCGCTGAGCACTCGGCATGTAGTCATGACGACTCTGCTTGGCCCTCAGGACCGTCACGTGGCTGTTAGGGCAACTGTCGCAACAAAACAGAGGTGTCACGTGAAAGCCAGCGCGGAGTAGGAGATGAGGCCATGACATCGAACCCAGTCGTTCCGAGAAATCGCGCCATGCCCCACGGTGCCCGCACCCCAGCGTAAGCGAGCGTGGCATTTACGAACGCGCGTTATCTAGGGACTCGGTTACATTGAGCTGTTTGATTATAGTTACTGAAGAAGGAAATAAAAATATAAGTAAAATATATATTTCTTTAATACACATGTATTATTCAAGTGGCTACTAAGTTGGTGAGACATAAAGACTAATTACCTACCAAGCAGGAGGACAAGCTGTTCCTTTTGGAACACGGTGAGCCGAGGAAGTCCCGGAGCCTCTGGGCCGAACGACGTGTGTCCCGCGTTAGGCCTTGGGAGTCGCTCTTAACCACTAACGTCTCTCCGTGGGACTGGCCCATTCGTAACACAGGTGCTGGTGCAGACTTGAGGCCGCACCCCCTCCTCAGAAAGTATGGCCTTACGTCCATGCCAACGGCTCAAGTCGTCCCCACGCACGCCCACGTGGGGCTCGGGCACGGAGTGGCTAGAGGTGGCCATGGTTTTCACCCATCTGTCCGCTTTGAACTTGAGCCCCTTCCTGCCCTGTAGAAGCCACCAGCACCCACTTCTCCCCCACAGTGTCAAGTTCACATGTTGACGTCCTTTGAGTCCCTGGTAACCAGGCGTCAGACGTGGGGGCTAATTCAGGACGCTGTACAGCCAGGAAGTCGTCGGACTGAGGAGGCGGCCCACTAAGTTTCACCCACGAGAGTCGCCTGCTCACCATCTGCACGTACTGGACAACAGTTCAGGTGGCAGCGGCGGTGACGGCCCCCTACGGCAGACATTCTGTAAAAACGGGCATATGCCACATGAACAATCAGAACATTCCCATGTCATCGTCCTTTGCTTTTGCTTTTAAGCAACAGGCAACCTGTCTTCCAAAGTGGTTATGCAGCCTGAGGCCTCCGGTGGCTCCGGCTTCCCGCCAGCAGCGCACATGGCCGGTATCTCGGGGTCTGACATCTGGCACGCGCACAGTGGGCTCCCATTGCGGTTTTAATTTGCGTTAAAAATGGGAGAAGGTGGCCAGAAGGCACACACTGCCAGCTCTAGAATGAATATGCCCCAGGGGTGCCACACACAGCATGGCAGCCACTTAACAACACACCCCGCATCTATGAAAGCTGCTGACCGTGGATCTCGAAAGTTTTCATCACAAGAAGGAAAACATGTTCGCCACTCCGTGGGGCGATGGCTGTGAACGCGCATTCCTGTAAGGTGCTCGTTTTGCGATGTGCACAAATACGGAGCCACTGTGTCACGCGCCTAAAACGAACGTGATGCTGTATGTCAACTGAACCTCAATAAAAGTAGAACGAAGCAAGACAGAATCAACGAACCCAAGCAGAGCGGAGCCAGGACTTCCGTTTCGCTGACTCGGTTTTCAAAGAGAAAGTTTGTCACATGGAAAATTTTTGATTCTAATGAAAGTGTCAAACTGCAACCTTCTGTTAAGTACTACCAGGTACCTTTCAAGAAACGTAAACGTGTCTAAGGCCACGCCCCGCTGAACGAGCCCGATCCCGTCTGATCTCGGAAGCTAAGCAGGGTCAGGCCTGGTTAGTCCTTGGATGGGAGACCACCTAGGAAGACCCCATGCTGTAGGCGTAAAAAATAAAAAATAAAGGATAGTAAGCTGACAAGGTCCTTGTAATCTGTGAGGTCCACCAAGGCTTGCCTTGCCTAGCCTAAAAAAAAAGAAAAAAAAGAAACATTTGTTCACTTCTGAAAATGAACCATATGCTCACGCTAAACATGCTTTGCCTTCCTCAGCCCCACAGCCATCTGACCTCTGTCAGCCCCTCAAGCTTGACTGGGGCCCGGGGGCAATGCGGTCATGTCCCAAGGCCACTCCTCCTCCCTGTCCCTGTCACGTACAACCCCAGGCACAGAGTTCAAGGCAAATTTACTGCGTGGCCCTTTGTTTTAAAGGACATTGCGCAAGAAGCTAATTTTAGAAGTGTATTTTTAGGCTGTAATCTTCTTGTAAATCATTGAAAATGAACGAAGACCAGGAAAGTACCTGGGAGGGCAGAGGTGAAAGTGTGCGCACGTGCGTGTGTGCATGAGCATGTGTGCACGCCCCAGGAGATGCAAGCAGACTCCCAGGCTGGCAAACAAACATTCAGCACCGTGTACGTTCGGGACTGGTCACTGGGAGGCTGCCCTGTGCACAGTGGGGGGATAGCAGCATCTCTGGCCTCCACCCAGCACCCTGAGATGTGACAACAAAAATGTCTCCGCGTGTTGCCAGATGTCCTCAAGGCAGGGGGAGGCGGGGGTCGGACAAAGCCCCCTGTTCAGAACGCAGGGGGACCTGGCTGCTTCGGGAAGCTGCTCTGACGCCATGGGGTGACAACACCCTGAGACACGAACCCGAGTGCTTGGGGCGTGGCCTGGGGGACTGCATGGGAATCCCGGCAGGCTGGGCGCAAGGCCAGGATGTCTCGAGTTGCCTTGCCGACTCCCCCAGCCCCTCCTTGCCAACCCCCGGGCTCTCAGAGCTGTGCTGGCCGAGCTGAGGGTCCAAGCCTCGCCGGGGGACCAAGGTCTCCTCCAGCCTTTCAAA
>NW_011889055.1:358528-359677 GCF_000151845.1 Pteropus vampyrus | reverse complement strand
GATTCCTCTCTATTAAAAACAGAGCGAGCGCCAGAAAGCGTTGGGGGGCGGGGCCTATAAGAAAGGGCCTGAGTGGCAGGCACTGGTTGCTGTTCGTTTCTTTGCCACACTTTTTAGAAGTTTCCAAGGTCTGCACTAAAAACTGTATTGTTTTTAAAACAATATAAAAACACAATAATGATTGGTTTTAAATCAGAAACAAACTGAAAAGGCTTTTGCGGGCCCAAGTGCACAGCTGAGTAAACGTCTACAGCTGTGGATGAGCCTTGGGCTGATGGACAGTCCCGTGCCAGCTCAGGGTTTTCACAGGGCGCGTCCTCGCCCGTTGTCGTCTGGTCAGTGTCAGCAACCCGTCTAAGGCGGTCCGCCACTCGGGCACCTGCGGGGAGCCTGCGGGGCAGCTAGGACATCGAGGCCAGAACCGAGATCTGAACTGGTCTTGGCCGGGTGGAGGGGCGCCCAGGCATCACCCATGGGAGCAGGGGCAGCATGGGGCAGGTGAAGGAGGGACTGGGTCGAGACCGAGGCCACAGGGAGGAGGGACTAGGCCCCGTGGCTGGCCCTGTGGTCCAACTCTGCTGGGCTGGGAAACTCGGCCCTGGTCACAAAAATAAGACTGGGCCGTGTGGCCCACGGCCGCGTGGGTCTGTGAAGCGAGGACCCGGCTGTTGACCTTCTGGGGGACCCGCGGATGAGCCGGCGAAGCCGACAGGCCCGGCCACTTTATTGCCACGCTAACTGCCAACGAGGGGGGCGCGGCGGACCCATAAAGGGCTGCTAGGTGACGGTCCTGCACACGGCTGGCCGGCGCCCCCGCTCCCGGGGCAAACGCTCGTGGCACGCGTTCACGGCCCATGTGCACGGCCACGGCCCGGGGCTCCTGGTCGTGTGCCGCGCTCTTGGCAGAGGGGCCCGGTTGGGGCAGAAAGGAAGGAACGGCCGGTACCGAGCTGGCTTCCGCCTTTGGTGGCCCAGCAGAGGCAGTAGTGCTGCATGAGCTGCTCCAGGAGCTCCAGTTCATCCAGGAACTCGAGGGACTCTATCCTGCGGGGACAGCGCGGACAGAAGCACAAAGGCACAGTCAGGGACGGAGGCCGCCCGCCGGTGCGGGGCAGGTGACGGGCGCACGGCGTTCACGGCAGCGAAGCC
>NW_011889055.1:355500-357167 GCF_000151845.1 Pteropus vampyrus | reverse complement strand
GCGGCAGACGGGCCTGCAGGAGCGCGGCGGCGTGGGCGCTTCCTGCGGCGCCATGCACGCAAGTAGAATCTGGGAAGAACTTAAACACCCATCATCTGGGGTGAAATAAATTCTGGCAGGTATTTCGTACGATGAAATACTACGAGCCACGAAAACGGGAAAGGAAGACAGACACAGGTAGACACAGGTACGGAAAGAGCTCTCAGGTCTAAGAACTCGTGAAAAAACACAACGATGAGAACCATATTCTCCCATCTGCCTTTACACGTGCACGGAAAACTCTGGAACCTGCAATGGTGCTCGCCAGGTCAGAGGGCTGAGCTCTGGGGTGGGACCTACTCTTCCTTGTCTACCCTTTTGTACTATTCAATTTTTTAAAAATTTCTGTATCTGGTATTACTCGTAAATAAAAACTACCTTAAAAAACCATAATCCATCTATATGCACAAACACCACAAAACATGTCACGTACACTGTTGTAGCAGAGGCACACTGTTACTTTGTCATATACGAAGTCTCGAAAATCCATCACTAACAATATGTAAAATATTGTGATCTCCCAGAGGTCACGTGACAATGACAGCACCACCGGTGTCTCCTTCGGTGGCCGCGGCAGGCTCGCGTGGAGGGCGGAGGGGGGGTGAGCACGCTCTCCAGCGTTCTGTCGCCTGAGCTGGAGTCCCAGCCTGACACTTCACGCCTGACACCGGGCGCGCCGGCCACCCTGCACTTTGGTCCCCTGACCTGTGAGACTGCGACAGCATGAGGACTGCCTGGTGGCCTGTGGCGATGACCGTGCGCGTGGGGCTCACAGCACGGTGCCTGCCGCAGTAAGCAGGCTGAGAAGTCCCTGTCACCCCTGTCACCGTCCTGTGGTCCTGTCGTTTTAAACTACTAACCAGGAGCGGCATGAGGCGTGTGAGCGATGACGTAACCAAACGCTGCTGACAGCATCTGCCAGGACACTGTGCAACGAAATGTTTATCGCTCACAAAATGAGGGTGGTGGCTGGGGTCTGAACAGGTTAGGGACAGCTGTGGACAGGTTAGACACTGGCACATTCCCAGACCTGCTCCGAGTGACGGGGTCTCTGGTCAGAGCTCACCTAACCTGCCACCTCCACTGCTGGGCAGAATGCAGGAGAGAAGCGGGGTGCACCCCCGGGTGAGTGGCAACAGAAGGTGGGTTCACCTGCCCCAGGTGCAGCATCCCGCAGGCAGACAGGTTCCCAGGAGTTAGTCACATCACAAAAAACAGAGCAAGGGGGCCTGCCGCTATGTGTCCGCTCGCCAGGACTGAGCACCGGGTCTGAGGACTGTCCCCAGAGAGAGGAGGGAGCCGCCAACCAACCCAGAGCCACCTACACAGGGACCTGGGCTGGCGGGGCGGGGTTGCGGTCAGGGGACCGAAGTCTAGCCCTAATCTGCCTGCAATTATGTAGCCTTGGGCGAGGCCCTGTAGCGCTCTCATCGACAATAAAACTTAAAAATAAAATGAGATGGAATGTAAAACCCATAAAACTAAAGTGAAACGAACAATAAAAACAGCCTCCACGTGTTCAGTGCTTAACCTGTGCCCACCACGAGCTGCCGTGATGGCCCAGAGGGGCGGGTGGTCTTCTCCCCTCAAACACAAAGAGCTGGGGCTCCGAGCAACCCCAAAACAGC
>NW_011889055.1:351381-355450 GCF_000151845.1 Pteropus vampyrus | reverse complement strand
GCATCTGCCAGGACACTGTGCAACGAAATGTTTATCGCTCACAAAATGAGGGTGGTGGCTGGGGTCTGAACAGGTTAGGGACAGCTGTGGACAGGTTAGACACTGGCACATTCCCAGACCTGCTCCGAGTGACGGGGTCTCTGGTCAGAGCTCACCTAACCTGCCACCTCCACTGCTGGGCAGAATGCAGGAGAGAAGCGGGGTGCACCCCCGGGCGAGTGGCAACAGAAGGTGGGTTCACCTGCCCCAGGTGCAGCATCCCGCAGGCAGACAGGTTCCCAGGAGTTAGTCACATCACAAAAAACAGAGCAAGGGGGCCTGCCGCTATGTGTCCGCTCGCCAGGACTGAGCACCGGGTCTGAGGACTGTCCCCAGAGAGAGGAGGGAGCCGCCAACCAACCCAGAGCCACCCACACAGGGACCTGGGCTGGCGGGGCGGGGTTGCGGTCAGGGGACCGAAGTCTAGCCCTAATCTGCCTGCAATTATGTAGCCTTGGGCGAGGCCCTGTAGCGCTCTCATCGACAATAAAACTTAAAAATAAAATGAGATGGAATGTAAAACCCATAAAACTAAAGTGAAACGAACAATAAAAACAGCCTCCACGTATTCAGTGCTTAACCTGTGCCCACCACGAGCTGCCGTGATGGCCCAGAGGGGCGGGTGGTCTTCTCCCCTCAAACACAAAGAGCTGGGGCTCCGAGCAACCCCAAAACAGCTGACGCCGACCTGAGGGCGGGCGAGATGCAGACGCACGTGCACGGTCACCTCGCTTCCTCTCGCAACGCCCAAGTCGGGGCTGGCATTGCCCCCATTTTTCTGAGGGGGACCCAGGCACAGAAGGGTCAGGTAACTGTCCGGGTCACACAGATGGGCCGTCCACATCCAGAGCATGGACTCCCGGCCACCAAGCAATTTGCCTCGAGTCACCCGGCCGGTAACAAGAAAGAGGGGCCAGGGCTGGGCCCACACTGGGGGGTTCCAGAGCCCCAAAACAAGGCTTCTGTGCCAGACTAGAGAGGCAAACCGGCAGCCAGGGACCAACCGAGGGATTTTAGAAATCAGGAAACTTTATATTAAAATCCTGCATTTCTAACTTCTCCCGAAAAGCTAGACTTCTGGCAACTCTGGGCTCACAGGCCCACATGGTGCGGACTGGCTGGGCCGGAGCGGTAGTCACTCCCGCGAGTGCGCCCCAGTCCGCTCCACTCCACACGGCTCACATGGCCGCCTTCCTGCATCTGCGTCGCCTGCCTGCCTCCGAGGTCCCTACACTGTGAGAGCCAAAACTCCTCCATCAGGGGCTACGGCTCAATGTGAGACACGAAAACTCAAAAACTGGAATAAGGGCCAAGGCCGAAGTTCCAAACACTGGCTAAAGGTTTACAGGACGTCAAGAAGCCAGGAGTAGGGGGCCTGCTGGCCTCGACTGGAAAAGGGGACATGTGGCCGGAGGCAGAAGGAAAGCATGTGGGAGCACGTGCCGCGGGTGCTCAGGGGGACAGCCACCCGGGTCCCGTGCCGAGTCCAGCGCCTCTGCCGCCGTTACCTGTTCGTAGTTTACAAACATGGCCGTCACAAAACTGCTGGCCGCCCACTTGATCAGGTTTGCAGACTGCTCCGGAGTCATGTAGACCAGCACACATTCAGTCACCAGGAGTGTTGGCAACCTGGAGGGGACAGGGAAAGGCACGGAGACACTGTCAGCGGACCGCTCTCACTGCGGGATGGGCGGCAGGTCCGTGTAGGAGAGCCTAGGGCAAGCACACCGCCCGTCGGCGCCGTGACGCTTGTTGACGCCCACAGCGGTATGCGTGCAAAGGTGAGCGGTGAGTGATGGTTTGTCTGCTCGTGAAAACATGCGAAGTGGCTACACCTTCTCCCCGCCCGGCACCCACACGGTGGCAACCTGAACCCACAGGCTCTGCCACTCAGGAGCTGGAGTCACCTCCCATCTCCTGGAGTCGGGGTAGTTGTTGACCACGGGGACAGTCGTGAGCGTGATGTGCGGAGGCTTACCCGCCACCTGCACGCTGGCGCGGGCTCTCCTGCTGCACTTGCTGTGGGTGGGGGGCCACGGAGGAGGCAGCCCCACGGACCTGCAGCTGTCCACACAGGCGCACATGCACGCACATGTACACACGTACACACACATGCACGCACGCGCGAACCCCAGGCGACTCAGCTAAGCTGGCCCCCGCAGAACTGCACTGCTAAGCCCTGCCCAAACTGCCACCCAGAATCCTGAGCAGCTAAACTGACTTGTTTTAAAGTGCTGCGTCTGGAAGGGTCTGTCACACGACCAGCCAGCTGATACGATGCAGGGGTACTGCCATTCACGTAACGAAACCTAACTCTATGAGCCGAAGCTTTACCACCGAGAACTGAGAGCTACGCGAGTGAACAACATGTCTTCAAGCACTCGCGTTCCTAATAAGCACGCGTCCTGACTCACACCCAAAGCACCGAACAATCACGAAACAGGACAAGCAACGAATCCTCAGGAAGCACCCAAAAGCCTTAACTTTTTAAAAAGGCTCAAAGAGATTTTTTTAACAAACAAAGCAACAAAAAACCACACCTATCAAATAACTAACATGGAACCCAGGACAAGAGTCCAAGACTCTGCCAGGGCTCCAGGCTGACCAGTGTCAGCGGTGACCAACCCACCAGCGGTGACTCATGATGCACCCCGGACCCGGTGGTGTCCTGGACGTCCAGGCCCCCCGTCTGCTGAAGGAACACAGTGTGCCCTGCCATCTGCGGCTGCATGAAGGGCCCCAAAGGAGAAAGAGGCGTGACTGCTCTTCACAAGGCTCTGCACACTCAGGGAGACAGACCCCGAAAACAGAGCTGAGCAGCAGCAGGGGCCAGAGGGCAGCCCGGCCTATGGGCGGTGGGCGCGAAAACCCTGACAAACGATGACCGGGCTGACGATTCTCGGCTGAACACGTATGCGAGATCATACGTGAAACGCGCACTGGAGAGACCAAGCGTGCGCCCCGCTCCCTGCCCTCCTCGCCCAAAGCTCTGTCCGTGTGCTCCGCCCTCGCCTGAGGCCAGCCAGCCCCGGGCCAAGCTCCACAGCCCCCTTTCCAGCGGCGGGCCCCTCGCTGCTCTTTAACCACTGCCGACTCTCTGCCTCAGAACCTTCTTTAAAATCACACGTCTTCACCTACAGCAGCCTAGGACCCGTCTTTACCTCCCACTGACCCTTTAAGCCCAGTCTACGGCCAGCATCACTGTGAAGCCACACGCCTCCCCTCCGCCCCCGCTCTCCGAGTCTGGTGCGAGGCCTTCTGGTCCGCGTGGGGTCACCCGTGCTGCACGCGTGCCCCCACGAAAGCACTCTGGGGCTTTGGGCTCACGCGTTTGGCACCACGCTACGCTTTCCACTCCACAGACGTTTTGAGCGGCCTGTGAGCTGACCTAGGTGCCGCGTTTCATGTTATTCATCCGCTCTCCTCCCGAAACCATTTGGGTTGTCCCAACTTTCTGCCACAGAGAACAGTGGCTGCAGTGGACACCCTCCTCGTGCGCGCGGGCGCACACACCTGCGATCTCTCTGGGTACTCCCGGACGGCTCCTGCCTCGGCCGTGCCATTCACCTCCGCCAGTGGCGCCTAACCATGCCTGTCCCCCGTACCCTCGCCGACACGTGACGGTACAGGGAGACGGAGCTCCGCCTGGTCACCACCACGGGCCAGTGCCCTCCCACGGTATCCATCTTCTTCTCGGAGCTGCCTGGTCATCTGTCCTCTGCCCATTTTCCTATGGGATTTTTTTTCTGTTACAGTAGCTATGCACATAATTCTCTTCTCTCGAACTCTGTTTCTATTACACCCCCGTATTCCACATAAGCAACATGATGATTCGGATGTAAAATCAGTGCTTCTAAAAAATTTCAGAAAATTACTCAAGTAGCAACGAAATGATAAAAACTGCAGAAATGGGACCTGGCGATCATCGCGCATCGGCATGAAACCACAGTGTGTAACGGGTTAGGAAAAAATCTCACTGTGTATTCATGTTACATTTCTTTAGTTTCTCTTCCAGGTCAGGTATATCTCG
>NW_011889055.1:343979-351331 GCF_000151845.1 Pteropus vampyrus | reverse complement strand
AGGCACCGTCGAATCGTTTCTCTGACGTGTGAGAGCAACCTGGGCGGAACCCCAGACGCCTTCCCCCCGAGCACATCCGACCTGGATGGCTAACGAGCCCTAGAACTTCCCAGTCAGACGCAGGCTGAGAGCGATGGAGGAGTCCGAAGGATGTTTGTCTTAACTTGAGGAAAGTGTTGCTGGAAACATCCGTAATTAAAAGGGGGGAACTGAGTGCTGGTGGGGAGGAAGGGGCATAAGCGGTGGGAGCACCCAGTGTGAGACAGCGGGGAGAGGCGGGGACACGCGTGGGGACGCATGGCCCCTCCAAATGAGGCGGCCGCCGCTCAGGCACTGCCACGCAGCAGTAACGGCCTCGGCTGCCAGATCTGATCTTTCCAAGGAAAGCAGGACATCCTGATTTTCACAAAAAAGCTATTTTTGAAATGTTGGCAACTAATTTAAATGAAAAAAGGACTTAAGATTGGGGACCAATGACCAGGTCAGAAGAGCCATACAAAATCCGTTCCGTTCCCAATTCCTTCCTGGTAACTGTGAGGGAAGTGTAACTGGGTCAGAGGCAGATGCCATGGGACATGGGCACAGGTGTGTGTACCGTACAAATGTGCACGCGCACACGTACACACACGCGCGCACACGCACACGCATGCACACGCACACGCATGCACACACGCACACACGCCATCTTTCAAAAGCAAGGGGGGAGCCAAACACGCTGCCGTGTCCGCGTGCCACCCGGGCCCCGGGTACTTGCCCATCTGCAGGGTGTCCTCGCAGTGCAGCTCTAAGATGGGCTGCGACAGTGGCGGCTTCAACCTGTGGGAAGGTGGGAGGAGCAGCAGGCAGGGTCAGGCGGCCCCTGCTACGAACGCCGACACCCACTGTGAGAGTGGCAGGTGCTCCCTGCTCCCGTGGGGCCCGTTCCACACTGCTTGACCCGAGGCACAGACAGAACACTTCAGGGGACACGGTCTCGGGTGAGGCCAGCCAAGCGTCACAGTCCGACTTTGGTGTCAATCATGAACTGACCTAAACCCACGGGACTGGGAAACGGCTAAAGGCGGGCTGGGGCTCCTGCTGGTCCCCGTGTTTGTCAGCCATCTCCGACCCTCGCCTCTTCCCAAACAGAACTTTAAAGACAGCTACTGTTCATCACAGGCGACTACACAATGCACTCTCACTCAGACCTCGAGTTCAGTGACGTCCATGCGGCAACTCCCCAGATCAAGAATGTGCAAAACACCAGAAATCAGAGAGCCGAATTTTCAGGGCCCTGATGCTGTGCACAGACGCCGGGCGTCCCCACCCCGGGCGTCCCCACCCTGGGAGCCCGTCGCCAGCCGGAGCCGAGCGCCGCCTTGCTCTCCCTCCACAGTTCCAGCAAGATCGGCCACTCTGCCTTCCCAGAGCATCGGGCCGCCATGCGCCATCCAAAAACCACATCTAGTACGAAATGTAATTTTACATATGGAAAGGGTAAAGAACTTATTTTCATAAGGTAAAGCAAAAAATAATAAAGCTCAAAAAATACTTCCACTTTGCGAGGATTAGACATCTCTAAAAAAAAAGTTTAAACTTTCATGTTTATTAAAAATATTTCAACATAAGAACTAGGATTTTATCTCAATGCCTGATTTGAACAAGAGGGAGGGAGCATAAGTTAGACCCCAGAAATCTTGACCTTGAGCTTGAAGTCAGCAGAGCTCTCAGCTCCACGCCGTCCTAGCTGGGTGACCTTAGGTAAATTAAACTTTGAGCCTCATTCGCCTCATCTGTCAAAGGTGGGGACAATAGCGCTGAGCTCATGAGCCTGCCCGAGGCCTGCAGGACACAATCGGAGGGAGGCACTTGGGAGGCTGCTGGGTGAGCAGCAGGTCTCGGCAGAGATGAGCGAGCCACGCCGGCTCCCTGAAGCCTGGGACGGCCCCTACCACGCCTCACGCGGGATAACTGACCAACCGCTCACTCAGAAGCCATTTGCTGAGCATCTGTTCTGGACCAGGGCCCTTTCTGTGCCCTGGGGACAAAGAAGGGGACAAACTTCCTAAGAAATCCGGTTATGGAACGACCGCTCCCTTGAGCACTGCGGTAAAGGTGTTTCTCATTCTGAAGACTGGGGACACACTGGAAGGGGGGGCCCAGGGAAGCAGGGTCCAGGACGAGGCCCTTAGCATCCATGCTGCCGCCTGCAGGGAGCTGGCTATGTGTCCTGCCAGGCTCCCGCTCGCGGCCGCAGCCACTTACTTGATGGTGTGCAGCTTTCTGGTGACTATCATTGGAAAGTCGACTTCAAAATATTTGCTTGGGAGAAGGTCTTGATCCTGGGAAAGGACACACAAGCCTTGCAGTTACTCACTCAAGCACGCTCGCTGACCGCCTCCACGCGCCGGCCTGAGACCGGGAAGGGCACGGGCCCTAAAGGGCTTCCGGCGGGAGCAACAGACTCAGCACTCACTTTCCAGATGAGTCTGGTCTCGGCACAAAGACCAGGTGGGGGACAGGTAAGCAGCCATTGCAGCCGTCCAGGGGGTGTAAAGGGCTGGGAGGAAGTGGGGTGGTCACGAGTGCTTCACAAGTCGCACAGAATAGCAATTTTCAAAAAGCAGCGCGGGGCCTAGCGCACAGTCAGGAAATCATGTAGCGGGTTTTGCCCAGCAGTTTGGGGATGAAACAGACTAAAACAGCAAAGAGCCGAAAGCATCACGTCATGAGGGCGAGTGCCGTTTTGCGATTCGTGTTTTTTCCACGATCGTGGAGCACAGTGGGTGGTAAAGAACAGGCAGTCTGGGCTCAGGGCCCAGCTCCGCCCTGTTGGCTGAGGCCTCGGGACAATCGCTCGACTCCTGGGCCAGGGGCTCCTGCCCTGGGAAGCGGAGAAGCGGCCGCACCTCACGGGGCTGCGGATGCACGGGAAAATGCACACACACTGTCAGCGTTTACAGCCAGGCGCGCGGAGGCGCGTCCCCCTCGGAGCGACGTGCGCTCCCTGCAGTGGCTGCAGCAAGGACACAGCACCCTGCGTCCCCTCGCCTGTCCTGGTTCAGTTGGTGGCCACCCTGCCACTGACGGGCCGGTCCTCTCCCCGTGGGTGTGGCTGTACCTTCCCCTGAGCTCCAGCAGAGCAGCCACGGGATCGAGTCAGAGGACGGCTGCGCAAGGGCTCGGTGTCACACGACCGTCACCCCTGGCCGTGCAAACCTCCAAATCATCCAGGACACCGCTCGCCGACAGGCGAATCTTAGTTAGCGTCCCCCATCAGACGCACGTGCTCTGCCTCAGCGAGTCCGCCGGGAGCGGGAGGGGTTTGGCCCCGACGTGTCTCCACGCAGGCGGAGGGAAACGCACGCACGGGTTTTATTAAACCCTGTTTGTAGCGGCAAAGGTGGGAAACGATGCACACAGCCCCACCGGGCCCCGGTGCAAGGCAGTGTGGGGCTGGCCAGCAGCCAGGGACAGGGCTGGGAGGGGGGCTGCCACTGTGTCCCTTTTCACACATTTAAAATATTTTTGAACCAGGTGAACATCTTCAAAGCATTAAATGTGAACAGTTGAGGAAACAGGAGGGTGAATGTGAACTTACCTTTAATATCCAGAAGGTGGTATCCATCCCAGCCCCGAGGTTTATGATCTGGCAGTGGCATTCTGTCTTCCGCAAAAATGCCTTTATAAGCTGACCGATGCCATAGACTCGAGCAAAATAACCTAAGAAAGAGACAGCGAAACAAGCTGTCACTCAGTGAGGACAGAAATGACCCCTGCAAGGCCAGGGCACCAGAAGACGGAGAGCCCCGCCCCCTTCAAGGTCAGCGGCGTATGGCACACCTGCAGGAGGAACAGCACCTTCAAATGCTTTTTTTTTTAATCCCTTTGAACCAAAGCACAACCTACTGACTGGTGGAATTATCTAACAGAGAACTGAAGCGTCCTATAACTTTACTTATGAAAGACGGGTTTTGCATCAAAACAGCTGATCTAAATGCTCCCCTGGGAAATGACCTCTTGGAGTTTGACCACCAGACCTTTCTCAAGGCCAGAGAGAAAGCCGCTCAGCACTCTCAGCGGTCAGGTGAAACTCAAAACTGCGAAATCCGACGGGAGAGACTATTTTTAGGCTGGGAAATCGGGCAGATGGATGTCAAAGCTGAAGCCGCATTTCTCACCTGGCTCCTCCCACCTCCACCTGCCCAGGGGACCATGTGCCTTGAAGGGCGGGGAGGACACAGCCAGGGGCTGCCGATAAGAGACCCTGAAGCTCTGGAGACAGAGACAGGAGGTGGGGGCAGGGAGCGAGCGGCCCTCTGCTGGCTTGAGCCCTGCTTGCTCAAAGCATGGCTGTTTTAGGAACCAAATTCGAGCAGCATTTAGAAACTTCTATTGCAACTTGCCAGGAATTTTCTGTCTGTTGACTCTACTCATAAGTAATTTTGGCTTGTATTTTGCATGTCTTTTTCATTTATTTTCCTAGCAAACCATTCTTATCGTATTTTATAGAAAAGCCCACAATGGATTGTGTATGGGGAAAAAAATCTTTACAGCATGGTGTTTGGGGAGCACTCTCCTGGTGGGCTGCAGGTCCCCAGTCTGGGGATTCGGCCCCAGGGAGAGGATGAAGGCAGGCAGGAGGGCCGACATCTGCCCGGGCCCCGGGAAGGCCAGCACGGCCGTCCCTGCCTCTGGAGCAGCCCTTAGGAAAGCTGCCTGCCAGCCGGGCCTTGCCCGGTCTCACCGACGTTTGGTTTCACTCTCGCGCAAATACCACGTCCTTACTCTCCGGAACCCTCGCTTTAAAAGTTCCCTGTGCATCTTAGGGAACCTAATCTCTAGGATCTGACCTTTAGGGCCAAGACGCCCCACTCGCACGGGAACGACTGCCCTTTGGTCGGTTTCCCGAGCTGGCTGAGACTGAGTCAGGTTGGACTCAAGTCCCCTGACTCCCTGCTGGAAATGAGCTCTGCGGAATCCTGCAGTGTCGCTAACAACTTAGTAAGGCACCAAAAAGTGATCTCTTCTGCCAACAGACAGTTCACAGTAAAAATATATAAGTGGCTTTTAAACATATGGAAATGATCTTCTACCTTACTGTAAACAAAAGGAATGAAAGATAAGGTTACCCTAAGATACCAGTTTTCAAGTATCAGGTTAGCAAAGACGAAAAAGCTGCGTGACACACGGCGGGGGCGGACGCGGGGAGAGAGCACATGCTGCTGCGGAGCGTGCACACTGGACGCTCTTGCTAGGAACGAAGCCCTGAAGCTTCCGGCCTCTCGGCTGACGAGTGGTGCTGGGGAGGGAGAGTCACTCGCCTCTGTTAATCTCAGGGGCCTTCCTCTCTTTAGAGAGCCTCACGAAATGCTGGATGTAGGGGTCGTCCCAGTAGCCGATGCTCACCGCAAACCTGGAAGGGAAGAAAGAGAGAGGAGGTGAGCAGAGGCCGGCAGTTCCGGCCGAGGTCCACGGCCACGTCCCCGAGAACCAGGTCAAGGATCCGGAGGAGACGTGCCGGCCTCCGAAGGCCAGCGAGGGCACACCCAGCGCCCCCGCACAGCGAAGCCGGATCCGCACCCGCCTCGCGTGTGCTCACTGCTCACCGTGCCTTCTGCAGCGCCCACCTGTCACCTGTCTGTCCTCACGCCACCGATCCCTCCCTTTCCCAGAACCCGACCCAGCAAACGACCTCACCCCATACTTCATTTAGTCACCCGGCAAACTCACTGGCCCAAACTTTTCGTGCCCAGAGGAAAGGAAATTCTGAAATATTTAGCAAACATCACTGACAGTGACCTGGGCACTTCTCCCGAGTTTGTGCTGGGTGCCGGTCACTTCACAAAACTCATGGTGGTCACAAGGTCACGGAGGGGAAGCCAGGAACAAATAAACAAAACCACAACCTGGAAGCCGCTCTGGGAGCCTACACTCCCTCTGCCCGGTCTACATGGCAAGGAGTCCGGCTTCTGTGTCTGAGCTGGGAGCTGAAGCCTGGGTGACCACTGAAGTCTTCCGGGTGGAACCAGCCCTAGGGCCACTGAGAAGGCGGGGGAGGAGCTGGTCCCTAAGGCCACGCCAGGCCACCGCAGGCCTGGGGCCTGCTCTAGCTCTCAGCGGACATTCGGTGAGATGCTAGTGTCTTCCCCTTCGAGCCAACTTGAGCAAGGCTTCTGTCACTTGCAGCCTACGGCGTCCTCACTCATACCCTGGTAATACACGCACAACACATCACGTTGCTGATAAGTGAGCTGAAAAGCAAGGGTGTGCATGTGTGTTGTGTGTCCAGGTCAGTTCTGAGCACCCAGAAGCAGATGCTGCCTGTCTTTTCTTCGGGTCTGCCGACAAGGTTCACGGCAGCCCTGGCTGCAGTTGGTGCGGGTTCTGAAGAGATGTCCCCATCTCGTGCATCCTGCCCGCACAACCACACATGGGGGTCTGGGGCGCACACGCTCAGCGGCTCAACATGGAAACACACACGCTCGCGCCAAGAGCGCTGTCTGCTGTGAGTCCAGACTGCTGCGTTTCACAGGAGCGAACTTGCCAGCGGTCCAAACAGGCTTACAGACACCGACCCGCTGGTCTCGTTAAGTCGATTTCATAGTTTGCGAACCTGCGTTTAAAAAATGATGCCGAATAGAGAACCAGAGACAACAGCGGCATGGAAGGCTGTTCTGTGGAGCGTGTTTCCAGCAAGTGCTGTGAGGCTGCGGGACCGTCTAGTGCCACCTAGTGGTAACAGCCGCACCAGCCTCGAAGGACGACCGGCAGGCGGGTGACTTTTTTTGAGAACGTTCTTCAGAGTTTAAGGGTCGGAAGGGGCCTTAGAAATGGCCTCCTGAACCCCAACACCGATGCAAGAAGCTCTTCGGCGGTACAGAGCCACTGCTGGGCTCCCCACAAAGGCGGCGCCCACCCTGCTGCCCCGCACGGAGGCGGGTGGGCTCCCGGCCCACGGGCTCCCGGCGAGGCCAGCTCTCGCCTGGTGGCAAACACGGAGCGGAGTCTACTCCTCGCGGCTCTGCCCATCCGTCGCTCTGCCCCCGCTCCAGCCAAGCAGCATTTACTGAGATGCCGCTCAGGGCCAGGGGACCGGGGACCGAGCGGCGAACAAAACAGAGAAAGGACAGAGGCAAAGACGAGCGGCAGATGATGATGAGCGAAGGGCATGAGCAACGCGGAGGACGAAGGGGTCGACCTGAGGGAAGGTGAGAGGGAAGGCCTCTCCGACAGGTGGCCCGCTGTGCCCTAGAGTGTGCCGACAGGATGCTCCCATGTGACAGCGGACCCGCAGTGTCCGTCCCAGCAGTGGACAGTGGGCGGGTGCTGGAAAGCGAGGCAGGCTCAGGCCACACAGGCCTGGCAGAGGG
>NW_011889055.1:341400-343929 GCF_000151845.1 Pteropus vampyrus | reverse complement strand
CAAAGGCGGCGCCCACCCTGCTGCCCCGCACGGAGGCGGGTGGGCTCCCGGCCCACGGGCTCCCGGCGAGGCCAGCTCTCGCCTGGTGGCAAACAAGGAGCGGTGTCTACTCCTCGCAGCTCTGCCCATCCGTCGCTCTGACCCCGCTCCAGCCAAGCAGCATTTACTGAGATGCCGCTCCGGGCCAGGGGACCGGGGACCGAGCGGCGAACAAAACGGAGAAAGGACAGAGGCAAAGACGAGCGGCAGATGGTGATGAGCGAAGGGCATGAGCAACGCGGAGGACGAAGGGGTCGACCTGAGGGAAGGTGAGAGGGAAGGCCTCTCCGACGGGTGGCCCGCTGTGCCCTAGAGTGTGCCGACAGGATGCTCCCGTGTGACAGCGGACCCGCAGTGTCCGTCCCAGCAGTGGACAGTGGGCGGGTGCTGGAAAGCGAGGCAGGCTCAGGCCACACAGGCCTGGCAGAGGGCTGGGACTGGCTTCGACAGCATGTGGACAGCGTCAGTGACGCGTGGCATAAAAACATGGCAGATGCACCGGGAGTGGACACAGGCACGTCCGGTCCCTGGTTCCCACCAGTCCTGCTTCCCAGCGTTTCTGACCGTCTCGCCGGTCCTCAGACCTAGATGACTGCCAGTGGTTTCCAGGCCTCTCAGAGTGACAAGATAAGTTTCCGGCACACTGGTGGGAGGAGCCAGGGAGGGAATAGGACCGGGCGCTGCCCTTGGGAGTCTGGAGGGAGGTCGCGGTGTCTCGGAATTCGCGGGCCACCGAGGGGAGGGCAGCGTAGCATGCTACAGCATCCACGCACTGTACGAGCCAGTCATGGAACAGAGAAATGCGGAGAACTGGCCATGGCGACGTGTTCAAGAACATTGCTAGGAGGGACAGGTCAGGCCAAAGCAGCCCGGGCCCCGCCCAGGAAACCCTGCTCCCCTGGGCCTAGAGGCACCCCGGCCCCGGGTTTCCGAAAGCCCACAGGCCACGCTGCTGTGCTCCTCAGGCTGGGGACTGCTGCCCCCGATCCTCTGCTGCTCTGAACCCCAACTTTCCCTGCAGACAAGGGGGCACTGAGAACAGGCAGAGAGGAGCTGAAACTATGAAACGGACAGTCGAGGACAGTCACGGTCCTGTTTACTGCTTCTCCGCACTTTTCTCTGTCTGAACCATTTTACAGCTAATTTAAGCAAGCAAGTTTGAAAAAAAGTTACAATAAGTATTAAGCAAACCGGTATCATCGATATTCAGTAATCCTAACCCTAATGTGCTACGGAAAAGTATCTTATGTCCCACTGAAAAGTTTGACGGCAAATATGAGAAATATCATTTCCAATTCGACAGTGCTACAGATGTGGTCGACAGCGACTGGAAGCTAGAGAAGAAATAAAGTTGAGTGTCATTCATTCAAGTTCATAAATCTCCTCAGGGACTGCCCGCAAACCTTTCATTCTTATATATTTATCCACGTATTTAATCCACCAGCCCTGACGCATCCTGCATGCCAGACGCTGCCCTACGTGCTCTACCAATATTAAATGTCATTTGATCTTTACGATCGCCTATGAAGTGGGCATTATTATCACCCTCACATGACAGATCAGGAAACCAAGGCACAGACCCGGTTAGTCAGTTGCTCAAGTCTACACAGCTAGCAAGTGGCAGAGCTCAGAGCAGTGTGGCAGTCTGGCCCCAGAGTCCACGTTCCAAACCACTAGGCTTAGTCTCCAAGAACCTACAAAAAGTGCAAGCCTTAATCCCACACTTCCGTGCTCCCGCCTCACAGTCCCTACGTGGTCCCAGCTCCCTGCGCACTGCTTCCGGCCGCTCACGGTCTGTACTACTCCCTGGCTCTGCCTGAACACTCTCCTCCAGCTCTTCCTTCTTTTAGCCTTTTGTTCTCAGTGTTAAGATCACTGCCTAAAATACAGACTCCAAGAGCATTGGAGTATTTCTCAGCGCTCCACACAAAACTATAATTATGTATCCATGGGCAATCCCGGTCCCTTCCGACTACGACTACGCTGTATGGCAGGGACCCCGGGTGCCGTCTTCATCGTGTGTTGCCGAAAACTGAGTCCCCAGCACCCGGCACAAAGTAAGCTCTCAGTAATTGCTGCTGACTGAATGAATGCGCCGGTACACTCGAGCCTGGCTGGGGCTTTGTCTTCCGTGCTTCCGGGTGGGTGGAACGTACCTGTGATGACAACGCCCCCCACTACACCTGTAGTAGTGTGGATTCCCGGAGCATACAAGTTACAGCTCTGGAAAGTACTGGCTCTGCACGCAAATATGATGTAGCCCTGAATAGGTCATCTCCCCCGCGACTGGCCCGAGTTTCAGCGGCACAACGGGGTCCACGACGACCCCCGCTGGGACGGGACCTGGAAAGGAGGGAGAAGCCGCGCTTCTCCCGTCGCGTCAAGGCTGTCGTCACGCCGCGCTGCACGTCGGCCTTCGCAGCCAGGCGTCGGGTCCACGGGGGCCAGGCCCAGCGCCGCACGCCAGGCACCGCGCCCGGCACCGCCCGG
>NW_011889055.1:338002-340872 GCF_000151845.1 Pteropus vampyrus | reverse complement strand
CGATGCTTTCTGGGAATTGTAGTCTCAGGGGGGCGTTGGGAAGCCTCCGGGTGCCCTGTGGCCGCTGGTTCCCGAGGTTCCACAGCGGTAATTAACTCAGGGCGGAAGAGCCGGCGGGATCCCAGCGCTGGAACGGAGGGCAGAGGATCCCGCCGGCGGACACAAGTGTCCGTGTGACAGTCAGCCGGTGCTCAGTCTCTTTCAATGACTGAACAGGTGTTTATTTGGGGCGCCCCCCTGCTCCAGGAACCGTGCACTGCGCGCAGATGCGCCTCTGAGATGCGAAGGGAGGGACGTGCGGAACGCTAGCAATGCAAAACTATGAGTCAGTGAAATTGAATGAACTGGAGCTCTCACTGGCAAACATGGACGGCTGAATTCCAGAGGCATAATATTCAGTGAAAGCAGGAAAGACTACATTTCTGTAAAGTTCAAGCAAAACTAATGTTCTTTAGAGAAGCATGCATATACGGTAAAAATAGTATACGGGAAAGTAAAGGAATGGGAGGGACAGGAGTCGGGATATTTGTGACGTTTAGCGAGTGGGGTGGGTAAGACACTGGAGGACAGGGAAAGGAGAGGGAGTCCGTCCACATTCCAAGTCGGGTTCCCATGTGCTTGTTTCCTTGCACACATTCAAGGCGCTCATTTCATGTTTTGCACTGGATTTATTCTAAAACATTTTTTAGATAAGGAAGTGTGTATATTCCATTTTATTATCTGCAGCAGGGGATAGACATGCTCAAACTTTAAGAACCTTGGATCACACACACACAAGCAGAATAAACAAATAACAACAAAAGCCCACTACAAGTATCTTGGGGCAAGATCAGGTACCAGATGCTTGCTTAGTATTCAATGGAGAGACAGGAGCTCATTGATATCCAAAGTAGCAATGACAGTGGAAAAGGCTGAGCTTGGGGAGTTTTGCCAAGGAGCACGGTGATGAGATAAAGTACTCCACTTTGAGTGGTCCTCTGCCGAGAGGGCAGTGCAAACCACTGGACAAGCATGGTCTCCTAGCTTGGCAGTGCATACCATCCGTGGGTATAGTAAGTGTCCCATGGCAAGCAGAATAAGGTGTCGATCCCACAGGTGTGGCTGAGGGTGAATGGAAGAAGGTGGAGGCAGATACTCATACACCTGGGTGTTTGATGAGCAAAGAACACTCTGTTCTTTGCTGAGTCTTTGAATCAGAAAAAGCTGGTGATACAGAGGACTTTGGGCAGTGTTTTACTGAGGGCCACCCTTAAAGGCTTCCTATGGGCAGGGCTGGCTCATTCCGTTTAAGCTCCTGGTTAAAGGGTTAGAACTTTATGACAGATGGGTGGGGCCTGGCATGGCAAGCTTAGCCATCATCGGCTGTGTGATGTCTCCAAACATGAGGCTACAATGAGTGGTTGTGGACCATGTTCCAGCCAGAGAAAGGTCACTGCCGACTAATCTGTACTCTCTGATGAAGTCAAGAGGTGTGAAACGAGTTTAAAACCCCTGTGACCACGAACATGAGAGGAAAGAGCTGGGCGTTCACCGTGAAACATCTCCCCCAGGGGCTGGCATGCACATTCGTTGCTTTGGTCATTCCAGATCTCTTTCTTCTGTGACAACAGCAGGATTTTATTGTGGAGACCCAAATGCTCCTTTCGGACCTGTGGGCCAGGTGAGGCTCCCTGCCTGACCCTGGGCTGCAGGGGATGTGGGGCTGTGGAACCTTGCCGCGTCCGGGCCAATCACACACAAAATTACCCCAGCTGCACTTCAGGATGTGTGTGGGTGGTGGTGGTGCCCAGCTTGGTCCAATCGTAATGACTCCCAGGAGTTACATGGGAGTCGTTAAGTCGGGAAGAGCTTTCTTTTCTGTTGACTTGAACCTGGGAAGACGTACCTTGAGAGCTACCGAGAACCAACTTGCTACCTCATATAGCCTGAGAATGATGCGAATGGTAAGGCTAACGGAGTCGGGAGCACTGCATGTTCACTGGGTTTGGAGTGCAGAGGCTGATGGGAAAATCACCAGGCCTGTGGAGCTGGCCAATCAGAAGCAGCTGAATTCAGGAAGATGAAAGGAACTGCCGTCTGGTGTTTGCAGCCTTCATCCAGAGCTGGGCGTAAACCATCCCTCTCTCCCTCCCATCACCGCCTCAGTCAAAGCCTCGTCTTCCTCCTTCGTTGGTCCTGTTTTCCAAGGTTTCGGCCTGTGATTCCCTCACAAGCTTTAAATAGCTACAGCCTGTTGAAAAGCCATCTTTCCTCCACGGAATTGCTTTTGCACTTTAGTCAACAGTCGGTTGGGCATATTCGTTGGGACCATTTCTGGGTTCTTCATTCTGTTCCATTGACCTGTGTGTCTGTCCCTCTGCTGATAAACCACAGTCCGGGTTTCTGTAGCTCTCTAATCAGTTTTGAAACTGGGTACACGGATTGCTGCCGCTTTATTATTCTCCCTCAGAATCGTTCTAGCTATTCGAACGTGTCTTTCCATATGCATCTTAGAATATCATGCTGAATTTCGAGAAGAACTGCATTAAGTACCTCTATCGATTCGGGGAGGGTCGACACCTTCACTGCGTTGAGCCTCCGACCCGTAGACATGGTTCGCCTTCCCATTTACTTAGCTCTTTGATTTTTTAAAATCAGCCTTCTGTAGTTTCCAGCGTACAAGTCCTGGACATGTTTTGTTAGAATTAAACTGTTTTATTTGTATTAATAACTATAAATGTCCTTTTAATTTTGGTATCCACATGTTCATTGCCAGTATATAGAAACACAACTGACTTTTATTTACATTTATTTTATATTCTATGGCATTGTTAAATTCATTCTCAGTTCTAGGAGGAATTACTTTTTAATAACTTCCTGTGGCATAAAGC
>NW_011889055.1:330709-336742 GCF_000151845.1 Pteropus vampyrus | reverse complement strand
AAAGCAAGTCATGGAAGAATCTACCGTCATCCATACAAATGTGCACGTACTTCTAAAAGGCCTGAGAGCCCAATGGAGTGTTTCCCCAGACAACGAATGAGGAGTGGGACTTAGCCAGAAAAACTGAATGTCCATTTTTTAAAATTTTATGCAACTTGTACTTTTGTGCCGTTCACCTACCCCCCCCCGCCCCCGCCACGGGCAGTGCACTTGTGTATTTTATATCACTTTTGAACATTAACAGAAGCTGATGTTTTCATGACCCAAGGCATCCACAGATACCTGCTCCCTGTAAAAAAAAAACAAAAAACAAAAAACAATAGAACAAAAAAAAAAAACAACAGAGCGCCACAAACAGCATCTGACTGCAGCCTCCAGTCCCACTGATGCCTGCTCTCATGAGGAGCCAATTTTAAGCTTGGTAAATATCTTCGCAGTCCTTAAACACACTTTTGAGCATTAGGAATATTTTTATGAAACAAAGTAAAACTGCGAACAAATATGTGACTTCTTCCAGAAGGCCGCTGCTGATTTAAGGTGCCGTGTCGCCTCTGACTTGGGAATCGTCAGATCTGGCTTCTGAAGGGTCTTTTGCCGCAGCTTGAGCTCTCTTGTCAGGTGACAGCGGCACGGGTGTATCTGTGGGCAAAACAGTGGGGACAGTGTTTGAAAGAAGATGCCCTGACCCACATTTTTGGGGCCGTGTGGGTCAGTGAGGGACAGCTGTGGGGCAGGGGGCCCTCTCCCTTTCTGCGTGTGGCTCCTAGGGTAGTTTTAACATTTGGTGGCACATTTTTTGCTGGTGTTTTTCCTCCCTGGTCAATCCAGAGTCTTCATATCACGAGCAGAGAGTTTGGGTGGTGGAAAAGCTGAATGAGATGTTTCTAGGTATTTAACAAAAAGTTCTGGAAAGAACTATTAAGCATGGATTGCTGCTTGGGTCTCAGAGTGCGTGGGGACACTCTTTGGTCCAAGCCACCCGGTCATCCACCTGGTCACACCGCCTTGACTTTCATTGAACAACTGCTGCCTTTCTTCGCTTTGGATCCCCGGAGCGTTTCCCAATAATTGCGACACTTCGTGACGTTCGTGTTTCACTGTTCGAAAATATCCCGTAAGGTTTCTTGCAAGGATTCTGTCGGCTTTTCCTTCTGCACTGCCTGCTAAGTTCACCGCTTTCTCCCGTACGTCACCCGGCATTTCCTACTGGATCTCATGTTGTCTCTTAAATTCTTTTGATTTAGTCTTCCTTCCGACGCAGGCCAGGCTTTGCTTCGTCCAGACGCCCCGTGACAACATCGGTCTGCCTCCTAGACTGTGCCTTCTCCTCCGTCTAGCTGCTGCCAGCTTCAGGCGAGCTAGCGAGCAAGCACACCGCCTCCCCAGCTCCCGAGAGACAGACGACCGAAAGCTGCAATGCAGTTTCGTCCTCCGCCTCGGTGATGACATGCCACGGTTCCTGCAGGGTCGCTACCTGCAGACTGGCTTGCTGGCTCGCGCTGTCCATTGCCTTGGGATGTGAGCGCGGCTCCTCCTCCAGAGTGGCAGCTTTCATTCTTCGCTCGGCTGCTCTGTCGTCTGCAACGAAAGCTTCGCACATGTGAGAACCTTCTGGTTCTGAAGCATGGTTCTGCCGCCTCTCCGGCTCCTGGTTTAAGCGTGATTCTTTGTCACGTGACTGTGGAACTCCATTCCGTGAGGCGCGGTTTTCTATTTGTTTCGGTTTCAGTGCTCACATGATGTCCCCTCCCTCCTCTTGAGACGTAACCGTCTTTCCCTGCCCCAGCGTAACTGCATTTAAAAGCTGGTTTACTTCTTTTCTCTCGATAGTGCCCCAAACCGAGGGCCTTCTCCTTCACGGCAACATATTCAAATGCTTTCTCCTTTCTCATCGGAGAAAGTCCCATGTCTGTCTCTCGACATGTTTGATTTTCTCTTTCCTTTTCCCTGGATGTTTCTCCTCATTTTTCATTTTCTCATTCGGTTTACACATATCCATTTCAAAATTTAACACTCGCCCCTTCGAGCTTGTTGCTGCCTCCCTCAAAAGTTCATTTTCACTCACTTCATCAGTGAAATTTTCACTTAAAGAAAGTAACTCATCACTTATGGCTTTGATCAAGAGCCCTTTTTCCTTAAGTGAGTTTTGCGAAACGTCTCGTTTCTCCTTTAGCTGCTTAATTTCTGAATCGGTTTGTTCACGGTGTTTTGTTTCTAGTTCGGAGGTGGCAGCAATCGAATCAAACCATCTCTGATTGTCTTTCTGGAGGGTTCTAACAGGTGCGTCTTTTTCCTGTGCTGATTTTCACTTCCTGGAGCGATTTACAAGACTGCTTCAGTTCATCAGATTTCACTGCGAACTGTGGCATGATTGATGACGGGTGAAGGGCCGTGGGGGAATGAGGTCAAGGTGACCTAAAATAACATCCTTGGCATTGTGAAGCTGCTCGATGCTGAGCTGAATTTGTGCTAATTCCTTCCCCGAATTTTCGAGTTGGATTTCATTTCCTTTAGAACACGGGATCAGGTCAGTATAGTTCATCTGTAGTTCAGAATTATCATCATGGTCAAGTAAAACTCGGGCCTGAAGCTGCCGGGCCTCCTTCTTAAGTTAGGTCACTCACGCTGCGTCTTGTATACCGTGGTCATCTTCTGCTGGTTCTACCCTTTACCTTAGCTCACTGTTTTAATTTATCCTGTTCCTGTAGAAGTTCCTCAAACTGATTTATGTCAACGCTGCTATCCTCGTGACCAGCGTCGGATGTTTGCAAAATCGTCAGTCAGATCTGACATTTCTACCCTGACGCATCGTTTTCCACGTCTTTTTCTCGAATGTTGTGTGTGATAACTTCTGAATGGTTTCTTTAAACACACCCCGCCCACTACATCCGATTCTGGTGGGCAGTTTCTGTGTTCATTCATGAGGTCTGCTTCTTCGACAGCGATAGGCGTCATTTTTTGACACTCTCTTTGTAGGTGGCTGTTTCCCCCAGTCTTCTCATTTAAAAAAGCGAGTACGCGCTCTCTTTCCAAAGCATGTGCTGGCAAGTACCAGCGAAGGTACCCAACATCCGGGACATAGGAAGCTGGACATATTCCAGTGTGAAGACCTCGTCTCTCCAAATCTTTTCGCTGGATAATCTGAGTCAGTTTACCGATCTCCTTTTTGGACAGCTGATTGATCTGTTCAGTTAAAGGAATATTCCACTCAGTTAGAAGTTTAATCTCCGATTCTTGTTCCTTTTTTCCTTTCGCTAATCTTTTAGTTTCGGCTTTAGATAAATCATGCTTTTTCACTTCCGTTTTCTATATTAAGACCCCGAACCTTTGTTGCTTGAAAAGTACCAGTACGATCTGCTTGAACGTGCTGGTTTTCTCCAGGTGACCGGGTTTTAATTTGTTCTATCATTTGCAAATTCTTAATTTCCTCATCTCTCACGCGAGAGGGCTGGGTGTGTTACGTATTCATTCGCGTGTGCCGGTATTTAAGCTCACCTGCTTCCTGTTTCTGCTCTTGTGAAGCCTGAGGTAGTTTGCAGCGTGCTCTGGTTTTGATCTTCAGTCATCTCTTGATGACGTGTTATTTCCTTCCCAAGACCACCTCTTAATGCAGTCACCTGAGATAGCTCAGCTTCCAGTTCCGAAGTAGCGTCTAGCATTTTATCGTCAGTCATGGGCGCGGTTTGACCCCGCTGTCCGCCCACTTTGTTCCAATTCTCGTTTGAGGTGACTCTTCTGTTGTAGATGCAAGGCCTCACGTCTTTCTCCTCTGTGAATTTTGTGTGCCGCAAAATTTTATCTTTCCTTAAGTAGGATGCTAGACTCTAGCTTGAGTATATTTATCTAATTCCTCCTAGAGCCCTGAACTTCAAGTTTTTCAATAGAAATTTCTTTATCATTTGGGTCCCTTGCTTCTGCCCTCCCAAACTAGAGGACATTCCCTTGGTTTATGGTCAGCATCTTCCGTTTTGAGTTGTGATATTTCAGAATCTTTCTCTTCCCTGAGTTTCCTTAAATACTGGTCTTCCAGCTCTAAGTCAGAGCCGTCCAGGTTCTATGGCCTTGAGAATTTTTCAATAGTTTGCTCATACTCATTTGTTTCTTCCAACTGCCTCTTCTCAGCCTGGCACAGTTCTGCTTTTGACTGTTCTTTCCTCATTTTTAAAACCTCCCCAATAGCGTCCCCCACCCCCCCATGGAATTGATTGGTATCAACGATAGATTGTTCCAACTGGTGTCTTACATCTTCACGTGCCAAAACCAACTTTTCATGTTCCTTTTTTGATCAAAAGCAACTTTGTTTAAATTGTCACTGAGCTGTTCCATTTCTGACAGATTTTGCTTTACATTTCTAACTTCCCTTCCCCTTGTTTAGGTAAGTCATCCTTCGAACTAGAGTCTAGCATCCTACTGCTAGAGTCTTGACTAAGAGCCTGAGTTAACTTATTCTTGGTTCTAGAAAGAATTTTAATGTCCCTTAAGTTCAGAGTTCTCCTTCTGGATGTTTAAATTATATTTTTGTGACTGATTTAGCTGATCTACTAAATCTTCTATTTTATCCTCAAGCTTCTGTTTGGTTAAATACAAATCAGCCAATTTACTTCGAATTCTCGTCCTGCATATCTGATTCTTTTGTAACGTTCACTTTTATCATCTTCCAGTTGACGAACCCTCTTTCTTTCACCGACTGGAGCTTGTTTTAGTTCAGACGAAGCTGCCTCCTTCGTTTTGTTGTTTTGATAGCTGATCTTTCATCAAAACCATGTGCTTCGCAGGTTCCTGGTTCTGTTCGCCTGAGTCTTCTAACTCAGCTGTCTGAGTCCTTGGCCTCCAAGTTACATCTTAAACGACTTACTGCTGAATCCGAATTCATGTCTCTTGTAGCTGTACTTTTAATTACTTTACTCCCATCGTTCAAACCTGGAAAGTGATAGTCAAAGTTCTTCTATTCCTTGACCTCATAATGAATTTTCTTTTTCTAAAACTTGAACTCATTCTTTAAGTTTCAGGTTGCCATCGATGAGACTGTCATCCTGGTCGAGGCCACTGTCAGTCCCAGATTTCATGTTCAGTGTCAGGCGGTGCTTGCTGTGGGTGGTCCACTTCCGCCACTAGAAGAACTTGTTCCTTTTCTGTGACGCTGTCACTTTGCTTTGTGACATAGGCTTCCATTCACATTCGTCAGTCTTTTTTTTTTTTTCTTTTCTTCATCTATCTGGTCTTATTCTCTCCTTACAACATCTCTCTCATTTTCTGCAGAAGATAATTTTTTATTTATGTATTTTAGTCCATCCTCAAGTTCTTTGATCTCCTTTGTAGACTATTCTTGTTCGGTCTGTAGAACTTGAATCATTTTTTTGCATACCGTGAATTTTAGAGTCACCTGTTACTCCGACTCCCCAGCTCCCCAGCTGTCACAGTTTTCCAGTTCTACCATCCTTTCTTTATTGTCGTTTATTTTTTCTTGATGCCTACGACTTATTTCTGCCCGTTTCTGTTGATGAACATTTTGCAATACTGCTATTTCAAGTTGATGGTCATCAACTTCCTTACTTCGGGTCTGTCTCAGTTCTTCGATGGTGTCCTGCAGTTTGTAGAATTCGCTGAGATCAGAGCTGTTTGCTCCTGGCTCTGTGGAAGTCTGAGCAAAATGCCCCCAACGGCTGACTTCGGCCTCAAGCCTTGGAACTTCATTGGACAATCTGTTTATTTCTTGTCGTGATGAAATCGGGTCAGCAAGGTCATGTCATCTCCGCTGTAAGCTGAAGCATGGCGGCTGACGTCATGACCCAGTAAAGGCGATGCGGGCGTCGACGGCGCGACGCCAGCTGCAGGATCTAGCAGCTGGCGTTTTAGCTCCAGCAACTGGCGTTTTAGCGCAATGTCTTCCGTTAAGAAGCTTGATTTCTACGTCGCTGACCAGCAGTTTGCGGCTTTATCCGAAGCTCCGAAGTTTGGTCCTTCCGTTCTAGATCGCTGCAAAGGGTTTCAAGTCTCTCGTTCTCTGACCTTAAGGTCGCCTGAGTGGCTTCG
>NW_011889055.1:327439-329590 GCF_000151845.1 Pteropus vampyrus | reverse complement strand
GCTGGTGGCGGTGATTATTGTCAAACGTCATCTTTTTGGCATGAAGTCGACGTTGCTGGCATTTCTGCGTTTACGTTTTTCGTTTTTATTTCTCAGTGGCAGTCGACATTCAGTGTTGGGTCAGCTTCAGGTGTGCAGCTCAGCCATTAGGCGTTGATGAGCTTTACGAAGCGGTCCCCCCGTGACCCTAGCACGCACCTGTCGCCGTGCATCGTTATCATACCCAGTTCTAAAATGACAGAATAGACCTGCGGTGCTGATTGTGCTGGGACAGGCGTGGCTTCTGGTTTGGGGACCTTTTCTTGGTGGTTGTCATGCTCCGTATTATCTGTGAGCTTCCTGGACGTTCACTGTACCGTCCCAATTTAGGGTTTATTCTGTGCCGAGGTGGAAGAGCGTGACTTTTTTACAGCTTTCTCTTCCTTTTGTGACAGTTAAGTGAAAGGGGGAATTCAGCTTGGCCAGAGCACGCGGTGGGGGGGAACTTCTTTGTTTTGCGTGTGTGAAAATACTTTTACTTCCTCTTGAGTTTTCTAAATTTGCTTTTCACTGTTTCGTTTCCCTCAACTTTTTGCTTAGTTTAGTTGTTTAATTCTTTGGTACCCCGCCCTGTTAGCTCAGTGGGCATTTTTCCTCTTTCCAGACTTCACCCCTGTCCCCTAAAGCCTAGATGCGCAAACCTTCCTGTTTCTAGGAAAATGGTAGGACCCTGAGCGGAAGGTAAGCAGAGTGGTGACGAGGGCTGGTGTTTCAACTGAGAATCTGCTGACAGGTTATATGTAATTCCTGGTGACTTTTCAGCCCTCCGTGGCTCCCAGTAACACGGGATCAATATTCAGTGTATGTCAAGACACATTTATCAGGTTGTCACTTTGGCCCGTTAGTACATTGTGTCAGGTGAGGACGTTCGCCCCTAGCGAAGGTCTGCGGTTTTCAAAGCTGCAAAGCCACGGCAGGCCTCTGCGGCCCTGGCTTCCTCTGTCGCAGCTTCTCTGTCCACACTTTTAAATTCCAGCCACACTTTCAGTTTCCAGAGGCCGGGCTTTCTCCCCAGTGAACCTCTGCCTGGAACTCGGGGCAGCCTGTCGCCGCAGGGGCTGCCTGGAGCCACCTCCTGTGCGTTCTCGCGGTCTCCCCGCGACGGTCCGTGCTGCTAAGAGGCCTCCGGCGACGCTCCCGCGTAGACTGGCGGTCCCACCTGGGTGCTTCCGCGTCGCACCTGCCTCGCTGTAGTGTCATCGCCCCCGTCTCCTCCATTCGACCCAGCGCCTGGAGAGGCCGCGTCTTTCTCCTCTGAGCCCAGCATCTGCGTGCTTCCTCTCACGTGGCGGATGCTCCCCAAAGCGTGTCAACCCAGTTGTCACCAGATCGCCCTGGTGGTGTGTGCCCAATTATGGGAAAACGAAAACGGGTTGGAGTCGGTGGTGATTCATCCTAGGACTGTAATTCTGGGCCTGACCTTTGACTGTTTGAAAATCTTTATTGCGAGCTGCCAGTGGAAGCTGTGGCTATTACAGAGCTATTAAGGGTGTGGCGGTTATGCACCCAGAGTCAAAGCTGTCGCTTTACTGCTGTTGGTTTCCTGGATAGATTTGTATTTTCTTCCACTTAAGTGTAAAGGGAAAATGAAGGCTGGAGAGAGCCTAGAATGCTGTGTGGAGGCAGACAGTGGGCGGGCAGCAGAGTCAGGATTCCGGTGTGTTTGGGTCAAGACCAAGGTCAGAAGGAGAAGGCCCCGCCCCCCCGCCGGCCGTGGTGGGTGCAGTCGTGGGTATGACTGGCGGGCCCATTGGGGGTGTTGTCAGCCCGTGGCGGTGTCTGGCAGTGGGGCGTTCGCTTGCCTGAGTGAGGACCTGTGAGTAACCTGGCAGAGAGGCTCCGTGGGGTGGACACGTGGGAGAGTTAGTAATGGCCGGAAGGGGAGAGTTCTCATGATGCCGCTTGTGTACGGTGGGCGGGTGAGATGCTTTGTGTATCACGGGGGCAAGGCTTCCGGGGCGGTCTCATGCTCGGGGTGTCCCTAAGGAGAGGGTCGGGAGGGTGCCTTTGGTCTGCCTGCCCTCTGTGGATGCTTCCATTCAGCAGGCAGTTGGTGAGTGGAAACTGGGTGCCGCCGAGTGAGGCATGAAAGGACCGGAAGTGAGTGTCACA
>NW_011889055.1:316195-323119 GCF_000151845.1 Pteropus vampyrus | reverse complement strand
GGGCCAGGTGGGGGCCCGTGGGAATTAAGCCTGGAGTCTGGACTGTGATGGAAATGAGGGGCGTCTGGTGCAGATCACACGGCCACTGGGACACTGTGGGCTGAGCGACGTCGGTGGCGGGATTCGGCCAGCGAGTCGCCAGCTGCCATCGCTGTCCTGAGGCCCTGGCGGCTGCGACCCCTGCTGTCACTGCGTCTTCCTGTTCCTGGCTGACCCTGCTGTGATGGTGGTCCCTACTCTGCGAGCTCTTTGTCCTCACGGACGTCTGTCAGAGCCACGGTCACAGCCACCAGCATTTCTGCAGCGGTCAGTTCACTGAGCGCCGAGTGCCCGGCTTGGTCCCCGGTTCCTGGTGGCCTTTCTGTCTTGTAAAGGAGGAGGACCAGCTCGCTAGGTTCCCACGGCTCAGAGCTGGCTGAGGCCACATGTGGGCCGGGCTCCCGGCTGCCTGTCCCCCGAAGGACCAGTGCTTAGGAGCTGCCGGGCCAAGGGCTTCACGTAAACTGCTTCCCCGTGTTCCCGGCGGCTCTAGGAGGTGATGTTGCTATTCCCGCTTTAACGACGAGGAAGCCGATGACAGCTGTGGCTCCCCATCCTAAAGAGGCCGCAGGGCCGCACTGCACGGGGTCAGCTGCTCCGTGAGACCGTGTTTGAGTTACGAGTGGCGCCTCCGGACGACGCGGGGGGCGAAATGCTGGACGTTGGTTCAGTCCAGCAGCTCATACCGGGTTGGCGTTGGCCCGGCTGACACTGTCGATGGCTGTAGGCAGTTTTGGTTGTTGTGACTTGGTTGTTGCTACTGTCCTACAGAGGTCAGAGGCCAGGACGCCACTGAACACCCTGAGTGCACAGGACGGCCCCCAGCAGAGAGCGCTGGCCCCAGGGGTCCGCGGTGCCGAGGCCGAGAGCCGTGGCCAGCCCCTCCAGGTCCCCTCCAGGTCCCGGGGCAGTAGGTCACCAAGACCAAAGGGCCACGCTGCCGGCCTGCGGGGTGCACACGTGTGCCTGTTCCCTGGTCCGTTTGCTACGTGCGTGTGTATTCTGTATGATCACTGGCCTGCATTTAAAAGTTCAGAGTTTTCACACGAAAACCCGGATTTCCAGCATCTCGTAACGTCTTGGCAGACTTGGCCGTCTGGCGCTGCCCAGCAGTGAGTGGCAGCTGGCCTGCCCACCACCCCATCACAGATCAGGGGACCTCCTCCTCCTTGGGGCGGGGGACTCGGTACCCCCTGAGCTAGCCTGGTCCACAGAGGGGCGGGAATTCTCGGCGGCCAGCTGAGTGCAAGTGCCTCTCCCGGGACAGCGACTCCTGCAGCCCGCGTCCCACACCGCACCCACCGCTGTTCTGTTCTGCTCACACGGACTTCTTCTACCTTTTCTGGGGGGCTCCGTACAGCATTTCTCAGAAGCGGGGTTGCTGGCCAGCATCGACCCTGGTGTATCCCACCAGCCCCTGCAGAGTGCAACGGAAGCCGTTGGTGTCTCGGCAGTTCCTCCCGGATCCGACCCCCAGGGCCCGGTCACCCTTCTCCCTGTCATCAGTCCTAGAAAGTCGGGGTGCTGATAGCTGAGCGACTGCCCATTCACTGGGAACAAACTCTGGGCGGAGGCGGCCACAGAGCGTGCCCTTTGAGGGTGCAGCCGCTGCCGCTGCACTCGGAATTGCTTTGGTGGCTGCAGTGCCCGTGGGCATGCGGCAGACGCCCCAAGATTTAAGGTGTCAGGCGCAGGTTCTGGGATCGGCGTGCACCCCACGGTCTTGTCCAAGTGAAGGCGTTGCAGACACCTTTCTGCTTCTGTTTCTCAAATGTAGGTAGATGGCACGGCACTCAACCAAGTATAAATCCACCCGAAACTCCTAACTGCTGTGTGTGCGTGTGTGTGCGCATGCGCGCATGTCCGTGCGTGTTGCTTACACGTAGGTAGTAAAAGGGCAGCTGGCCCACAGGCCTTTAGCCAAGACCATCGGGGCCACATGAGTTTCAGAGTTCAGAGATGTTCAGATTTTAGAGCAGTGGGCACGTGCTGTTACTGCGTGTCTCGCGAGGGTCTAGGGCAAGACTTAAGCAGACTTGTTAATGTTTCTCTAGTCAAATATGACTGTATTTTGCACTAAATGGAATTCACAAAGATTATAAATGGCCTCATGTTATTTCAGGTCAAGTTTTGTGGCCAAATAAGTTATAAAAAAAACTTTTTAAATTTTGAAAGGGTGGATAAGGGGTTATGGACCTGTCTTACTTTAGTAAGGTACCTGTTGTGAATTTTTTCACTTTGAATAATGTTTCCCATACTCTAAAGCTGGAAGCCGCAATTAGTCCTGTGAGCGGGGGCCACCCACTGCCGTGACCGATCAGGTGTGAATGGGGGGCGTGGGAGGACCGCAGGCAGTGGCCAGGGCCATGCTAGCCCGTGAGCCCACGTCCCTTAAAAAGGGAGCCTGCTCTCAGCTCCGGCCACTTGTTGCCATGGCGAATGTGGGTACACTGTAGCCACACCTTCCCATTTTTAATGACACTCCAGGACGCTAATTTCCACACGAAGTTTCCTGGTATTTTTAAATGTTGTCAAGTAAAAAGAAAAAAAAAAAATCCACCACTGTGTAAGCCAAAGAAAACAAATCTGCAAGCTCTGTGTGGCCTTGGGCTGCCCGCTTTGACCTCTGGTTTAGAGACTAATCCTTATGGTATGAAACGCTGGACAACAGTGTTTGGTAATGAACTTCTTGAGATGGGGTGGGGACGTTGGTTTTGTTATCGTTCATCATACTTTACGTATATGCTATATAATTTTTGAGTGAATTTTTTGTAATAAAAATAGAAAAGTTGAAGTTGATAGGCACTTTATTTTGGAATTGCCTTATTTTTTAGCCTATTTTCCTGGTTTTCTAAAACTAGCGGGAGGTTTTCTCTTTCAGCTATGAGCTCAAAACTTTAAGGTTATTTATCCCGGAAAAGGGAACAGAAGCCCCAAGTTAAAACAAGAGCCTGCTCTTTGACAGTTTAGTTCAGGTGTCTTAGCTCATGATGTGTCAGCCTTTTCAGGGCCGTAGCGACCTGAAGTGGCTCTGTGCGTTTGCCCTCATGTGGACGGGCGTGTCCTTCATGTCCCCCGTCCTCAGACCTGTCCCCCGGGTGGTCTCAGCGCCCCCCCCATAACTCCTCCTGGCTGGTGGCTCCCTTTTATGTCTCCAGCCCTGGCTTCCTGAGGTTGGTCTTTGTCTTAAATGTCACCACTTAAATGTCCTGCTGAAATACGTCCCCAAATTGGCCCGTGGCCCCCCGGCCAGACCCCGTCCTCCGCCGTTCTGTAGGGAGGGGCTGCTGGCACATGGCAGCCGCACGGCAGCCGCGGTCCGGCCGCTGTAAAAGTCACTGTGGGCCCACGGAGCCCATGCTCTTACTGGCTGGCCCTTCACAGACGTGCCGTCACCTGGATGCCACCACGCTTCCCCGGTCCCCCGTCTGGCCCCCTGCCCCCCTGCATGTTCTTTCTCCCCAGACTCTCACTGAGACGTGGCAGTCCTGCCTCCTTCGAAGCTCTCGACTCGGTCTCTGCCATTGTTCCTGTTGCTTCAGTTCAAGCTCTCAGTTTTCTCCACTTGGACTCAGTTGTCTTCCCACCGGCTTCGCCGGCGTGAGCTGCTTCGTATCCCTTAGAGGGACACAGAGGCTTCCCCTTGCTTTCAGCGGGGCCGGTCACCATCTCAAGGCGTGCAGCGTTCCCCTCTAAATGATGTTTTTCCTCATTAATTCCCTGGGGTTGAGGATCGTGATGTTTGTGGGCAGTTAACGTGGGTGTAGTCACGGCACGGCCCAGTCGCCTTCCCACAGGACAGTGCTGTCCTGGAGGTCACGGCACAGGAAGGGTGTGGCCGGCCACCCGCGTAGCCGTGCACCTCGCGGTGGCTGTCACGCTCAGCAGCGCCTTAGGCGCGTTCGGTTATTGCCTTTTCAAAAATTTGCTGCCTGTTTTATTTTCCTCCACGGGGCTGGAGTGAAGGGCGTCTTTATTGTGTTTCCTTCCGTGAGTTTTCTGTGAGCGTCATTTGTTTACGTAATTGAGTTAATGTCCAGTTGTCAGTTTCATTGTTCGATTACCAGTTCAGTTCAACAAGTATTTATTGAGGACCTGTCAAGGTGGGGGCCGGGGTTAAAGACATAACCATCTCTAGGGACCTGAGTGGGAGACAGACAGACAGATAATTCGAATGTAGCCAGCGGTACGTCTTCTAGCAGACGTTCGGTGTCCCTGATGAAATACTCATGCCACATCTTGATTGATTCGTGCACGTGAAGGGAACTGGGTGGCACTCTTGTTCCGGGTGCACGACTTGAGGAATGCAGGGGTGGAGGACGGCGCACTCGGCCCGGGCGGGCTCGCTGCGGAGGTCTGTTGAGAGCCCGACCTGTGGTTTCCGCGAATGGCTCGGGAGGGCGATGGTCAGCTCGCCTCGCCCTCCAGGGTGTAAGGCGCGTTTCCCGAGTCTCGACCTTTCACGTTGGTTACAGCTTATTGATTACTTGCACCGGCGACTTCCCCTCGGTTAGTGGGTCCTGGCATGGGTCTCTGGTTTCCCGCAGTGCTTTTTGGTGCCGCCTTATCAGAGATCCCTTCTGGTCCAGTCAACTCGATCTCTCCTTCGACGTTTCATGAGCTTCTCTGCTAATTCCCGGTGTTCCCCCAGGAGGCTCAGCCAGATTTACGCCCCCCGAGGAGCCTAAGTCATAGGTCGTACGCAGCGTTGGGGGCGAAGCAGAGAGGAGCTGAGAGAGTCATGGTCGGGTGTTACTTACTAAGCAGGCGACAGTGACGCTTCCCTCTCCGTGGTTCTATGACGCTTCTCCCTTCCTAAAACGTAAGTCCCGTGTCTCCCTTTCCTGTGGGGCTCCGTCTCCCTGCGGCGCGTCGGTCCGGGTGCGCGCGCGCCACACTGTTTTAAGGATTGCTGATCTGCCGCGTGTTTCACATCTGCTCAGCCAGTTTCCTTCAGCTTCTCTGTTTCAGTTATTCTCTTCTGTTTTTATATAAACATAAAATTTGGTATCGCTTGTTTTCTAGTTCCTAGAGAAATTCACCTGGGTATTTGGCGCATTCATTCAGATGGTCGTTGGCGCCTGCCGCGGGCCAGGTCTGAGGGCGCCACGTGGAGCCCGGGCGTGGCCGTCTGTGTGTGGCCTGAGCTAGGCCGTGTGGACACAGCGTTCCCGGGCGTCCTGAGCATCCTGCCATCGTCCCGATGGGTTTCCTTGGTAACCATGGGTGACGTTGATGTCGGTGTACACGCTCGTTACTTTACAGCTTATTGAGCGACAGTCAGTAACTTTGCGCCTTCTTGGACTCTTCCGCGGGTGTGAGCCTGTCCGTGGCGTGCTTCTGTTTCTTCGTCCGTGTCATTTGTGTCTGGGATTTCTTTCTCGTCCCTTCCTTAGACTCCCCGGCGTCACGTGCGGCTGCCACTGTTGATGGCAACCTCGTGCTCGTACGAAGGGTGTGCGATCACCCCTGTCGGGCCCTCCGGAAGCACAGTAAGGGACACGCACCCCGCCAGGTGCCACGTCCCTCCTGGCTTTCCTGAGGCGCGCACCTCGGCGTGTCTGCCGTGCGAGGCTTTATTCTGCGTCTTAGTCATAAGACCGGGTGTGCGCTCAAGGGCAGGGGGCCGACCGCAGGAGTCACGCTCCTCCGTGGGGCGCGGAAGGAGCTGGAGGGGGCGGGGGGCAGTGGCGGGCCGAGTCCTCGAGCCTCCAGGAAGAGAACAGCCACCGCGGCTGTCCCCACGGGTTGGCACGTGGTGTCAAGGGCTCCCCGGACGCCCTCAGGGCCATGCACAAGATCCAGGGCTAAAGAGAACCCAGACGGCCGGCAGCTCGGCGAGAGCCGCATGAGCGGGAGGAGCCTCGCCGTGGCCCCCGTGCCTGCCCCGTGCCCTGTCCCGCTCGTCTCTCATGCTCGCGGGCTGCGCGACGCCTCCCCCGAAAGCGGACATCGCTTCGCTCCGCGATGAGGCCTGGCGGTCACGTGTCACGCGTGTTCCCTGGATCGTTTCTCTGGCGGTGCGTGACTCGGTTGTGTTTTTAAAACTCAGGTGTGGGCTTAAAAACCCGGAACTGCCTCTGGGCGGCTGGGCGGGGCGAGCAGGTCAGTCTGCGGAGCCGGAGCCAGAGCCAGCTGCCGTCGGCCAGCATCCCCGCCGTGTCCCCACACCCAGAACAGGGCTGCTGGCACGGCTGCGGACAGCCTGGTGGGCCAGAGGGGCGGGCACGTGCCGAGGCCTGCGAGGGCCGGGAGAGAGCGGGCTGACAGCGGCTCAGCGCTGGGCAAGTGTCGGCTCAGGCTGCACCTCGCCACCGCGTGCCAAAGTCAGTCCCAAACGGATCGAGTTTCATGTAAGAAATAAAACGGTAAAAGGAATAGAAGGATGGGAGGAACGTCACGCTCTGTCAAAAAGCACGGAGAGCAATGGGAGCCAGCGACGGACCGTGGGAGCCACGTGACCACTGCACCTCGGGCGGTCATGTCGTGACGGGAAGAAGCTGAGAGCAGCCCCAGCGGTGCTTCCCGTAGGAAGCGCTCGTCAGTGAGTTTAATGAGCACATAGAACGTTCACAGACAAGACGGATGATTAGCAAACGTAGGAGACTTTCCAAAATTGCAACTCGCAGTAGAAGCACAGAGCCTCGAGACCGCTTTTTCAATTCCCAAATCGGCAGAGTTCAGAATAAGGGTTCCCTGCTGTCTTGGGGAGGCGGGCCGGCCGCGTCAGGCGGGGGGCGGTGGAGGGTGCATGCCGGCTGGTGTCGGCGCGTGCCGGCTCTGTTTGCAGAAGGGCCGGGTGTTTTGAGGACCACTCCCAGCATCCCAGCCCTGTCTGTCTCTGGCTGCCCGACCCCTTATCCGTGCAGACGCTTTCCAAACAGC
>NW_011889055.1:314385-314960 GCF_000151845.1 Pteropus vampyrus | reverse complement strand
AAGGGCCGGGTGTTTTGAGGACCACTCCCAGCATCCCAGCCCTGTCTGTCTCTGGCTGCCCGACCCCTTATCCGTGCAGACGCTTTCCAAACAGCCCCTCCCCGCTCTGCCGACCGCCCCCGCAGCCCGCCGCCCTGCCTGCAGGCTCCGAGTCTGTCCAGCTGGCCCTTCGCTTCCCCGAGCTCTGCAGCGCGGCCTCCCGACTGCGGAGCGGTCCTGCACTGCTGTGCCTGGACACCGAGACCGGCCCGGCGCAGGCCAGGTCCCCAGCGGGCGTCCCTGTGGCCTTGGCCGGTGTCTCCTGTGTCCCCCCATCTTTGCCAGAGTCCACTTTCCCCAGGCGTCCCCCACCCTCCCCAGACACACCCACTGTCCTCGCGTGACCTGCCACCGGCCAGGGGTTCCTGGTCCCTGCGCTCGAGCGTGCCAAGGTTCACAGTCACCGCGGCTCCCGTCGCTCGGTGCCACGGCTGGGCTGCCGGGCAATTCCCGCCCAGCGGCCGGCCGGCTTCCTCCTGTCCGCGGCTCGGCTGCTCCCTCTCCCCAGCGCCCTGCAGCTCGGCGGCTTGGTCCAG
>NW_011889055.1:311478-313835 GCF_000151845.1 Pteropus vampyrus | reverse complement strand
CTGGAGGTCACAGAGCTCGCACGTCCCTCTCCAGAGTCTGTGCTCTTACCTGCTTGTGTCATAACAGCAACAAAAGCCCTGTTTTGAGCTTCCTAAGAATGACATACGTGTTATTTCTTAACCATAAAACCTGTTTTCACAGGCGAGGACACAGGCACAGAGACGTTAAGTGGCCCGCTCAGAGCCACACAGCCTTAGGTGGGGGCCAGGCTTGGAGCCCCAGCAGGCTGCTGGCCTCTCCCTCAGCCCTCGCCCCCCTGCAGGGCTGAGCCCCTCGCTGGGCGTGGTGGGGGGCGGCGCTTTCTGAGCTCAGGCTTCTATGGGCATTTTTCAGTTCTGCCTTCAGGGAAGTAGGTGGCAGAGGAGAGACACGTGTGAGCTGCTGTGGCTAATGGGAGCACGTGGGACAGGAAAAGGCCAGCCCCCCGCCATCCGGGCGTGCCGGGTACCGGAGTCTCCCGGAATGCCGCAGGAGCTCCCAGGCCTGGTCCGATGCCCCCCTCCCAGCCCCCGCACCACTGTGTTGATTTCGTAATTTGGCATTTTCGATAAGTTCTTAGGAACACAGCTGTCACACGTTGTGGCACAGCAGACGGCACGGCTGCCGCCACCGTGGGGACACTGGGCCGGGCACGTGCTTGCGTCGTCTCCTCCGTTAAAGCCCACCGAAATGGTAGGAAGGGGACGTTTTTTAAATTCCTGGATATTAAAAAACACGATGCCGAAAGCCATTCGGAGACAGTCTTGCTAAGCAGGAGCCCCACGGACGACTGTTCATTTATCGTGCGAGGCAGGGCAGTAGCGTGGGAGGAAAATCTGCAGAAACCTGTTCTATATCCATTTAACAAAATTAAAAAGCAGGGTGCTGAGAAAAAGATACAGAGTTCTCGGACGTTAGAAAGTCAGCGAGGACCGAGAGAGGACCGTCTGCAGGAAGGAAGCCAAGTCCGCGTTCACGTCCTTCCACTTTCCGGGGTGGAGGACGCCCCCAAATTTACATCATCAGGAATAGCAGGAAGAAACAGAAGGCCGTTATGGGACGAGAGGACCTCCCTCCCGCCCGTCGTCCTGTCCCCAACTGAACGTGTCACGTGGCTCGTCACACGGAAGACACCCACCTTTTTGCCTCTGGCAGCTTGAAGATTTTCGTTGACCGAATGGTTCTTAACCGGGGTGGGGGGCAGCTCCTCTTTGCCCCGATTTGTCAGGATCTCCAGACATTTTGGGTCACCACCAGCGTGACCAAAGTGTCAGTTTGTGGTGCCAACGTCGAGAAAGTAAACTCTAAATTGCATAGCAGCCTCGCCACCCAAACTTTGCCTTCACCTCCCGAGACGTCAGAGGCGCAGACGTTCGAGTCTGAAAGCTGACAGTTGGCCGGGTCGCGGACGTGACGTCACTGGGAAGTAGATAGAGTCTCCAGGGCTTCACTGTGCCTGCTCCGCCTGCACGGTGAAACTTCAGGCGTGACATCGGGAACGACAGTCAGCCTGGAGCAGAGCTGCCCACGGTGAGGACGACCGGCCCGTCCCTCTGCCACGTCCGTCACCGTCACCGCCCGTGTGTCTGCTGCCCTCCCGGGCGGGGTGTCGGGTGCAGCCACACAGCCCTGCTCTGACCAGTGATGCAGACGGCCATGACTAATCAGACTTGGCATGGGAAATACGGCGACTCGCCACCCTCCCCTAAGAGCCGTCCCCACCCCAGCCTGGCTCAGCGTGGGTGTCACACGCCAGGGTTCCCCACCCCGCCCCCTCCCACCGCGATCGCAGCGAGAGCTTCAGGAGGTGAAATCCCTTTCAGCTTTGTCCTCCAAAAATGTCTTTATTTTGCCTTCCTCTTTGAGGAATAGTTTCATTCGATGCAGAATTTTGTCCCTCAGCTGGCTGCAGTGTGCCCGAGAACAAGTCAGCCGCCCCTCCTCCGGCGGCGCCCTGGGCGTGACTCGGCCCTCACCCCGTCTGCTCTCGAGCGTTTCCCCAGCTTTCAGCAGCTCTGTGACTTCGTGTGAGCCTGTCCCGCTGGCAGGTGTCTGAGCCTGGATCCGTTGGGTGGGTGTCGTGCGTTACTGTCAGAAGCTCCTTGGCCACTGTGTCTTGGACATTTCTTCTGCCCACGTTCCCGCTCCCTGACGGCAAGCGACAGACCGATGGTGTCCCATGGGTCTGGGGCACTTCACTCCCATTCTCCCCTCTCCGCATATTGGTTCGGATGATTCGTTTCAGTTTCCAGAACTGCCAAAGTCTCTCCTCTGCTCGTGCATCCTGTCCACTGGGCCCTTCAGCGTGTTAGTCATCGTCCCCGTGGGACACGCCCAGCGTCCTGGCTACACCCCGAGCTGCGCTCTCTGTCTCTGA
>NW_011889055.1:309271-310883 GCF_000151845.1 Pteropus vampyrus | reverse complement strand
AGCTGGCTGCAGTGTGCCCGAGAGCAAGTCAGCCGCCTCTCCTCCGGCGGCGCCCTGGGCGTGACTCGGCCCTCACCCCGTCTGCTCTCGAGCGTTTCCCCAGCTTTCAGCAGCTCTGTGACTTCGTGTGAGCCTGTCCCGCTGGCAGGTGTCTGAGCCTGGATCCGTTGGGTGGGTGTCGTGCATTACTGTCAGAAGCTCCTCGGCCACTGTGTCTTGGACATTTCTTCTGCCCACGTTCCCGCTCCCCTCTGGCTCCCTGATGGCAAGCGACAGACCGATGGTGTCCCATGGGTCTGGGGCACTTCTCTCCCGTTCTCCCCTCTCCGCATATTGGTTCAGATGTTTCGTTTCAGTTTCCAGAACTGCCAAAGTCTCTCCTCTGCTCGTGCGTCCTGTCCACTGGGCCCTTCAGCGTGTTAGTCATCGTCCCCGTGGGACACGCCCAGCGTCCTGGCTACACCCCGAGCTGCGCTCTCTGTCTCTGAGCCATCCCGAGGTGGCTTCGACTGAACGCCAACAGTGCGGGGAAGCTGGTGACGCGCCTCTTCCCCGCCCAGCCCCTCATGGGACGGCCGGTCAGCCTCATCTGTCCCCACATGTGTCTGAGCTTCACTGTGACTCTTGAGTCCTTGGGCTCGCCGCAGACTTCGAGGGCGGGATGGAAACCCTCAGACCGGTGGGACTTGTGTGGTGGCATCGGGAAGGCCTTGCTCGGCTCCCCGTCCCCGTGACGGGGGACCACCCCTCCTGCTCCGTGTCGGGCGTCCCGCGTGCCCTCTGCCCCTGCTTTGCCCTCCTGCAGGCCCCGTGCGCCTGGCGTAGGCGGGGCGGGCTCAGTCCTCCCCAGGCACAGCCCGGCGCCCGACCGCCCGCTCGCTCTGCCCTCCGTCCGCTCTGCCCTGACGTCCCCTCTGCCATCCAGCGTCCGTGCTTCTAGCCGCAGCTCACCGGTTAGCGCTCACGCTGTCACCAGTTTCAGACAGCCTCTCTGGCGTCCCGGGTCGGCGTCAGATGTCCCCCTGTCCGCTCTGCCACCTCCTGCGGGCCGCCGAGCTCCTCCAAGCCTGGGCTGTCCTCCGCGACGTGGAGGTGGTTGGGAATGTGAGGGGGATGCTTTCCTGCAGAGCACCCGGAACAGTGCCGGGCACACGGCTCGCAATGCCAGATGCTGGCCCTCAGCTTCCAGAGGGCCCCCACGCCCGGGCCTGTGCCCCCACGCCCTGGCCTGTGTCCTCGTCACCCTGGCCTGTGTCCCCGTCTCCCTGGCCCGTGTCCCTGTCGCCCTGGCCCGTGTCCCCGTCACCCTGGCCTGTGGCGGCTGGCTTCCATGGCCGTCCTGCAGCTCCGCGAGCTGGGCTGTGTGGCTTACTCGTGCTGGCTCAAGCGAGGGCGCCTGGCCAGTGTTTGTCCAGTGATGAACTGAATGACAAGGCTGGTGGCTGACTGCACGCGGCAGCCGCCTGTGGTTGAATTCGGTGCTGGCTGCGTGGCCGCGCTCACTCATTCTGAAAATTCTTTTGAGCGAAAGCCTCGTTAAAGAGCCGGTGTCCATTTTGAGTCATCCGTGGTGCCCTTTCATCCATCCAGCTGTGGTGTCGGGACCCTGGTT
>NW_011889055.1:308278-308726 GCF_000151845.1 Pteropus vampyrus | reverse complement strand
CCTCTGCCCCTGCTTTGCCCTCCTGCAGGCCCCGTGCGCCTGGCGTAGGCGGGGCGGGCTCAGTCCTCCCCAGGCACAGCCCGGCGCCCGACCGCGCGCTCGCTCTGCCCTCCGTCCGCTCTGCCCTGACGTCCCCTCCGCCATCCAGCGTCTGTGCTTCTAGCCGCAGCTCACCGGTTAGCGCTCATGCTGTCACCAGTTTCAGACAGCCTCTCTGGCGTCCCGGGTCGGCGTCAGATGTCCCCCTGTCCGCTCTGCCACCTCCTGCGGGCTGCCGAGCTCCTCCAAGCCTGGGCTGTCCTCCGCGACGTGGAGGTGGTTGGGAATGTGAGGGGGATGCTTTCCTGCAGAGCACCTGGAACAGTGCCGGGCACACGGCTCGCAATGCCAGATGCTGGCCCTCAGTTTCCAGAGGGCCCGCACGCCCTGGCCCGTGTCCCCATCACCC
>NW_011889055.1:304439-307058 GCF_000151845.1 Pteropus vampyrus | reverse complement strand
TCTTTTGACCAGAGAGAGCTCTTTATAACTTTTTCCAACTTTTCAAAGTGTTTTTTAAGTTGACGGTTCATAGCCAATGATTGTGCCGCGCTGTTTCTGTTAAACAGCACATGTCATCGACAGGAGCGACTGGGTTGTGCGTCTGTGTTCTAGGCTGTCCCCTGGGTAGCAGCAGGGGCCTCCCAACCGTGTCCTGCACTCGGCGACTGGAATTGTCCCCTAGAGCTCAGATCTGAGTTTTAGGTCTGCTAACCGTCGGTGGCCCTCCATGTCCTCCAGCTCATTGGTGGGCAAACCTTCCTTTTCAGCCAGGTGTCCTCACCCCAGGTCTGTGGCCTGTGCTGGCCATTAGCCCGCTGGCTGCTGGCCAGGGCTCGCCTGGGTTGCACCCTGGGACAGCCTGGGGCTTAACACAAGCCGGGCCCCGCGCCAGGGGTCCCCACTCAGTTGTTTTTTGGGGGAGACGAGCGCTCCAGGTAGTATTGTTTGATCACAACTTTGTTGAGATAGACTTTGTACATCATGAAACTCACCCATTTTAAGGGTTCCAGGCAATGGTTTTGCGTTTGCCGAGTTGTGTGGCCATCACAACAGTCGTTTCAGAAGTTTCGTCACCCCGGTAAGACCGTCGCCCGCTCATCCTCAGCCGCCCCCAGTCTCCTGTCTGCCTTGGCGGCTCTGCTGCTTCTGGCCATTCCTTATGATGAGTTGGAGTCACCTGTGTCGATCTTAAAGCGCCTCCGGGCCGTCACTTGTCACGGTGGCTGAAGACCGCTGCCCTTGCCAGCATTGTTCTTTCTTTGTCTGTTCCCCGGGTTCAGCGGGCTGTGCCCAGGGCTGTGTTTACATAAGCTGTGGACGCAAAGGGCCCTCGGAACCCGGGCCGAGAACTTGATGCTCATGCGCCCCGCCATCTCCGGGGTGTGCTGTCAGACGTGCCGCCTTGGGAAGAAACACGCAGGCTCGGGCCAGCCCCGCCGGCGGCCAGCACACGGTCAGAGCCAGGACGGTGGACCGGCCCCTCCACGTCCTCTGTCCTCATTGTGGCACTTCGTAAAATGTTTCTCACGTTTTTTTCCTGCTTAAGTAAATTTTGAAATCTGAAGCTCGGCTGCATCCAGGTCCGAGCGGCTGCATCGTGGGACTAGAGTAGGCCGGGGAGTGAGGGGCCTGGAGTCCCCTAGAGTCCACAGAGGGGAGTTGCCCAGTGTGCGGTGGCCTTGAAGTTGTGACTCTGCCACAAGCCGGAGTCGCTGGGGCTTGTAGGCTTAGCACGTGGTCACGGCAGGGCTAGCAAATAGATTCCGTTCCGCGTGCCAGCGGGGCACGAAGCCAGCTGACCACACAAAAAGCTGCGGGGACGCTCACATGTGTAGGAAAGCGATAAAAGTCAGTTCCAGTTATTTTAAAACGTAACAATTCATCTTCGTCATGGATTGATCGATAAGGTTTCTGCTATTGTTGAAAGTCAAACGTGATTGTTACTCATCTTAGAGATGCCGTCGACGTGTGGGCAGAACGCCATCATTTGGGGAAATGACTCAGAGGACAGCGCTACTGGATGTGTTTCGCCCCGGTTGTTACCAGGACACTGTCTGCTGGGCCATTGTCCCTCTGCAAACACCCTTTCTCCTCGGCATCGTGCACGGGCTGTTTTTTCTGTCCCCTCACCATCCCTTTAGGGTTCTGTAAACTCTCATAGGACTTTCTAAACTGCTTGGTGGCCCGGGTAACATTGTTTCACTTACAAAGTGTCAGGGGGGCCTTTATTTTAAAAATCCAATTGTGTAGATTTCAGCTTCCTTCCCAGAAACCGATATCTCTAATGAGATAAAACCGGAAAAGCACACTCAGCACCCGCTGGCTCGCTGGGGAGGCGGCTGTGTCGTCCAGAGAGGGTGCTGGGGAGGCGGCCGTGTCGTCCAGAGGGCCGGCGGGCCTCGTGAGCCCTATAGCGGGAGCCGGCAGCGTCATGTGCATGGTGGTCCCCAGCAGGGCGAAGCGCAGCGCTGAGCTGCGGGCCTGGCCTCCGCGATGTCACCGTGCCATCCCCGCCCTCGGGGGCCACGCGCTGCTGCCGCCCTGGGCCCGCGCTGGCAGGTCACAGCAGGTCGGCCACAGCTAGTCTTGCTCATCCAAGATGCATTCAGGTCTGTGCAGGTGACCAGAGCTTAAAGTCCGCTTATTAAGCGTTCTTTCCATGCCCTGTTTCTGTTGTTCATTTTAATTGGTCTGTCCGAGGGACTGTCAGTAAAACACCAGCAGGACTAAGATCTGGGTGGGCTTGTCACCCGACACACAGCTGTGATGTTCAGGGTCACGGGCCACTGGTGTTTGTTTGGTGTTCGTGTTGGCTCTTGGGCCCACGTGTGCCATCCAGGTGGCAAGAAGGCGGGTGAGCTGCTGCCGGGACCCCGTCAGGCCAGCCACCACCCCGAGATACGGGTTGGGCGTGTGCAGGAGCCCTCTTTGGGGTGAGCAGAATCGGGCGGTGATTGGAGGGGCCAAGGCTTCTCCTGCACACGGCTGGGGTCGGCACACTGGCCTGGCCCGGATCCGGCTGCCGTGGCTTAGAGTGGCTTTTGCACTTTTGAGTGATTGGAAAAAAGTCAGAAGAAG
>NW_011889055.1:302581-303419 GCF_000151845.1 Pteropus vampyrus | reverse complement strand
CCGTTTATTAACGGATTAGAAGGAACTGCTCAAGGTGGCACGTCCCAGTGCGACCTGGTGTCTTGGGCCGATGGACGGGCCTGAGTGGGCGCCGGTCCAGCGGTCTGAGTCATCGCCATCTCCGGTAAGGACAAGGGCTCGCACGCCGTTGAGCATAGACCGGGCCGAGCCGTGTCACTTGGACTGCGTGTTGAGGCAGGCGGGGCTGGCGGTCCAGCCGGGGTCTCTGTGGCTCCTGACCTGTGTGTACGTTACCTTTCAGAGTCCCAGTTTGTCGCTTAAAAGCACCTTTTCCTGGGCGTCCGTCACGCACGGACTGGAGGAATCGTGATGCTGAACGGCCGCGCTCCCCGTCCGCGCACGGGGTGCTGCTGGCCGCTTTCCTCCCCCGCGGGCAGACGGCGCCCTGCGCACGTTCTTCTCTGCCCCCGGAGACCCTCCGGTGCTGGGTCCGCGGCTTAGACCCGCCCGCCCCCCGCTGTGGGCCCTCTGGGCGGCTCTTCTGTTTTCCTCCTGTGCTTTCCCTGTCTGTCCCTGCCGCCACTTCCACTGTGCGTCCCTGACCCTGTTCCAAGCCCTCGCCAGTCACTTCCTCGTCCACGCCCGGGGAGGCTGTCCCCCCCCGCCCCCACCTCAGCCAGCCCTGCGGCGTTTCACAGCCTTCTCCCCACTCGGTTAGGGCGGCTGTGACATCGCCAGGCGGAGGGACCGTTTCGGCTCCGTCGTCACCTCATGGGACCACTGTGTGTGCGTGTGTGTGCACGCGCGTGTGTGCGCAGTGCGGCGGCCACCTTGCTGTGGGGGGCGTGGGTGGGGTGCCCCAGGGAAGACGCACAGT
>NW_011889055.1:291829-300131 GCF_000151845.1 Pteropus vampyrus | reverse complement strand
GTGAGGCCTGTGGTCATTCGAGGAGCTGACGTGTAAGCGTCTGCGGAGGGTCCTTCCTCGGCGGTGGCCGTGGAGCCCCGGGCTCGAGCACAGTGCCGGCCACTCCCGAGCTGCCGCGTCGGTCTCCCCAGGCCGGTCTCCCCGAGTTTGGGAGCCGCTGGTTGGGGCGTTTCTGCTCGTTCTGAGTTGCTGTTCTCTGCAAACTTCTGTTCGTTTTCTTTAGTTTCGCTTGCGTCGCCCCCGATGTAAAACCTGCCGAAGCCCCCCCCCCCGGCATCCTTCATCTCCGCCTCGTTGTCTTAATCTCCGGGGTGACACCTGTTAGCCACCATGCGTTGCCTTTCTTTTCTGGGTTTCTAACTGTGAACTTTGCCTTTTCCCCACAGAGCGGAGAAAACCGAAGTCCTCAGTGAAGACTTGCTACAGGTAACGACGTCTGGCCCTTTGCAAACGCCCTGCTGGAGGCCCGCAGGGAGAAGGCCGCGGGGAGAAGGCCGCAGGCGAGGGCCGCGGTCCGCTGTGTTGCTCGTTCACTCACCCGGGCCCCCGGGGAACGCGTCAGCGTGCTGGGGGAGGGCAGAGTCGCGTGCGGTGAGGGGCACGTGAGGCTCGGTGTCACGTGACGGAGGTCAGATGGCGCAGTCCCGCCGTCTGGGGCCCGGTTGCTGGCACTGCGGCCTGGGCAGGGGCCCTGGGCAGGCCGAGGGCTCTGCCTTGGTGCTGTGTTGGTGCCCACGGTGGGCCCAGCCCTGCCACCCGTGGGACACACGGCCCCTGGCTCCAGCCCCGAGTCGTGACTCCTTGCTCCCTCTTCCCATCTGGTTCCTTAGCTCTGGGCCGAGGGGGTCCTGAGGGACTTCGGATCTCGGTGACAGTGACCAGATCTGCCAGATCCACCGTGAGGCCATAGGGTGGTCTCAAGTTCTGAGCTCAGACTCTCCCTTTTGTAGGGAGGGCGTCTCCTGTGGGGACCTGGGCCAGGCCTGTCCACTCCGTCCCTCAGAAGAAGGCGTCCCTAACTTTGGGGCTTCCCCCGGGAGGCCCGGAGCCCCTCATGCACCTCACTTCACCCAGCCGCACCCCGTCCCCACCCACGCCAGGCGCTTTGAGGAGCACACGGCCCCTTCGCAGCGGGGCCTGCGTGGCCCCTGCTGGCCTCCCGTCTGCACAGCCTGCAGCCCCTCCGCGCCAGCACGTGCCCGGGGAGCCGAGACCTGCTCCCGGGCGGCGGTCTGTCTCTTTTTTAAAAATGCTGCTTGGATTCTTCTGGGTGACGTGCTGTGTGCGAAGGGCTCCGTTGCCACGTGCAGGGGATGCGCAGTTTCTCAAGTGCTCTGGACGCCGCCCGCCCCTGCCCCCCTCTCCGGCCCTGGTCTCCCCTCTCCTGCATCCTCCCTCCCCCAGGCCTCTCCTCCCCTGCGCCTGGCCGTTCCTTTGCCTCGGTGCAGGTTGGACCCGGCACAGGGCTGGTGCTGAGGTGTGTGGCTTTGCTGCCACCACCCTTTCTGATGGCCGGTTTTAGCTGAGACTGTTCCCTCTCCCTGCAGGTGGATTTGGCCTTTAAGGAACCTAAAACCTTCAGTGTTAGGGACATTGGTGGTTCTCCCCCAGGGGACTTTGCCCTGAGGGGAGCTCTAACAGTGTCTGGGGATAGTTTGGTCATCACGACTCGGGGGTTGGGGGCTGGGGTGCTTCCGGCGCCCAGTGCACAGAGGCAAGAGGTGCCACCGGACGCCCCGTAAGGCCCAGGGTGGTGCCTGCAGCCCCTGTTCCGGCCCAGAGGGTCGGGAGGAGGAGCCCCGCTCGGGATGGCCGGACCTGCCCACCGCGGACGCCTCTCCTGCTGAGGCGGCGCCGTGTCGGGAGGCTGCCGTCCGCTCCAAGCCCCGCTGACAGCCGCCCGTGTCTCCCCCAGATCGAGCGACGCCTGGACGCGGTGCGGGGCATGTGCCACCAGTCTCACAAGCGCCTGATGGCCTGCTTCCAAGGCCAGCACGGCACCGACGCCGACCGGAGACACGTGAGTGCCGGCCCTATACGGCTTCCGCGTGTGCCCACAGGCCGCCCCGAAGGCGTCTCCCAGCCGAGGGCCCCGCCCCCGCTGAGCCTTTCTCAGACGCCTTCTACTCGAGCCGCGTGTCATTGGACGTGTCGGTTAGGAGCCCTTGGTGGCCACAGGTGACGAGCTGTCTTGACGCCAACTTGGAAAGCAGACCTTGCTGGCTTGCTAGAGAAGGTCCGGAAGTCAGACAGACTCGAGGCGAGGGGCCGGAGCCCAGGGTCCTCCCCTGTCCGCCCCACCTGGTGTCTGCCCCGCCCCTTCCTCAGTGACAGCCCTCGTGGTGCGGGGGTGGCTGCCGGCCGCTTCCCCGGCTCGTCGTCCTGTGCGTGTCCAGCGGGGCAGAGCACATCCTGCCCAGTGGTTTCCTGCTGGAGTGACCCAGCATCGTCCCGGGCCCTGGTGGACGGGCATCTCTGCGCTGGGCTCTTCACCCCCGCCACCCGGGAAGGGGTGAGGTCGGGCGAGGAGACGGCGTGTGCCGTTGGCTCAGGCTCGGGCAGCTCGTCTAGGGCGGGGGCTGTGGTCCTGCCTCCAGCTCACGGGCTTCGCCAAGGAGGTCCTTACGGGAAGCCAGGACCGTTACGGAGAGGAGGGGCGGAGAGGAGGAGAGGAGGACGGTCGAGGGTCTACTCCAGGCCCTTTGCCCGGAGCGCCCAGGCCCGCCAGCGGAGCGCACGCTGTCACTCGTGAGGCGGCTCACTCACACCGATCGTCCCTGCGTTCCAGGCACGAGGGAACCGACACAGATTCAGTCTCGCGACTTGGGCAGTTTGCACGGGGGAGAAACCAGTGATCTGAGGCAGGTGACTGAGAATGGGTGTCAGTGATAATGAAAAGCACCCCCTGTCCTCTGCCTTCCAGAAAAAGCTGCCCCTGACCGCGCTCGCTCAGAACATGCAGGAGGCGTCAGCTCAGCTGGAAGAGTCCCTCCTGGGGTAAGAGGTGGTCGGCCGCCTGTAGAAAGAGCCCGGCGCCCCGCGGGCCGGTGGACGTGGGCGGGTGGTGTCCCCGGCAGCCGTCTGCTGTCCCCCGTCAGACAGAGCAGGACTGGCTCAGCATGGTCCTCGGGTGCCTGATCTAGTGGACGTGTGCTTGTCGTTTAAAGGAAGATGCTGGAGACGTGCGGAGATGCTGAGAACCAGCTGGCCCTCGAGCTGTCTCAGCATGAAGTCTTCGTGGAGAAGGAGATTGTGGACCCCCTGTGCAGCATAGCGGAGGTGGGTGCTTCCTGCATGGCGGCCATGACAGTCGTCTGTGCCTTTGACAAACGCTTCCTTTTGGAAATAAGGGGAGTAAATTGAGGGCGTGAAATCCTTCGCCTAAGAGAAAAACATAAATATTGCGCTTTCAAACGTTAAGCCCCAGCCCCCCGCAGCTCACCCTACTGGCGTGCGTTCCCTCCCAGGTGGAGATCCCCAACATCCAGAAGCAGAGGAAGCAGCTCGCCAAGCTGGTGCTGGACTGGGACTCCGTCAGAACCAGGTGAGGCCCGGCGGGAGGGCACCCGACACACGGCGTCACGCGGCCTCCCCGCCCCCAGCCTCGTCGCCAACACCGTCCCCAACACCGTCCCCAACACCGGAGGGAAGCACTGCCCCGTGGACCATGGCCGTCGTCACAGGGACACACCCCTGACCTAGACGGGTCATGGTGGCTCACACCTGCCGTTGGGCCTCGCTCTCCTGCGGTGGCGGTGAGGACCATGCTAGACCGCACTGATCTCAGCGGACCATGGTGACTGGAGGCAGGAGAGGGAAGGAGGAAGCCTGAGTGTCCTAAGGGAACGGGGTGGGGGTGGGAGGCACTGAGGGCACCCTCTCATCAGGCAGAGCGAGGAGCAGACGGGTCTGCGGTGCCGCTGGGGCGGACAGAGCCCCATGGGCTGTGGTCACCCTCGGGTCAGATGCTGCTGCGTCTGGGGCCACTCGCATCAGACCAGGCGGCCTCCCCAGAGGGCTGCTGACTGCGCTGACGTCAGCCCGGGCTCACGCCCGTGGCCACGGCCTCGGCGCTGTGCTCGAGGGCGTGCGTGCCAGCGACCGGCGTGGCTCTCCCCTCGGGCCTCTGAGAGCGAGGAATCCCGGCAGCCACCACCACGTCTTTCTCCTACTTTGTCACAGGGGGTGACACTTTCTGTAAAGGACCAGACAGTAAATATTTCCAGCTCTGCAGCTCAGACGGTCTCTGTCGTGGCTGCTCAACCCTGCGCTGTGACACAAAATTAGCCCTAGACAGTTGTGAATGAGCGTAGCTGTGTCCCGATAAAACTTTATTTAGAAAAACAGGCGGCTTTGCTGGCCTTCACTTCGTTGTTCGCTTTTTAATCCATCGAGTCCTGTGAAGTAGAATTCTTTCTGTTTGGCAAATCTGTGGAGATACAGCTATCATTTACTGAGTTTCTACGTGTCAGATGCTTTCATCACCGATTCACAAAATCTGTGACAGTGCAGCTTTCCTTGTTTCTAAGATGCCATGAGCATCAGATGCCCCACTGATTTATTATTCGCTTTGGGGGCACAGGGAGAAACACCACTCCGTTAAATGTACAGATCAGTTATTGCTGCCCCGCCCCCCCCCCCCCCCCGCGCCCCTCCTGTTGCTATAGTGCGTTTGGGATTGGCTGGCGATACCATTTGGAACATTAGTTTTCACGAGTGTTTTTAATTCTCGAGGTGTCTCTGTAGCCATCGGTCGCTAGCTCCGTGACCGAAGTTGTGGCTTTTACTGCTGGCAGCGGCCACAGGTCAGGGAACAGCACGGGGTCCCCGGAAACAGGGACGGACTCCAGCGGCACAGGGCATGTTCCGGGCGGAAGCAGGAGCACAGGGTGTTTGACGCCCGGGGCCCATGATCGCACAGCCCAGGAGGGCGGTGTCGCGGGCCGAGTTCCGGCAGTGGGGCTCGTGGACGGGACGCGGTCAGTTCTGCTTGGAGCAGACGGCACGCCCAGCACCGCCAGCCGCCCCTGGGGGGAAGCCAGCGGCCCTCTGCCTGCTTCCGCTCGCAGAGGATAAGCCCCCCCTGGCGCCCAGGCTCTGAGACCCACGCCAAGTGGAGCCAGGTCGGGAAGGTGGTGCCCACAGCCAGTCCTCGGGTCCCGGCGACCCGCGTGTTTTGCAGGTGGAACCAGGCTCACAAATCCTCAGGAACCAACTTTCAGGGGCTTCCGTCAAAAATAGATACCCTAAAGGAAGAGATGGACGAAGCTGGAAATAAAGTAGAACAGTGCAAGGTACGGCGATGAGTGTACTGGGAGCCATCTTTTGGTTTTTGCCAATGATGGATGAAAGGTCGTATATTGCAAATTATTTAATGTTGTGTGTAATTCATGTCCATACTCTGAACGATATGAAAGGTTGTTTTTATTTTCTTCTTTATTTTCTAAGACCCTGCTTTCCTTTATAACCAGATTAAAACATTATTTTTAAAAATCCAAGTAGGATAGTTTTTAAAAACTTGACGAAAATGTCTAAGCTTGTTTAAAATAAAGAATAGGTGGGCGGGGGGGGGGGCGGAGAAAATACCATAGCAAAATGTCCTAAAGTTACAGCAATTAAAACAATGCACTGTAGGCACAAATGTAGACATTCTAGAGCAAGCATTATTGTATTTGAAGATTTAACATGTAGTAAAGGGGTTTTCATGCATCTATGGGGAAGGGAAAGATTATTTTTTAAAGGTTGCTAGGACAGCTGGTTTGTAATTTGAGAGAAATATAACTTTTTTATCTCATAAGTTAAATTCTAGATTAGATGGTTAAGTGATCACATTCTCCGTGTGTCTATCTATGAAAGTTGATGCTTATTCCAAATGTTATTTGAGGTGGTAAAGGCACGGGTCTCGGTGACGTTTAGGGTGACCTTAGAGCTTTCCTCCTCTTATTATTCATCATTTTCCAAAAACGATCTCTTTATTTCTAGCCTTAGGTCTGTTTTATTTCAGTTCGTTCAGGTCATGTTAAAATTAACTTTCAAGGTGGCAAATCTTGATCTGTTAACTGCGGTAAAATGATGTTGTTTAAAATAACATCTTGGCTTAGAATAAAAGCCGCACTCCTGAAGGCGCGCGTGCGTAGTAGCCTTTGCATTTGAAAAGATGATATTCAGATAAATGCTTCTGATGCGACATCTCGCGCTGGCTTATTCCTCCCGTTCAGAAGAGGTGCAGCTCAGCCATTCTCCCGGCAGCCTCGTCCACGTGCGTTCTGACCCACGTTTGGCTACTGGCTTCGTATTGGACACGAATTTGGCTAGAAGTTCGGGGAATTTGAACTGGTCCTTTGTGGACCGATGTCTCTTCTCTAAACTTCCACACCGTGGCTTGTCATTCACGTGGTGAAAACTTACGCAGATATTTTCTCTTTCTCGCTTTACACTAACTTCCGGGTGATTTCCTGAGATCTAAGCTCCATTTCACTGCTTCTCTCCTTAGCTGTGTCTGATCTGCTGCTGAAATAATAATCGTTGAGCTTTGGATTTCATGGACTGTAGTTTGTCATTTCTAAGGTTCTAATTCTTCAAGTCTGCTTTTTTGGATAGCACGTTCGTTTATAGTACTTACTTTTAACGTCTTCAATGACTTTATGCATGCTTATTTAACAGTGTCGGGTGTTTCTGTTTTCCGAAGATCTCTGTGAGAGTGTTTCGCAGTTTTCTATTGCGAGCTCATTTTAAGAGGGGCTTTATCCGTGGGAGTCCTGGGGATTTGGAAGGGAGTCCCCCCAGAGAGTATTATCAGTATGGGCCATTTTTACCTCATCTGCCTTTCCCGTCCTCTCTTTCTCTTCCTTTTATGTTTTTTCTTGGGCGGAGGGGAGGTGGGATGGGGACCCATGAATTTACTTTGTTGCTTTTCCGGTTATTCTAAAAGTATGTTTGTTATTTCTACTTAGCATTTTCAGATTTAATGTTTTTCTGTAAACAAAGCCTTCACGTTAATTTGTGTACCTTGATGCTAAAAGTAGAACATAGCACGTTAAAAACACATACTTGAAATTCTAACGTGTCTGGGGATATATGAACATCAGAAAGATATATGTACATCCAGTTGCCTAAGACATTACTTAAAAAATTTTTAAGCATTTTTACGTAATTCATTTACATGAGTTGAAAAATGTCAGAAGTATAAAACGATACACAGCAGCGTCATTCTGCCGCCCCCTCCTCCTCCTGCTCGATTTCCAGTGCCCTCGACGGGTGACCCCTGCCTCTAATTCTCTGTTCTCCTCTAGAGGCATTTTTATCCAAAGTGGCGATAAAATTTAACACCCCCCCACCCCGCCCCGTTTCCCCCGTACGGCACGTCCCGTAAGCCGGGCTCTGCCCCTCCGCCCCGCTCGGTCCACGGGCAGTCGCCTGGGAGGCCCTTCCCAGTGAGCTGCGAGGAGCCGCCGCCCCAGGGTGTTCGTGGTGCCCGTCCGCGTCGGGCGCTGCGCCAGAGCGCACTGAGGTTCACGCCCGGGCGCCGTAGGCCCCGGTGCGCTCAGCGGCCCACCCTCTCCGCCCTCTCCAGGACCAGCTGGCCGCGGACATGTACAGCTTCATGGCCAAGGAAGGGGAGTACGGGAACTTCTTCGTGACGGTGAGCGCTGGCCCCCACGCAGAGTTGCCACCTTGTAAAAATTCATCCATTTTAGCTTTTTTTTTTTTTTTTTTGCAAAAGATTTCGTTTTTAGTTTTGCTCAGCCACCGTGTGTGTGTCCATCCGATGCTAACGTTGCCTTTGTTTTTGGATGTGGGTCTGTTCTCAGCTGTTAGAAGCCCAAGCAGATTACCATAGAAAAGCATTAGCGGTCTTAGAAAAGGCCCTTCCCGAAATGCAAGCCCACCAAGGTAACGTACCCCGCGTGCCTGTGTCGCCTCTGCCTCCGCCTCCTCACGGACCCCTCTGCATGCACCTCCCTCGCAGCCTCTCTGCCTGGGAGGGCCCCGCTTCTCAGCAGACGTTCATCTTTGCCCCTGCATTCTCTAACTTCTTCCAAACCCAAATTAACATGCTAACGGGACATTTACAGTGCCTCTCAAATCTTCCGCTGATGAGAAAGCCGGGCGCTTTGGGGGAGTTTTCCTTCTAAATAGGCTTGAAGAACTCTGTGGCCTCTAGCCATCTTTCCCCAAGGCGCGCGTCTGTTCCACGGGCCTGGCCCTGGTCCGGCGGCAGCAGGACCGTGCCTTCGGGGACAGGCTCTTGCGCTTTGCAGAAGGCACTTTCAAAGCCAGTCCTGCCGCACCGCCATGGGGC
>NW_011889055.1:275412-288164 GCF_000151845.1 Pteropus vampyrus | reverse complement strand
TGCTGGACGCAGGGCTGGGGCGCGGCGTTGAGGGTCCAGCGTTGGGGCTGCGGCGTGGGGGGTCATGGGGGACGTGGGGGTGCTGCGTGGAGGGGTGTGGGGGATGTGGGGGAGCTCAGCGTGGGGGGTCGTGAGGGATGTGGGGGGCGCTGCGTGGAGGGGCATGGACGTGGGGGCGCGGCGTGGGGGGGCCGGCGTCCCCCGCCGCTGTGACGGCGCTGGCGTTCTGACTGAAGGGCCCCGCGTCTTGTCTTGGGGGGGGCGGTGTCCCTGCCACCACCGTCATCTGTCATCTTCGGTGGGAATGGGGTCCGCAGCGCCCCCTGCCGCGGCGCCGCCGGCCTCACGCGCTGTCCCGCTGCAGACAGGTGGGCGGAGAAGCCGGCCTTCGGCACGGCGCTGGAGGAGCACCTGAAGCGCAGCGGCCGGGAGATCGCGCTGCCCATCGAAGCCTGCGTGATGCTGCTGCTGGAGACCGGCATGAGGGAGGAGGTGAGGCCGGCGCCCTCGCTCGCTCCCCCGTCCTCCCCTGTCCTCCCCCGGGGCGTGGCCGCCGCGCGGGGCCGGAGCGCCCCTGGGCTGCAGTTTTCACCGCCAGGGCCTGCGTGTCCTGCTGGCCGGTGTCGGGGGGGGTGGCGGGGGGGGGCTTTTCATACCTTATTTCTGATACCCCGGGAACCAGGCTCCCCTGTGTATCTGGGGGCTCGGGCCGGGCGAGGAGCAAGGCCTCATTCTCGGGAAGGCTTCGCGCGGAGGGCGGCGTTCACACAGACACCCGCAGCCAAACGGGGCAGGAAGCTTGCACGGGCCGAACCAGCCCCTCACGAGCCAGTGCCAGACCCAGGAACACCCCAGGCGCCCTGCTCGTCACCACCCCCTCCCCCAGGGACACGCCCCACCTCCCAGTAGCCTGCACCAGTGCTTCTCGTCCAGGACCAGCTGTGCCCTCCTCAGGGGACATTTGGCAAGGGCCGGGGACATTTTTGGTTGTCACGGCTTGGGGGAGGCGAGTGCTGCTTTCGTGACCCAGACTGTCGGGCGGGGTGCTGGCGACATCGCACAGCACCCCCGGTGCAGACGGACCTGGCCCCGCGGTCTGGTCTGCTGAGGTCCCACCCCCACTGGCCGGCCCGGTGTCCCCGCGGCCTCCGCGCCTGGCCGCCAGCCCCGTGTTCTTAACGTCTCGGGCAGTGGCGGTGACTAGCACTTCAGTCTAGCAACTTCTCTTGTGCTGTCCGTGGTTAAAAATGTTTCCTAAATATGAACAATCTGTAGCAGGCACCCCGTGGAAGTACGAAATAGTGCGTTTAATAGATTTCTAACAGGCATGGGTGTCTTCGCAATGGGGTGGGCAAGAGCTGGCGTTGCTTAGTGTGGCCGCTCGGCTTGTCCCTCTGCCCTGGCGCATGCTGGGTCCTCGTCACTCCCCCCGCAGCCCTGCCAGGCAAGCCATGGGACTGCCCCACAGCTGGGGTCGGAGCCCGTCAGGTCCTCACCGAGCTCAGGGTCAGGCCCACAACTTGAACCTGGTGCCTCCTGCCTCTCGTTGCCCCTCAGGGCCTCTTCCGAATCGGGGCCGGGGCCTCCAAGCTGAAGAAGCTCAAAGCTGCGCTAGACTGTTCTACTTCTCACCTGGACGAGTTCTACTCAGACCCCCACGCCGTGGCAGGTGAGCTCCTCAGGTGGGCGTCCAGGGGGCAGGCGCGGCCTGTCCGACAGGTCGCCAGTTACGAGTCCAGTGCCGACTTTAGGTTTCGTGGAGATGGTCTCCTTACAGGCCTAAGTGACAGGAGGAAGTGTGCGTGTGTGTGTGTGTGTGCATGTGTGTGTGTGTTTCAGAGCCCATTTCTTTGTTTGCCTGACCATTAGGTGCAGGTGCAGGTAGCTTATGGCCCAGGTGTTTGGGGACACGCTCGTGTCTGCTCCCCTCCTACCTTTGATGCCTGGGGAAGGTCACGTCTGTTGAGAAAGTGCTCTGGGAGGGACTTCGTTTTGCGTCGCTCGCTCTCGGTGCATTTGCAAGGCATGGGGCTGCGTGGGGGCGTTTGATTCCCTACGCGGGTTCTGCATAGTTGGGAGGTCGTAACTGAGGTCATTTCAGTTTGCAGAATCGCGTGTCCTGACGTTTGCCCCCTGCCCTGTTCATACTCAATGTTCACGATTTCAGGTGCTCTGAAGTCCTACTTACGGGAGCTGCCCGAACCCCTGATGACCTTCCACCTGTACGAGGAATGGACCCAAGTCGCTAGGTGAGTTTAAAGAACACTGAGTTTTTAAATGCAAAGGAAACGATGTAATGTGTGCGCTTTGCAAGTCCTTTATTGCCGGGGATCATCAAATGACATTAGGGTGGTTGCCGAATAGCCTGGCCGCAGTCCGAGGCTGAGGGTGGACATACTGAGTGTTGTAATTGCTAGGTAGGAAAGTCGCCACTCACACTCCGCCTTAAGTGCATGTCATTTCGGGGAAAGAGGACAGGTCGCGGCACCCGCTCAGTGGACTGGCTGATCAAACCCCCCTGTCTCTTGGAAGCCCTGTCCCCGGGGACAGGTGTCGGGCTGGCTGGTGGCGCCGTGCATGCTCATCTCACGGGGGCGCCACCGTGCAAGGTTGACGTGGGCGCGAGGGGTGCCGCGGTCCGCGTGCCGAGCGCCTGCCACGTGAGAGCGCCGTCTCCGCACCCCGCCCTGGGGTCGCAGTCAGCGGCCTAGCGGCTGTGCTCTGGGACTCTCGTCCCTCACCCGCGCCCCGCCCAGCTCCGTCTGTCTGGGTGGCTGGCTGTGGGCCCTGCAGCCTCGTTCGGCGAGTCCCAGAGGTGGCCCCTTTCTGCAGGTGCCCGACTACCCCCCTGAGGGAACTGACCTCCGTCCCCAACCTCTGTCACCGGTGGTTCCTGTAGGAGTGAGCCATTTGCTCCAGTCAGTCAGTCACCCTGTCACTTCGAGTGGGTGTTTGCTGTTGCTGTGCAGAGGATTTGAGAGGCGAAGCCCGTTCTAGGCCGGTGGCCCCTGGAGCCCAGCCTGAGCCAGCCTGCTGGGAATACCCGTGCCTAGGGCCCGAGCAGTGGCGTGGCAGTCAGTGTCGGGTACGGGACGGTCTGGGCGTGTTTTACTGGGGAGCCTCCCCACCCCTCCACCTGACCCTCTCTGCTCCGAGACCCCCAGACTCGTCCCCGTGAGGCAGTCAGCTTGTAAAAGCAGACGTCTGTCTTCTGGTGAACTGATTCTGAGCTTGAGTGTTATCAGCTTTGGCCACGGTGCCATCCCAGTGACACGGCGACTGGCCTGTGGAGCGTGATCACGTACAGCCCTGTCTCTCACGCTCCAGACTGGCTCTGGGCGGAGGGCGTCTGTGTAGGCGGTATCTCGGGTGCTCTCCTGCTGGTGGGCGGGGTGGGCTCTGCTCTGCAGGTGGTGGCCCGGTCCTCATGGCCAAGAGTGTGCTCACTGGAGCCGTGTGGCCGCAGCAACCCCAGAACTGCTTTGTAGCAGGATCGGCCTCTCGCCCAGGGCCTTTGGCAGTGTCCAGAGGCAAAGACGGAGCCCGGGAGCTGGAGCTCGGCCAGCTCACCCGGGGCCGTGCCGCTCATGGGACGAGGGATCGTGGGACGTGGACACACACGAGTCTAGGCAGAATCTTGTCTCCGGTGTGACAGGCATTGGTCCAGGCGGTTCCATGTGGCATGCCTGTGGAATTTCACGGTCACCGGTTTTCACATCGGGAGGCTGAGTCTCAGTGAGGTCAACTAACGGCTCAGAGTTATTGGTCCTCGGCTCCACGTCTGTTTATTTCCCAAATCTGTGCCGTTTTCCAGCCGTGCTTTCTCTGAGGGGAGGCTTCTCTGCTAGTGCAGCTCGTGAGCACAGCTATCACTGACATGTGTTTTACTACGTCGTTACAAATAAAACTTTTTTTCTCAGTGTGCAGGATCAAGATAAAAAACTTCAAGATTTATGGAGAACGTGTCAGAAGTTGCCACTGCCAAACTTTGTTAACTTTCGGTACGTATGGTCAGCATCCTGCACGTTCAGCCACCGTGCTGCGGCGGCTCCGGCGTGCACATGGGTTTATCCCCAGCAGAGGCCACGGAATTCACGCAGGTGGCACACTCGGAGTGCTGTGGGCCGGGGTCGCCTGGCGGTGCCTGGCGTTGCAGGGCGTGGCCTGTGGCGCGTGTGGCGTGGTGTGCGGACACCCGTAGGTCAGTGCCTGGCCACTCACCATGGCTGCCACTGGGAAAAACACTTGTGAAAAGTTGGATTCACCGTACGTGGGAGTTCGTCTAAACTGTCCAGTGTGTAAAAAGCAAAAATTAATCATTATTTATATTTTTTGTAGTGTCTTTCATATGCAGTACATGATTTATTCGAAAGATCATAAATCATCCTACTGAGATTTTAAGAAATGGAGATTATAGTTCACGGTCATGCCACCCTGAACACGCCTGATCCCGTCTGATCTCGGAAGCTAAGCAGGGTCAGGCCCGGTTAGTCCTTGGGTGGGAGACCACCTAGGAAGACCAGGTGCTGTAGGCATAATAAATAAAAATAATAAGGTCTCGTAAGCTGACCCGGTCCTTGCAATCTGTGAGGTCAACCAAGGGTCGCTTCGCCTAAAAAAAAAATAAGAAATGGGGAAGGAAGGAAGGAAACGGAGATTATATGTTACGTTATGGAATAAGTGCGTTTCTAAGAAAATTCACCGTAGAATAAATTTCTGGAATATGATCTCTATTTCCCCTTCGGCTTAAAATGTACATTTGAAGAAGCACAGAGAGGAGGGGAAAGGGCTCCTGCTGTTGGTGATAAAGTCATTTAAAATCAAAATTTTGTAAGAGGGCTCGGTCCACATGGCGAGCACTCTCCCGGTGACACGGCTGTCCCGGTGGCCCGCCGTTCGGTTTGGGCTCCGTCACTCTCCCGGTGACACGGCTGTCCCGGTGGCACGCCGTTCGGTTTGGGCTCCGTCACTGAGCTCAGTGACAGAGTCCTTCCTGGCGCCAGGGCTGCCGGCCTCCCGCGGGCGTTGTGCTCGTGCGGTCCCTCGCCCTGTCATTCAGCCGGACCCGGAGCACAGGCTGCTGTTCTCAGTCTGTTCAGTGTCTGACGGCGGTAACTGAATTCCGGGTGTCGGTGCTTTGGGATTTGGCCTTGTATTTTATTTTACTCTTTGTGATGTCTGTGAACTGTTTCTGAACAGGGCGTACATTTCCGTGGTCTCTCTCCTGTCCCTGTTTCCCAGCCCCCTGTTTCCCCCGAGGCACAGCCGGTGGCTTTGGTGTCTTGTGTAGCCCCAGCAGGAGCCGGCGCCCGTGTGAGCAGCACGTGCAGACACACGTGCACGCATCTCTCTCACACCCCCGTTTCCCCGAAAGCTGACAGTAGCCTGTATTGTGCACATCCTTCTCCTCCTGGCCTTTTTTGCGTAATATCCACCTTGGAGGTCCCCCACGTCGGCACGCAGTAGCGTTTACGGCTGCTCAGCACTGCGCTGCGTGGCTGTGTTGTCATTTGTTTAATCAAACCCCTACTGGTCGATAGTCGGGTTGTTCTTAAGTTTTTGATTTATAGTGTAAGAGAGTACATTTGTATGTTAAATCGGACATTTTTATAATTGTAACATAAAGCATTTTTTAAATGTAGTCTCCTTTGAGCAGTCCGCCTACGCTTGTGTTCTGCCACGTTTGCATGCACTTCTGTGTTTCACTGTGTTTGTATACGTCGAACCCACCGTTAGTCACATTGTAAATTATTCTGGGGAAGAACAGATAGAGCCTCAACACGGCCCATGGAGGCTGGGTCGCTGAGGTTCACGTTGGAGCGATTTCCTCCTCCGAGCCCTAAACTCTGTTCCTAAAACAGCGCTGAGCGTTGGTGACATGCTCTACCTGAGCTGGGCGGGGAGGCGGTGTCCCGGGCCTCTCTGAGTGGGCGGCCACCCTCTCCTCCTCAGGTACCTGATCAAGTTTCTCGCGAAGCTCGCACAGACCAGTGACGCCAACAAGATGACCCCCAGCAACATCGCCATCGTCCTGGGCCCCAACCTGCTGTGGGCCAGAAACGAAGGGTAGGTGGATCGTGCCCGTTCCGTGCTGCTGGCCCCGGCTCTCCGCCCAACGGTAGGAACGGAACACAGCTGGCGGTCCACACCCTGTCGCCGGGCGCATGTGGGCCAGTCTGAGGCTGACCTTCCCGGTGAGCCGACGTCCCCGGGGCCCTGCCGTGAACCATGTGCTGGCCACTCAAGGATGCGGGGGACACTGTCCCCGTCTTCACGGGCCCCGCCCCGAGCAGCGGGCAGGTGAGCGGCCGTGGGATAGCCCGGCGCACGTGCGGGTCACAGCTGTGTGGTGGCTCCTGTTGAACTGCAGGCTGAGCCTGCCCTCCCGCTGGAACTTGGAAGGAGCTAGAACTTTGCGCCTGGCTGGAAATGGGGGTGAGGCTTTTCTTCCCGGTGGGAAATAGATTTGGGGCATCCACCCTGGGACCCAGCTGCTAGGGAGCGCAGTGGCCTCAGTTCTGAACTAAAGCCACGTGCCATGATGTTGTCACCTCACGGCCCCCGTGCCACACAGTCTGAGTTGGGGGCACGGAGCCCGGCCCTCGCGCACCTGCCGTTCTCATGGGCTGACCGTGGACCGGGGTGCGAGGCCGACAGCGGGGTGCCGTTCTCACCTGGCTTCCTCTGGTGTTCCCGGCGTCCAGACGCTCCGCTTCCGAACGGGCATCTTGGGACCAGCCCGTCCTAATGGCAGCCTTAGTAACACGCGTCAGTGCGGGTGGCTCAGCTTCCGGCGTGAGGGGCCTCACTGCTTCGTGGTGGTGCCGGTCTCAGAGCTGACGCCCTGGGGCCCGTCCCGGCGGGAAACGCAAGCCCGTCCCGAGCCCGTGTGAAACCAGCACGCGACAGCCGCCGTTCACGGGCTGTCACACACCGGTGTCACCACAGTGCCACCGAGGGGCGGCGGCCAGCCCGGCGATCCCCCACGTCTGTAGGCTGGGGCCCCGTGCATCTAACTCTTGCGTTTGTGCTTAAACGTTTCACGCCGTGAAAACGGAAGCCGCGCCCCGGCTCGGCCCGCAGAGACCGGAGGCTGAGACCGGAGGCCGCCCAGGGCAGCCTGTGACCCCGCGGGCCTCCTTTGCAGGACGCTGGCCGAGATGGCAGCCGCCACCTCCGTGCACGTGGTCGCCGTCATTGAGCCCATCATCCAGCACGCCGACTGGTTCTTCCCCGGAGGTGAGTGCTCCCGGGCCAGCGCGGCGGTAGCGAGGTGGCGCGGGACGTCCCCCGAGACCGCCCGCGGCCGCAGAGCCGGCGTCACGTGTCCGCGTCTCCCTGCGTCCGCATCCCGATGCGGCGGCAGGCCCGCTGACCGCGTTCCACTTCATCCCACTGCACGCTGGAGTCGCTCCTTGTGGGTGCATCCCTGGCGCCCGCTGGGTGCCGTCCGTTGGCTGGTGAGAGGAGCGGGGGCCCCGGAGAAGCAGCCCCACAAACAGACGTCGTGACGCACGGCGACTTGGGAAGATGGTGGCGGACGGCGATCTGGCCGACTCAGGCGGGGGAGGGCCCGGGCTGCTTTGGAGGGAGGCCGCCCCGGCCAGCAGGCGTCCCCCCGGACGAGGCGTCCCATGGCCCCGGCGGGCGGTCGCAGGCTGCAGAGGGGCCCAGCGGGAGGCCGGCCGGGCCTGGCGGTGGGGTCGTCAGCTGCAGCATGGAACCAGGACGCGTCCTCAGGCAGTGGGTTTTCACGCTGTGCCCGTCGCAGCCCCGGCTCCCTCGGGGGCCCCACGCCCCATTGGGGTTCCGGTCAGGCAGGAGCTGGAGGTCCGGGCCCCCCTGCTCAGCCAGGGCAGCCTGCCAGTGCACCCTGGGGTGCAGGCGCCGCGGGGCGGGGCCTCGCTGTCCTTCCCTTTGGGCTCCCTGCCACGGAGCCACCCCACGCCCTGGGCGGCTCGCCGAGTCCTGGCGGGTGGGCGGGCGCTGGCGGCCGGCCCGAGGCGCCTCCCAGAGCGCGAGGCTGGCAGAGGCCGCGGGCGGCGTGCGGTCTGCGTCGCCTGTTGTTTGTGTTCCACGTCACACCGTAAAGGCCGCTCAGCGCCTCGCCCCGCGGTGCGAACGAGTCACCCACGCTCCTCGTCCTCTTCCACGGTCCGTGGGTTGGACGGAGGCGGCACCTCGGAGGGCCGCGGCCCGAAGCCCGGAGCTGCGGTTCCGGTGGCCGCGTGCAGGCGCTCGGCCCTGCGCCGTCTCACGTCCACGTGTCTGTCTCTCTCCTTGCAGAGGTGGAATTTAACGTGTCAGAAGCGTTCGTACCTCTTGCCGCCCCAAATTCCAATCACTCGACCCACACGGGAAACGAGTCCGACTCGGGGACCCTGGAGAGGAAGCGGCCGGCCAGCATGGCGGTGATGGAGGGCGACTTGGCGAAGAAGGAGAGGTGCGTGTGGAGCCGACCAGCCTCGCGCCGGCTTCGCTCAGCCCCGGGGACCTGGTCCAGCTCGGGGGGCCTGTCACGTGCAGGCGGCGCCCTAGGGCCACGCCTGCGAGAGTCCAGGTGGCTTCAGGGTTCTGCTCTGGTCCGCTGCAGACATCGCTCTGACCGTAACGTGAGCACGTTCGGGCACCTAGCATTCGAACGGTCGCACACGACTCCGTGGGCTCTCACACACCCACGGCAGCGTGGCGGCACACACACATCACAGTCACTAAACGTGCTCAATGGGGGGAGAGAGAAAAAACTTACGTGTCGTGGGCGTGTGTCCAGGAACGATCGTGAGAACGGCCACCTCTCGTGGTGACGTCTGCGATTGGTGTTTAAAGACACGTTTTCGATGTGACTCAGCTCCTCGGTGGACGCCAGCCCTGGGTCCGAGGTCTAGCCAGAGAAGCCGGTTTGCCGTTCTGGGGGAGACAGTGGCTGTGTTGGCCTAGCAAGGGACAGTGTGTCTCCGTACAGGGCTCCATGGTGACTCGTAGGCTTATCGGAGGTGGTCACGGCTGCTCGTGACGAGCTGTCAGATGCCCCCGCTTGAGCATGTGGCGATGCCACCGCTCCCCAGCAGTGGGACGTGCTTTCCCGCGTCCCTGCTGTCCTGGGAGTTGCTGGCGTTGGAACTGAACCGCAGGCTCTTGCTTCAGTCACCCAGTCTGAGAGCGAGCTTGGGTTTTGCTTATTTTTAACCCGCTGCAGAGGAAAACCTATTCCGTCCCTCTAAAGCCCACCTTTGTTAGGTGCAGGAGTTTTCCCTTCACACGTCCGCCCCGCTTCCTGCTGACAGACTGCACACCCGCATCAGCCTCCACACCCGCTAGGTGGCAGAGTGCGGTGTTGGGGTCTCGGTGGCATACGATCCATTCCGTCTGCCTGGGGGCTCTCCCGCCAGCCCACCCAGGAGCACGCGCTCAGGGAGTCACGAGTTGTTTAGTTTTTGAACTGAAGAGGAAGTTCTGTAGTCTGTATACCCGCGGGCTTACGCAGAAAGCGAGTCTTCCTCTGGCCTGCCCTCCAGCCACCATCTGCCTCCTGGAGCAGCCGGTCTGAGTCCTCTGCCGGCAGATCCGTTCTCTGCAGACACATCTGAGCTTGGGAGGCAGCGTGGGCTCACCGCCCCCTGCCCAGGGCAGGACTTCTGCACTCGGCTGTCACCTTGGGCCCCACACACTCAGATCTGGGACAGTGGGCTCCTATCTAGCGATACGGCCGTGAACACGCCAGTGTGACATCTCCCACGACGAGGCCTGTGTGCCTTCAGCTGCTCACACCCGACTTGGTCATTTCTGGGCTCTGGCTCTCTGGGTTGCCTTGGTGACAGCGATGCCCATTCGCCTGGTCCTGCGCTTCACTGCATGCTGGGCAACTTGGGGGCTGTCTGTGTGTGGGCGTTGGCACGCGGGCTCCAGTGGGCTCTGTGTCAGGAGGTGGCTCGCATGGCATGCTGACTGTCTCTTCTCTCTGTAGCTTTGGTGTGAAGCTTACGGACTTCCAGGCCTACCGGCGGGGTGGCGCCCTAAGTAGGAAGCACACATCGCCTGCTTCCCAGCCGCCACTCCCGCCCGCAGACGGCGGCACCTCGGCTCCAGCTGGCCCAGAGCCCCCTCCCCAGAGCTCTAAAGCTGAGAGCAGCACAGGGGGTGGGCCTGTCCTGTCGTCTGCGGGCACGCTGGAGCAGGGCCCGAGCCTGGGCGACAGCAGGTAAGGAGGCTGGCTTCTGCCGGCAGTGGGTGCTGGGCGCCCCAGCCTTCCTGTGGGGGCTGGCCTGAGGGCACAGCGTCCCTGCCCCAGACACACCCAGCATGCAGTGAACCACATTTGCCTCCACCCTCCGGTGGGCTATGGGTAGGGGAAGACTGCAGATCGCTGGCTTCCTTCCCTGGTTTCGGAAGGACGCACGTCTGTTTGCATTCTTTACTCTGCTGCTCTCTGTGGAAGCCGGAAGCCGGAAGGTGTCTAGCAGTGCCGTGAGCCTCGTCTTCGTGTTCGGTGTGTGCTCAGCGTCCACGTACTGTTTGCTGTTGCCATCTAGTTGCCAGCTAGTAAACGTTTGAATGTAGCAAGTTAGTTGGGTGATAGTATGCCGGGCATTCATTCAGTCACCCACCCACCCATCCACCTACTCGTGCATCCATCCATCCACCTGCAAACCCATCCATCCATCTTCCCATCCTCCCATCCACCCACTCACCCACCCACCCATCTGTCCAGTCAGATTTACTGAATAATTGAGCACTGAGCAGTAGGTGCCAGATGCGGTACTGGGCACACTTGGTGACTAAGACGCCCCCCGCCCCTGCCCCCCGCAGCTCCCTAGCTTTCAGCCTCGTAGGGGAGTCGGTGCAAGAGCACAAGGTACAAAACATGACAGATTTCCTTGAAAGGCTTCTCTGTTGCTTACCCTTCTGGTCAGCCGCCTGGAGTGGGCTAGGGATAGCGACTCCAAGGAGAAGGGCCTTTGAACCTCTGAGCTTGAGGGTTCGATCTGATCTGCCTGGTTTCAGCTCTCGGCCGCGACCCAGGCAGCGGAGCCGCCGAGGCCACTCGCGGTGGCGTCTGAGACGGCGTCTGAGCGCCGAGCGATCACTTAGGGGGAGAAATAAGTGCGTGAGACAAGGACGGCCTGTCTGTCCACAGCTTTCCCTGCGCACGGAGATGCGCGTGCCTCGGGGGACCATCTTTACCTCCCCTGGGGGGAGACGGGGGCCTCGTGGTGCGCGAAGCTGCTTACGCGATAAGAATCTCTTAAATCCTCAGAGCCGGACTCCGAGAGCTTTGTGCATTCCTGAATTCCTTTTTCCTTACGTAATGTGGGGAAGTTCACTTTTTGGTTAAAAATAATGAAGGCTTCAAACTTCTTAGAGCTGCTTTTTTTGTCGTTGGCTTTCCTTTTTCCCAGTTTTCTCCTGGGGCTTCATGTGCTCACCGTGAGCTCTGTGTTGGCTTCTCAGCAACTGCTGTTTCTCTTATGTGTGTTTGCTTTAAATTTTTTGCGTTTGAGAAGAGCGTTGGTGAACTCACACATTTCCACGTAGCTGTAGCATTCCACTGGTTTAACCAGGGCTAAGTGTATCATTTACGATAAAAACAAGTCTTCCCTGCAGACAGACAAATAGAACGTCATCATCTGTCCGCCCCTCGGCGCTTACGCTCTGTGGAGGCTTCTGTGTACGTTTCAGAAACGGTGTTCGCCCTTCGGCGACCTTGAGGAACGGTAGCTGTCGGGTTCCCTGTGAAAAGCAGCTCTGGGCCTGTAGGCAGAGTGCCTGGGTGGTGACCGCTCCTTGCTGCTGGCCAGCTCGGGACTGCGATCGGCCCTTAAGGGCCTCGGTTTCTCCTCTCAAGCCTGCAGCACTGACACTGGCCGAGCCCTGAATAATTCAGAGAATCAGTGTTTCACCGTAGCTTTCGCTTTTGTATATGCCAAAAGCGCGTTATTTTGAAGCCCAGAAGCTCCTTCGGGTGTTTTAATACTGTGAGTCGAGGCACAAGCACACTAGAACTTGAAGTTTCCTGTTGGTTGCTGTGACATGTCTCTTGTGATAACTGAGTGGCAGAGCAATTGGAAGACTGTCTGATGCAGTGAGTCTCGTACGTCAGCGGTCCCGACCTTTGTGGCACCAGGGACCGGGGCTCCTAGAGCATCTAATGCCCGATGACCTGAGGTGAGGCCGAGGCAGCAAACGCAGATGAAGCTTCGCTGGCTCATCCCCCGCTCACCTCCTGCTGTGCGGCCCGGTTCCTGACAGGCCAGGCAGGACTGGGACCGGTCCATAGCCCAGGGGTTGAGGACCCTTGTCTTGTCGTATGTGGGCTATGTAGCCCGGTGCGGACTATTTAAAGCTGCAGGTCATCTCCTCGCTTGAGCGGGTGAGAACTGTGGCTGCCGGCACATGTGTCCCGGTGTGCCTGGGCCTTTGGCTGGCACGCCGGCGTCCTGACTCGACCCCTCCCCCTTCCAGCCCCCCTAAACCCAAGGACCCTGCAGCCGCACCCACAATCGGCAGGAACGGCGGTCTGGCGGCCGGCGGCCCGAACCAGGCGCAGCCACCCGCCAGCTCCCACCAGCTGACCGCCAGCCCGGCTCACGGCTCTGCGGGGTCCAGCCCTCACACCCTTCGCCGAGGTGAGTGATCACGGGGGGCGGGGGGCGCGGGGCGGTCGCCAGGCCTCCTGTGAGCTGCCCCCATGTCGCAAAGCGGCAAGCAGAAACGAGTCCTCAGCGAGAGGGCTGGGTAAGGCAAGGGCGCAGAAA
>NW_011889055.1:272960-274142 GCF_000151845.1 Pteropus vampyrus | reverse complement strand
GTCGCCAGGCCTCCTGTGAGCTGCCCCCATGTCGCAAAGCGGCAAGCAGAAACGAGTCCTCAGCGAGAGGGCTGGGTAAGGCAAGGGCGCAGAAATGCGTCCCCTGAAAACTGCGTTTAAGCCACGGAGCCTGACACACCACGTCACCTCTCCAGCGGCGTCCCCCGTTTTCAGAGACCCGGGGTTTCCAGCCCTCGCTCTGTCCCGGGATGGCCACGCCTCTGCCCTGGCCGGGCTCTGGGCTCCCGGCGCCGCTGTGCCACCTGGCCCGGGGCTGGCTTTCTGGGCCCTGACTAGCATATGGTCCGGGCCGTCCCCATCCTGCCCCTGCGGCCCCCACCCAGGGCCAGGGACTGGCTTAGGACACAGCAGACAACGTGAGCCTGTGGCTGGAACTCGCAGTGGCTTCCACGCGGACCGCACCCCCCACAGCCACCTGGCCTGGCCAGGCCCCTGCCGAGCTCCCCCTCCCCCACGGGCGCCCCCGGCCCGGGGCGCTCCCCTCCCCGCCCTCCAGAGCTCCCGCACTCAGCACCTCCTCTCCCCAGCCTTCTGGGCCGCTTCTTCACGTGGCATTTCCTTTTCTCTTTTCTTTTCTGGTGGAAATTGTGTCTTCTCTACCTGGATCCCGGGTCTAACCCCGCTCACAGATTGGCTCTCCTCCACAGCCACCTTGCGAGTCTTTCCTGCATCCTGCTTCCTGCTTCCTGCAGTCCCAGGCCTCAGGCTGCCTCGCAGGGTGGGTTTGATCTTTTCCGCCCCTCCCCCAGCCTCCCGGCCCCTTCCGGGTGATCTGAGGCCTGCCTGTCTGCAAGCCCGGCCTCCACGTGGGACTCGGCCCCCTGGCCGTGCCACGCTGCTCAGTCAGATGTCAGGAACGGTCCTGCCCGTGTGCTTTACAGCCGAGGTTGCTTGGAAGGGAGGGAAAGCATGAAGGTTTCTTTTTAAGTCTCTTCTGGTAAGCAGAGTACGGCTCGCATTCCAGATTCCTCCCTTCGTTGCCGGTCGGTGGTTTCCGTGGGGAGCGGGCCTCCGAGTTCCAAGGTCAAAAGTTGCAGGCCGGCGGGGCCGGGCGGGTCTTGTGCCTGTGCGTTCCAGAGCCAGGCACTGCAGGAGCGAGGAAGGGGAAGGAGTCCACAGAGTCCTCAGGGCCTGGGCGTGACCTCCGCCCGCCACTCACTA
>NW_011889055.1:265866-269745 GCF_000151845.1 Pteropus vampyrus | reverse complement strand
CGGAGCTCCGGGGCGACCTGTCAAAGCCCTGGGCGGTGACGGAGGCTCGGGGTTCGCCTCGGAGAACAGGGTCTTAGGGGGGCCCCCTCAGGGGCGTGTTTCACGAGCCATCGAAAACGCGACCGTCTTCGTCCACTGTCGTATTAAAACTTCCATCCGACGTGCTTTAATTTGCTATTTGAGGTGGGATGAATGGATTTTTCTCGGTGGAGCTATATTTAGAGAAGTGGAAGTCTACGGCTGAGCTCCCCGCCCTTACCGGGGGACTCCTCAGCTGAAAGTGGGCTGGGTACCCCGCTGGGACCCCACTGGGACCCCTGATGAGGGGTGAAACAGCTGCTCTACCTTTTGATAACTTGTTTTTCCAGGAAAGTTGTGGGTAATTTGCACGTGCTGTAAGTGGTTAACTTTTTTCTGATGACAGCTCCGCTGTCGTTTTTAGAAAAATCTACATTGGTTTGTTTTTGTTTGTTTCCCACTAGACGACTCCCCTAGCGCCCCCACAGCGGGGGACGTTGTCCGGGACTAAGGTCTGTAGCCCGAGCCGCTCGCTCCGTGTGCCACACGCTGCTGCTTGGCGTGCTCTGCCCGCGTGCTTCTGAGTCTGTGCTCAGGCGCAGCCGAGCGACCCTGTGTCACTGCTCTGCCGCATGTAGGCGTCCCTGGAGTTTTGCTCGGAAGCACTCCGAGCGGCAGCGCCCCAAATTCGAGAGGTCGAGGTCCGTGGGTTGACGGCCGCTCAGACGGGGTACTCAGCAGCCTGGGTCCTTTTGGCCAACCTCTCCCGAGTGTCTCCTCTTCTCCGTGTCGTTTGCCTGTCATTGATTGGCTCGTCACTCAACCGGAGGATCAGTCAGCATGGAAACTTTTTGTCCTGAGCTTTAATTTTTAATTTTATAAAATTTAATTTTATACTTCAAGTGCAAGTTAACTGCATGCAGCTTCTTAACTTCTCGAGACCAAGAAAAGAAGTTTCCCCCCAGAGATCCCACACTGAACCCTCCGCAGCCTGGTCCGCTTACCTTTGCTTCTTCCACCCATGAGCTTTTTCAAGAGGCGCTGGGAGGCTCACCCGCGCCCTGCCCTCGGCCCACGTTTGGGTGGCGGCCCATGTTTGGGTGGCGGCACGCCCTCAGCAGGCGTCCGGCCTCTGGGGCCAGCCTCAGGCCTCTAGTGGCTGCTCAGCCAGTGCTCACAGCGTGGGTCCCAGCCGGACCTCGAAACCGAAGGGGAGACAGGAATGCAGCCTCTGAGACGCGGGGGCAGGACCCGCGGGGCAGGACCCGCGGGGGCCCACCTCCCCGACGCCCTGGAGATGAGCCAGAAGTCTGGGGCTGCCCTGCGAGGTGCGGGGCCACCCACGGAGGGAAGCGGCTCAGCCCTAATTCAGGCCGAGCCTTCGGACACTTCAGTATCTGGGACACATCTCGTTCCCAGACCTTTCCTTCTACTGGGACGGCAGATTACGAACCAGAATTGTCTGTTTTTTAATGCCGTGGTTACCTGGGGTGTGTTTATTCCAGAAGGTGATTTTATCGATCTGCTTCAACACTAATGAAGCTCTGTACTATACGATGGTCAGACAGGGAAAATTTATAGTAAAAACACTTTCCCTTAGGCCGTGAGCTAAATACTTACACGTTCACACAGACGGATCCTCGAAAACAGGTGGTCCGTGTAGAGCACCTCACCTCCGAAGCCGGCGTGGGGCCGGGCGCTAGGGAGGCTCAGGCCGCTGCTGCCAGCCAGGGTCGGCGGTGACACAGAGGCCTCTGCCGGCGTCTTGAGTCTCTCCGTCGTCACTCTGAAAAGCTGGAGATGTTAGCTTAAACGTCTTGCTATCTATAAAGTAATAGATTTTAGCACAGAGTGTTCTAATTTAAACATTTTATCAAACGATTTAGATGTATGAGCTGCCATAATCAGTCAGGACTGAAATTGGAGTATGCGGTGGTAAGGAAAAGGCCCCTGATTGGCCGAAGCGCGTGGCTGCTCTGTGATCACGTGTGCACTAACGCCTGTCACTCACCGTCGGTGACGCCGCCTGCTCGCACCCCACTAACCGCATGCGCTCACGGAGCCGGGCTTCGTGTGTTCACGCTTGCTGCCAGTACTAACCGCGTGCACAGGCGGTCGCAGGGCTGGCCTTCGTCCCCTTTCCCTTCCCTTCTTCCCTACCTGGGCAGGCCAGGGTGTGGTAGGGAGGACACGCCCCGAGTGGGACCTGCCTGTGACCTGGTGACACTCGTGAGGGTTATCGCTGAAGGGGGCACATCGGGTAAAGCAGGAGGAGCCCCTTACGGTTCTTAGTATGTGTCCGGCGGGTCCAGAGACACGGTAGCTGTTTAGCATCACTTTCATCTGGAGAATATAGACCGTCTCGGTCACGTGTTCCAGTCGCGTGTCAGCGTGTCTGGAGCCCGTGCGTGCGTTTGGTGCTGGTGCAGCGCTTGGCGGGCTGAGATGACAGGCTCGCCTGGAAGCCCGGGGGCCCCGAGCCACCACCCACTGAGCCGTGCTCGGACGAGCCACCCGTGGCGGTCACTAGAAGCGGACACGGGGCTGGCTCTCGGTGTTCTCCGTCTGTAGGTAAACGCTTCATGTGTCGCGATGCGGTTGAAAACCGAGCACAGGCGGCACAGCGAACGGGGGACTCGGGGCGGCCAGCGTGTCCGTCCGCAGTCGGAGCCGCGCCCCCTCCTGTCCGTGAAGGGCGGGGGCCGCCATCGTTGGCGTGTGCAGGCCTCGCGCGTCTCGCTTCCCGTGCCGTCAGGTGCTCTTTCCCGCGTCGGAACGTGGTTTTTATGGCTGTCTCCCCGGGGACCGCGCGACGTTTCATTAAGCAGGTGCATTCATGCTCATAGGTGGACGTTTAAGTGGCTTCTGCTTGCAGGTTATTTTTAGTAAGTAGCTGTCAGAATCACGTCACAGTAAACAGCCAGCGGGACCTGAACAGAATCTTTTCTTTGATGAAATAATGCAAAGCCGGCCCAAAGCCTGCCGTGGGCTACCGAGCCTCTCCCAGGCCTCGAGAGCTGACGTCACTCCTTCAGACCCCAGCTCCAGGAAGACAGGTGGGCTGGATGCCATCGTCCCCTGAACGTTTAACTTCAAGGACAGATTTGGCTCCCTTACCTGTCATAGTGGCCATCGGAAGAACTGTGGGATTTTGAGGAGTAGGTGTACGACCTAAGCATATGTTGAGAATTGTGGGGTGACATGAATCTGTGGGATCATACCCTAACTCCTGGTCCATCTCCTGGGTAGAGATAGGGAAAGGAAAGGGTGGAGCCTGGTCACTTTTGTCCCGGGCCAGGTTGGTGCTGGGCTGGTCCCATTGCCCGAGGTCATAGGCTGGTCCCATTTCCCGAGGCTGCTGCCCCGGCCTCTCTACCTGTTTCTGTTTTTGGTTTTGACTGTGACAGCTCCAGGCAGCCTGGGCTCAAGGAGCTGCCCTTCTCGAAATGCACGTGATGCAAAATGATCTTCTGTAAACTGAGCCAGGAAGTTTTAGAGGTGTTTGAAAAAACAAGGGTTTCTGCAGGAATATTTGGAAAATAGCCTTTTTCTCCTTCTGACGGAAATGAACCAGACTGTTTAGGACTCCGCCCATCGTCTCCTCAGTTGCTGTCCGTCCCCTCAGGGCCCTCACCTGGGGACACAGACTCGGCCGGGCGAGGAGGCCAGAACAAAGGGATTTCTGATTGTGGAAGTGATGTGTGTTCCTCATAAATAGCAATAGACATTCAGAAAATACCCAGAGATTACTTACTTATTCATGATTAAAAAAAAAAATAGGTTTGTCCTCTGAAGACATGTGGGCTGACAGGTGCCACATGAACTCTGGTATCGGCAAGCAGGGACCTGACCAGCGGGACA
>NW_011889055.1:260635-265186 GCF_000151845.1 Pteropus vampyrus | reverse complement strand
TAGACATTTCTCCGAGTTGTGGGCGTGGAACCCTCGAGGGGCGGGTCTGCTGTCCCAGGGGCCGTCCCGAGGAAAGGGGTACCCCAGGAAGGACACGGATCTCGCTGTCCAGAGCGCAGGGCCAGGCCCCAGCGGGAGTCCCCCAGAGTGTGCCTGCGCTGGCCAGCCCCACGCAAGGACAAAACGCGGTCCTGAGCACAACGGGAGCTCCCGGCACCCCTGCCTGCCGCCTCGTTCCCCCTGCTCTCCGCCCCCGCCGGGCCCCGCGCCTGCTGGAGGAGCAGCTCCCTCTGTCCTGAGGGGGCCCGTCCCCCATGGGCCCGCAGGCGCCATCGGGGCTGTGTCTGCACAGCCGGGACAGCACCTCGGGGTGGCAGGTGCCCAGCGGGCGCTCGTTCCCGAGGGGGCTGGGAGGGGGCCGGGGCCTCACAGGCACGTGCTGGCCGTTTGCTGGAGAAGTTCCCCAGCAGGACGAGGCTGGATGGACAGGGAGACTGACATTTGCGGACTGGGCGGTCCGCATCAGTGGCCGTCGGCAGGGGTCGCTGCGCCCTGCGACCTTCGGCGGTGTCCGGAGACACCTCGGTCGTCCTCGTGGGGAAGAGGGCGTGCCGCGAGTGTAGGGCAGGGTGCTGCTAACCGCGGCTGTGCACAGGACACGGCGCCCCGAGTGACTGGGCCCCGCTGTCACGGGCGCCGGGGCTGAGGGGAAGCGAGGCAGCCCCTCTTCCTGCGGCCGGGCGCCGTCCGAGGCGGGGGCAGGAGCGGTTTCCTTTCCCCGTCGGCGTGAGCGTGTCCGCGAGGGTCGGCCTCCGAGGACAGCCCCGGGCCCACGGGACCCGCAGGGCAGCGGGCGGGCTCTGCCCCGCGGGAGCCCCCGCCGGCTCAGGCTTGACTGGACTTCCGAGGGCTGTCGGCGCCTCTGGCAGGGGACGTGTGTGCATGGCTGACCGAGACGCCCCGCTCCCCTCCCCGGCTCCCCTCTGCCCTCTCGGGTGGCCTCACGCGTGACCGTGCATTGATCCCACGTCTCTGTTTCTGCCCAGACGCTAGTCCTAAGGGGACGGAGCCACCCCGCAGTGTCTTTCCTGAAATGCACCCCGACGCGGCAAGCAGAGACCTGCCTGGCCACCTTCTGCTGGACTCGGACAACGGCACGGAGAGCACCGCCCTGTGAGGAAGCCGCCGCCCAGCCGCGCCCCCGTCCACCCCGGCGTCCTCGGTCAGGGCGACCTCGGTCTCTGCACACCAGATCCCGAGCAGCCGTCAGTGGCCGGAAGGGGAGGCCCGGCCGCGGGTGACCCACGAGACGGCGGAGGCTGGCGCCTGAGGCCGAATGACCCGTGTCGTGGAGAAGTCGGCTTTCTTTACCTGGGGAAGCCATCCCACCAAAAAAAATGCACGCCGAGGGTGGACGGGCTGCCGCCAAGGCGCGCGGTGCGCGGGGAGCTGTCGCCGCCGTGCGCAGGCGGCACGGACAGCGGCTCGGGTGAGCGAGCGTGGCCTCCGTCTATTTAATGCAAGCCGCCGGCCGCCTGCCGCCTGGACCCGCATCCTCATCCGCGTCCTCACAGGTGACCGCTGGATCTGTCACCTCAGCAAACTGGATGGGACTCGTGCCTTGTTGGATTGCCGGAATGTAGAAATGTACTGTTCTTTTTTTTTTTTTTTTGAACAATGTAATTGCTACTTGATACAGACCGAACATTATTTTAGTTTCATGTTTAATTCAAATTAAATATATTCTGTGGTTTATATGAAAATGTCATCGTTCCTGGAGGCACACTGTGCTAGTGTGCGTGTGTGTGCGTGCGCGTGCGTGTGCGTGTGTGGTCACTCAGCCCGGGGGACACCTGCGGGTCTGACGGAAGACGCAGGAAAGTGGAGAGGGCCACAGCAGCGGCGCCAGCCACCAAGTGCCCTGTCGACCTCCCTGTCCCCTGACCCCTTGCTCCCTGGATAAGGCCTTTCTTCCGCTCTTCCCCATCGTGACAGCCTTTCTTGTCCACCTGCAGACACTCAGACTCGGGGCCCGGACTCAGCCCCATGGGCCTCGGCCTCGTCAGGGTGTCAGAAGCCGTGACTTCCCGCGGGCATTCTGTGTTCCAGCCGAAGCAGGCGCTCCCTTCTCAGGACCGAGGTACTAGGGAAGGGTGGGGGGCCAGAGCAAAGCGAGGCGGGCAGACTGGGCGACTCTCCCCGCGGCCCAGAGTCAGTGGTCCAGCCTTGGGAACAGAGCGGGACCGGCCACCCGTGTGGCTGCTCTAAGCTGTCCCACTGATAGAGTCACTTGCTGGACACAAGTGACCTGTGCCTTGCTCAGCAGACCGTGTACCTGCCTCCACGGCAGATTAACTTGAATCCTGTTTTCTTAAAGTTCCCTGGCCCCAAAATGCTCCCAATCTTATTAACTGCATTTAAAATGTGCACCTGCACCCCATGCACCCCATTTTCCCCAGGTCGCAAATTCGTATTTGTTCGGCTCACCCTTCCCCCTTCACTCTCCATGTGTGATTGTCCTCGGCCTGCCCCGCCTCCCAGAGCTGCAGAGAAAGCAGAGAGGTCCGCAACACTGCCCTTCAGTGCCAAGCCCCCTCTCCAGGGAGCCCCCCACGCCCGAGCTCATGCTCAGGAGGGGGTTAAAAATGGGGCATTGAAAACAGCAGAAAATGGACCGGAAGGGGCCAGGCTGGCAGCAGAAGGTCTGCGGGAGGTGGCGGCACAGGCGGGGGCGGAGGCAGGACACTTGACTCCTCCTCAGCCGGGAGGCAGCGTCGGCATGGCCTGGCGATCATGTGGACCCTGCGTCAAGGTGAGGGCTGGCCACAGGGCAGCCTAGAGGCCGAGTGGGCAGGAGGGCTTAGAGTCACACAGCTCCCAAGGCCAGGGGACGCTCAGGCCCCTCCACAAGCATGGATCTCAAGGAGCTTACCTGGCGTGGGCACAGTGGGTGCCCTTGGTCGCAGGTGGGGAGCGGGGCTTGTGCACCTGTGATAAGGAGCTAGGCGAGGTGCGTTTTAGGGTCGTCTGTTTATCTATTCGCCAGGTACCACGCTAGCGTGAGCGGCTTATCCCGCCCCTAGGATTCTGCTCCGTACAGGAAGACAGTTAAGCAATCGAGAGGAAGTGTGAGACCTGCTTTGTAGACACATGTAATGATGGAGGTGGGGCAATCTGAGAAGGCTTCCTGGAGGCAGTGATCTTAAGCTGGGGCTAGAAGAGGTGTTAGCCAGAAGAAGGCGGCGTGGTTCGGATCGGGGAGGAGCAGAGGCACAAGCCTACGTGTTGGCTGCTCTTGGCCATGACCATGCTCGCGGGCCCACTGTGTGCCACTGTGCTGGCCCAGGCAGTGTGGGAGGTGTGAGGATGCTGTGACCTTGGCCGGCAGAGGCATGTGGGAAAGGGCCTGTGTCGGCCCCCGTGGGGGACGGGAGCTGTCACTGTTCTCGGCCTCCCGCAGCCCCTGGCCTCTGATCCCATGTGAGAGGACAAGGCTAGTCGTCACGTCGGACACGGCCCAGAAACACGCTGTCAGCCTCGTGGTAAACAAAGCCGTGTTTATTTTTCCCTTCATTCAGCGGGGCACGGTCACCGGCACTCGGACCCCCGGGCTCGGCCTCGCTAGGCGAAGTAGCCCCAGAGGAACATGGCACAGCAGGCGCAGACGACGAGGTTGAGGTTCAGGAATGTTCGCACCAGGGGCTTCTCCTCCAGGGACACCAGGACAACGTCCTCTTTGCTCGCCGGCTCCGCTGGGCCCGAGCCCGAGCCCGAGCCCCCCATCCCGCAGAGCCACAGGATGGCTGTCACCACGCGGGATCGTCTCGGGCTCTCAGCACCTGCAGAGGGCCCCAGGCAAGGTCACGGGATGGGCCATGTCCCCAGCGACGAGAGGCAAAGGGCCGGAGCCTTGCGCTTCACGCTCTGGGAGAAGCACTTGCTGCGTTTCTCCCGGAAGGTGCTGGGAGGTTGGCATTGGGGCTCGTCATCATTCTCAGGTCCCACTGCCCACGGAGCTAGGCAGGGAGGGGGCCGGCCTCGGGGAGCCACTCCGTTTGCCGTGTCACCGCGTCCCTCACGCCCTCTCTCTGGTCTGGAAGCACGTGGCCTTTGGGCTGTACCCTTGAGGCCCCGCTTGACATTGACATGGGTGCACAGCCACAACTATTTTTTTTTAAAGGTCATGTGTGATAATTGACAACTATAGCCTCGGGGTCACGGAGACAATAGGGGCTGGTGGGGACTTTGGCCACTGAAGGCTTAAGGGACGCCAGACGAGGTTGGCCGTGGAGACGGGCGCGCAGTTGCCAGCTCTCCCCATTTCCTCAGAGGAGACGGCCGTCGGGGACTCGGTGTGAAATCGCCCCGTTTGAGAACCCTAACTCACCTTTCATTTAACGGCAGCTGGGCCAACCCTAAACCTGCCTGCTGGCTGCCGGTCAGACAGCAGCGATGTGGGGTTCAGCGAGCACTCGAGTGTCTGCCACCATTGTTGTGGGAGGAGCCACTCCCCGTGGACTCTGGGGTCAGGGGTGCCAGAATCCCACCCAC
>NW_011889055.1:258701-259955 GCF_000151845.1 Pteropus vampyrus | reverse complement strand
GAGGTCCCCGAGGAGCAGCAAGGGTCTCCTGCAGCCTGTCGCCAGCTGCCAGTTCTTATTCAGGAACGCAGGCTCCCACCACGAAAGACAGGAGACATAGCGCCAACAAAGCGTTCGAGGCAGAAAGTCGTGTTTGTCACAGAGAACTCGGTCGGCTCAGCCAAGTTGCAAAGATGGAGGCGAAGAGAGAGTGAGGTCACGCGGCTCGTGGGCGGCAGAGCCACGATTCGGGCCCAGAGAGCGCGGAGAGCAGCACACACGCCTGTCAGACTCGCCCCGGGGACCGGCCCCTGGAACAGTGAGCGCTGGTCGTTTTCAGCTGCGTTCCTTGTTTGTATGCCAGGCCTTGCCAGGAGCCACCGGAGTCACCACGAACCCCAGAAACCAGCTCTTACTGTCACCTGGGCTTTTCCAAGCCTGTGCCCCTCCCCTGGGCGTGGGGCCAGTGGCTCTGGGTCCCTCGTCCTACCCAGGTGGCTGGAGGGCCGCTGACCTCAGAGTCCAGCACCACGGACAGCTCCCCCGCTGCCCTTCCTGACCCCTTCCTTCTGAATTCTCGTTGTCCTGAATTATTTAGACAAAACGCCTGGGCCGCCTGGCTTAGCGCTTCATGCTGCCCGCCCTCCATCTCTGTGTGACATGGCACGGGGTAAGATACAAGGCAGGCAGCCTTCTGCTGGCACGCCCCTCAGGACAGCCTCGGTGGCCGCTGGAGAACAGTTCCTGGGGCAGAGGGCAAGCAAGGGGCACCCTCCCTGACACCCCCTGACTCGCAGTGACAGCCCCGCCCCAGCCCTGCCCAATCCCCCGGTGGCCTGCCACCCCTGGCCACAGTTTTTCTGTTCTGTTTTTAAAGCTAAAGCAAATTCTCTAGACGCTGGACTAGCCCTGGTTTTTGTTAAGAACAGAAGAGTCCCTTTGGCCCAAAGTCACCAAACCACCGGCTTCAAACACCAGAGCATGGGAGAAATTCTCAGCATGACACTTCAGGGGGCCGACCTCGGGGGTCACCGGGAAGGGCCCCCCGCCACGCTCCCTTAGAGCCACTGCACGTAGCGCGCCAAGAACCCACCCTCACCTGGGAAGAGCACGCGGCTGACCATCCCAGGGAACACCATCATGAAAAGCGGCAGCACCTTCAGGTAGGCCGCCAGCAGAGAGCCCGCCTTGGCGTGGGACAGGCTCTTGGCGGCCAGGCTCCGCTGGACAATGACCTGGAAGACAGTGGTGCCCGGCAGCGGGCAGACTAAGTGC
>NW_011889055.1:252861-257541 GCF_000151845.1 Pteropus vampyrus | reverse complement strand
CCCGCCCTCACCTGGGAAGAGCACGCGGCTGACCATCCCAGGGAACACCATCATGAAAAGCGGCAGCACCTTCAGGTAGGCCGCCAGCAGAGAGCCCGCCTTGGCGTGGGACAGGCTCTTGGCGGCCAGGCTCCGCTGGACAATGACCTGGAAGACAGTGGTGCCCGGCAGCGGGCAGACTAAGTGCGCAGGCCCTCAGCGGGCGCCGCGGGCTCAGCCTCGTGGGCCTGGCCTCCTTGTGGGGACGTGTCCCTTTCCTGGTTGAGGTCCCTGTGGTCCCTTTGCGGTGGCTCCGAAGTCCATGGCGGTTGGCAGTGCCAGCTCCGGAGACTGGCAGCCCGGGTCCCAGGCCTACCCCCCACCCTGCTGGGCACACAGGTTTACCTCTCCGACCTGCGAAACGGGAGGATGCTAGGGCTGCTTCGACAGGTACAGGACGTGAAAGCACTGGGAATATTGAGCGTCTGACACACGGAAACTGCCCAGGAACGATTTGCTGTCACCGCCCCTCTCCCCTGCTGGCCCCCAGTCAGGCAACAAAGAGAACATGCTTTCCCGCGTAAGCTGCTTTTCTCCCCTACAAATAACGAAGAGTCCTCAGTAAATCAGCAAAGAGCCGTTAAAGAGAAACCTGTCGCGATTGGCCACCAAGCCCACGCCACACCCGTGACCTCTTTTTAGGCTCCACGGTACAAGTGTGCGCCTGCTAGGGAGTGACCTTGCACTTGGGGCCGCTCCATCTCCAGCATCCGGGGCCCCGAGCCTGGCCTCACGGTTGCCAGAGACATCGAAACATCGAAACGAGGACGATGTGGAGTGTGCAATCGCAGTGACAGGGGCTCAGACTTCCCCTTGTGGACGCGTTTCCAGGACAGGCGCCTGTGCCCAGCAGACAGACACAGCGCCTTTGGCCAGTCGGAGCTGAGAGAGCCTGGTCCCGAGCTGGCCACCCACACCGAGGGGCCTGTTCCCCACACCGTCAGACCCCAAAAGGGACAGCGGTCAGGGCACTTGATAAGGAACATCTCAGGTGGAAAACAGCGGCACCGTTACCATGGTGATGAGCAGGCCCAAGCCGGAATGCGTCCCAGTTTTTAAACAGTGGGCGTGCGTGGGGTACCCCCAGCGTGCCCTGCCCCTTCTTTTGAAACCCACCCCTCTGCACATCTTGGGCAGAGTGGCTTGACCCGGAGTCGACCCCTGACCCGAGCTGGGCCGGGTTTTCGGACTCGGGACTGAGGGAGTGGTCCGCCTCTTCCGAGCTGGGCGGCAGTTAAACGAGGCCAAGGTGAGAGACAGAGGCGACAGCCAGCCAGACGGGGATGCGTCCCGGACTCCTGCAGGCGGCTCGGCGTCCCGCAGCTGGGACGCGTGCGCTAGGAGTCCCCCGCCTCCTCCTGAGCTGCTTTACGGCCGATTTCTGTCACTCGCAACCGCGTGTCCCCTACGAACACAGATTGCAGCTGTCTGGGTGGTGCGGGTGGCTGGCTTATCTGAGGGAGGGTGGGGGCCCCTCTGTCCAGAGCTGGGGGGCGGGCTGTCCTGGGTGAGGCCCGGGTTGACTGCCACCCGTCACTTCTCAGAGCTCCAAACCAACATCTAGGGAGGCTTTCTAGGGCACCTAAGGACGTGGGAGTGACTCGTGAGGCAATCAGAGTCTAGGACGCTGTTTCCATAAGGGGCCGTGAGGGGCGGGAGGCCCAGCCCGTCCTCCGGGAAGCAAGGAGGACAGAGTTTACGGCCCTGGGGACCCCGCCCCTTCTGGAGACCCGGAAAACAATCCAGGCTCTTACTCCTTGAAGCGCAGCCTCCGGGTGTGAATCTAAGAGGCAGCCGAGGAAGCTGAGGGTCGGGCTTCTCACAAACCCACAAGCCCTGTGTGTGGGGGGCGGGGTGTCACCCTGCACGACAACCACCAGGCTTACAGGGATGAAGACAAACGGCGACTCCGATAAGATGATTAAGTCTGTGCCCGGCACACAGCACCAGTGAGCGTGCGTGCGCCCTTACAACCCTTCACGCTCCGCCTCTGCCCGGACAGCATCGCGGCCTGTCAGCCAGCAATGTCATCTCGCCTTTCTCCCGTTCTAGGACAGGCCTGGTGCACGGCTGGCAGGGATGCGCGTGTCCCCAGAAAGCGCCGGCAGAGCCCGCCGGCTGTCTCCGGAGGCCACAGAATCCAGCTCAGCAGCAGCAGCCTGGGGTCAAGACCAAAGTCAGGGGGCTCCTGGGGGGGCTGGGGTTTCTGGGCCCTGTCGCCCTGCCTGGCATTTGGAAGAAGGTCAAGCCCTTGGACGAAGTCCTAGGTTCTTGAACACAGGAGAGCTGGAGGTGGCCTTGCGGGGTGCACTCTGGGATCCCAGCTGGTGAGCTGGGTCCAGGGCTACCGGTCACGTCAACTGCGTGAAAATGTACGTGTTTGTAATGGTGTGTTCGTTAATTGTTCCTGCAGCCAGAGGACCGCGACCAACATCATCACACCCCCCGTCCCCCTCCCCCCGCCCCCGCACCGGCAACTGTCAGTGACCCCGCCTGGCAGGAAACAGGGGCTCAGATGCTAAATCGTCTCACGGTTTGCCACCTGAACTGGAAGCCGAGTCTGCTCGGTTTAAAGCTTGTGCCAACAGCCTCATCTGTGCCTCTCCCGAGGGCTCTGCACTCGAGATTTGCCAAAGACGAGAAGGGATGTGGCTCCTACGGGGCCAGTGTCAGGGCTGCACCCATGGGGCCCGTGTCCATTCAGTGGTCAGGTGCCAGGCTCACGGCTTCAGCTCAGCTCTCCTCAGCCCTAACCACGTGATACAGCATCTAAAATGCCGCACGGATCCCTGTCACATTGTTAATGCAACACAAAAATCTCCACTGGTGATGTCGGTACCGGGTTTGAGACCCGAGGCAGAATAAGGCGTGCGGGGAGCCGGTTCTCCTGCACCCCGTGCGCCCGCCCGCACCCCACCCGGGTCGTCCCAGCGCGTGCGTGGTCTCTGTCTCTCAACACGGCGGGGCACCGCGCACGCTGCTGTGCCTCCTGCCCTCACACCTGCCCTCACACCTGTCGCGCGTGAGCCTGAGGGCCTGTGCTCAGGCTATTCCTGCGGCCGCAAACCCTCCGGCCCCCGAGTCACACAGAGCCCATGCTCAAAGTCACTTCCTATCCCCTCACCACCCTACTCCAAACTGCACCCCACACTCAATCCCCCTCTCCCCGACTCTGCTTTTTTCCTAAATGCCATCGACCGCCTTTTCGCTTTCCACATAATTTGCTCACTTATTGTCTGTCTACCCCCCTTGAGCAGGATGAGCTCTGAGAGCTCCCCACAGCACCCCAATTTGTTTACTCTGACCTTCAAGCACCTGCTGCATACATGTCACCCCGCCAGTGCTGGTGAGCAAAGTCCCCGGTATCGGTTTCAGCCTCCATTTAAAACGTCCCTTTCGCCCCCCGGGTGGTCCCGGACTGCGGCAGGAGGCATCAAGCTTGGCCATTACGAGGGCAGAGGGAGAGGTAAAATGCTGAACCCCAGAGCAGTCGAGGGGAAGGCATCGTCGGGACAGCCGGGGGCAGCCACGTGGGGGGAAGCCGGGCCCGGAGGGCGCGGCCCAGCCCATGGCTCGTACCTGATCGGTGCACCAGTACCAGAGGGATGGGATGGGCATTCCGAACAGGACCCCGGGCCACGGGAGGTCGGAGTTCACTGGGTCCCGGAAGATGTGGAAGGCGTCTTCTCGGGGCAGTCCGCAGCTTTTGTCCTCGGTCTGGTTGGCGGCCACCGCCAAGAAGTACTTCTCCATCAGGCCGTCCAACCCGCCCACGGCCACGAAACCTGCCGGGGAAGGAAGCTGCGCTCTGCCCGGGGCTCCGCCCGCTCCCCGCAGTGACGGGCCATTCGAGCACAGGGACCGAGGCCCGTGAGCGAGTGCACATTGCTTCTCAGGATCACATCTCTAAACGCATAACCCAAAACACGCAGGATTGCAGAGCAACCAAATATATGGCAGGCAGCCGTCTAAACCTGATGGCTGCGGCCCGGCGGGTTGGCTGGGCGCTCCGTGAAGCAGTAAGTCTAGTAACAATTCAGTTTCAAAGTCGCCCCGAGCACAGACGGTTCGCTGCATCGGCAGCCGCTGTGAAAACCCCTGGACAAACATCTGGGGCACCTTTCGGTGTCAGAGTCACAGGTATGGCTGATACCCCTGTGGTCTGCCACCTACATTTATCATTGAAAAATGCTGCATTTCAATGGCAGATTCGTGAAGATCGAGGTGGATTTCTTTTTGCCATCCGAGATTCACAGTCCCCCCTGAACTCTGCCCCCCGACCCCAGCCTAAGACCCTCCTTAGAGAAGCGGCCTTTCACCTCCGACCTGCTCGGGCGCCCTCAGCTCACCGAATCGGAAGGGCGGGTGGCCCTGTAATTTACGGCTTGGAGCAGGTTGCTCCCCTCTCTGAGACTGGGTGTCCCTAGCTGCCAGCGGGGAAGTACCAGCCTCCCAGGGTGGGGCCAGGTCTCGGTGTGACACTGCGCAGGACGGGCATGGCATCTGGCACGGCCGGCGCCACGCCAGAAAGTAATAAAGGGCCGTCGTTTGCAGAGAATCTGCTCCTTTTCATTAATAGAAACAGTTCCAGGGGATCCCCCCAAATGTTGCTCTCACTAGATTATATTCCACTTTGTATGG
>NW_011889055.1:252053-252811 GCF_000151845.1 Pteropus vampyrus | reverse complement strand
GGACTGCGAGTTCCATGTTTGTGCTTTGGCATTTTAAAGAGAGATGCTTTTGCGCCCGCCCGCGTCTCTGTCAGCCTCTGGAAGCCCCATGTGCGTCTCTGACGGTCACTACAAGGTGGGGACTGCTAAGGACAAACTCCTAAGTGTCTCACACGGCCGTTGTCCCGCTCCAGTCTGGGACCCCTTAGGGACCGTCAGGCGGATGTCCACGTGGAGGGAAGGAAGGCGGGGTTGACCCGGACTCACCTGGCCAGCGATGTAGACTGGCAGGAAGACCCAGGACAGCATGAGGACGGAGAACAGGCCCTGCGGGAGAACGCGGGGCGGGGTCAGGCCCGGGTCTGCCCGCCGGGCTCCCGTGCGCCCGAGCTGCGCGGCCGCCTGCGCCTCTGCCTCCTCCTCGCCGAGGGGCCCCCTGCGGGGCCACTGTGTTTCCAGGTTTACATGAGAGAAGGGGATGACGTGGGGACGAGTGGACATGGATGCTCACCATGTCCCGAACCCTGCGTCCCCCTCGTTCCGCGCAGGGTCCCGCCCCTCCTCGGGCAGTGGCCAAGCCCAGGCCGCAAGGTCGGGCAGGCCACGCTGCTGAGCAGCCGGGGACGCTGGGGCGTTTGTGCGGGTCTCTGGGACTCGCTGTTCTCGCCTGTGGGTGGGGCCGGCAGGGGCGCCCCGGGTGTCGCAGGGGGGTACGCCCCGCACCTCGCAGGCCTTCGCTCCTGTACCCCGCACGACCCGACGTGGCGGGTGCTGCGATC
>NW_011889055.1:248927-251118 GCF_000151845.1 Pteropus vampyrus | reverse complement strand
CCACCTGCGCCTCTGCCTCCTCCTCGCCGAGGGGCCCCCTGTGGGGCCGCTGCGTTTCCAGGTTTAAATCAGAGAAGGGGATGATGTGGGGACGAGTGGACATGGACGCTCACCATGTCCCGAACCCCGCGTCCCCCTCATTCCGTGCAGGGTCCCGCCCCTCCTCGGGCAGTGGCCAAGCCGAGGCCACAAAGTTGGGCAGGCCACGCTGCTGAGCAGCCGGGGACGCTGGGGCGTTTGTGCGGGTCTCTGGGACTCGTTCTCGCATGTGGGTGGGGCCGGCAGGGGCGCCCCGGATGTCGCAGGGGGGTACGCCCCGCACCTCGCAGGCCTTCGCTCCTGTACCCCGCACGACCCGACGTGGCGGGTGCTGCGATCGTCCCCGTTTTAGACATGAGCGAGGCTCGGAGAGGTTGAGCAGCTCGCCCGGGGTCACCCAACTGCTAAGCATAGCGACCAGGACGGGAACCCCGTCTGGAAGGGCCTCCCACAGTAGAATGGCGTGCATCACGGACGGAGGGCTGTGGCGCGGTGTAAGTGCTTTGTCACGGAGAAGAAGGTGCCTTGAATAAGTGCTTTCCTTCCCGCTCTGCAGATCAGTCCCGAAGGGCCCCCAGCGCAGGACAGCACGTCCTGTCTCTTGGGTATCTGCGGGGTCAAGAACCACTGAGCCACCTGGATTTTGTGACGGCCAGTTGGTTTCTGACACTCAGAGCTGGCCTCCGGTCTCGGGATGCCTGTCTTCTGCACCTGCTGAGGTGACTCTGAGCCCCCTTCCTCACACATCTGTTTCTCGGGGTCCTGGCCCCATCCAGCAGACCCGGGAAGGGACGACGCTGCCGGATTGAACTGGTTTTTGCTGACCAGCGGTGCCTTGATGCTTCCTGTTTGTTTTTCATAAAGTGCCACTCTAATTCTGAAAGGACAGGGCACTCACGCAACTGTCCCCAGGACCTACCTCCCGGGTAGAGGTGAGCTGTCCGCGCGTGGAAAATACTTACACACAACTCATAAGCGGCTACAGAAATGCCCGTAGCAGCACCTGACCCGGCCAGGCCGACGAAATGTCCACTCCCGATGTTGCTGGCAAACAAGGATGCACCCACCTGTGGGGAGACAGGCAGGTCCCGTCCAGAGCCGGGGTCCGTGGGGTCTTGTCCCCACCCCCAGTGCTTCCTGTACCCCAAAGGGAAGAAGACACGGGAACAGGAAGACGGCTCTTCCTGGCTGCCCCTCGCCTTTCCCAGTTAGAGAAAGATGTCCCTCCACCAGTGTCTAACGGCCGCCCGCCAGAACCCCGCAGAGTGAACGCGCATCTCTGCGAGCCCGGAATGGGACGCGCGCCCCCTAGGGTAGCGCAACGGCTCGGGATGCACGTGGCATCCTGGTGGGGAAGGGTGACCGACACTGCGGAGACTGCTTCGTGACGGGGGTCAGGGCCTGCGTTGTTCCCAGCTCTGCTTCTCCCTTGGTCTGTTGAGGACCTTTGAGTCTATATTCATAGATAGATAGATGATAGATAGATAGATAGATAGATAGATAGATAGATGGATGGATGGATAGATAGAAGACAGACAGATAGATAGATGATAGATAGATGGATGGATGGATGAATGGATGGATGGATGGATAGACAGACAGACAGACAGATAGATAGATAGAGATAGAGATATGATAGAGGATAGATTAGAGATAGATGGAGGGTAGATAGGTGAGTAGGTAGACAGAGAGACAGACAGACAGACAGACAGACAGAGATGATAGGCAGATGCAAGAGGAGGAAACCGGGTTCTGACCACCTCGCGCCTCTGCTCTCAGCCAGGACCGAGACCAGCGCAACCCTAGGTTCTCCCTTACGTGAGCTGATGAACTCTCTTTCCGATTCAACAAATCTGAGTGGCGACTGAGCCTTTTCTGCTGTACACCGTGCCTTCCACGCAGGAGACCGAGGAATCCCGAGACGGCAGAAACTAGACAGAACCCTGGCCCTTGAAAAACGCGACGAGTAGCGACTTTAACTGACAGAAGACCACTTACTGGCCACCAGACCATTTCTCCTCCAGCCAGGAAGTAGCCCTTCACGGTGTCTCTTTTGGTCTTCACTGTGGACTGGAACGAAGAAGAAGGCAGGGAGGGGCGGTATTAACGGTCAAGGCCACTCTGCGTGGCTGGGGCCGCGGTCGTAACGCGG
>NW_011889055.1:247239-248877 GCF_000151845.1 Pteropus vampyrus | reverse complement strand
GAACCGTGGGAACAACTCGCCACCATTGTTCCGAGTCCCTAGATTTGTGGGCGGTTTGTTATGCAGAAATTTCTAAGTGACACAGGAAGTGACGCTGGGGCCACTGTCCCCAAGCTCTGAACACCTTTATTTTTAACGTTGGGGCAGACAAGAGTCCCAGGTCCCAAGAGCCGTCAGGGGCTGCCCGAACAGGGTCGTGGCGAGGAGCCTCGGGGGATCCCTGTTGGTTTTGCCACCTAGAAAAGTCTTTCTCATGAATCCTGGACAGAGCGATCTTTCCAGTGTCTTCCCTGCGCTGACACAGCGCGGGCAGGCACTGCGTTTCGTGGTTTAGTCGATCATTCGCCACACATCTGGTGAGTGTGACAGCCAGTTCTACGTGGCCAGGACGCGGAGGCAAACAAAATGGCATGTTCCCCGTTGTCACAGAGTCTACAGTCTAATGGGGGACAGAGACCCCACACATGGAAACATGAAGGTAAGTGGCAGCTGTGACCAGCCCTTCCCTTTCCCTGGGCTCTGGGCACATGGCTTCTCTGGCCTCGGGGCCTCTGCCGTTGTTAGAGTTGGTCCAAACTCCATGCTTGTCAAGGCCCTACTGTGTGCCAGCCACTGCCCAGGGTTGTAGTCTGGGGGCAGATACGAGGCTGCCCTTCCCAGTCTCCAGAGGTGGAGAAGTTTATAATCCAGCTTTGTACAGGGCCTCAATAAATAGGTCCTCAATACATAGGTCTCGAATAAATAAATGGAAAACGGCTTGACGCACCGTGGTGCGTTTGTAAGTCCTGCGTCTAACTGGGCAGCCCTTGTCCTCAGAACAGCAGCCAAGAGGAATCGTTATCTGGGCTGAGGGAGTGAGGTTTAACAGGTGAATGACCTTAACACCCTGGAGCACCAGAAGGGCGGCCAGGAAGACGTGGGGTGGCCCTCAGCCCCTGCCCACCGCCTCCCCCAGAGTCACCCCTTATTCAGTCATACCTGCGACCGTGTACACGGCTGTGATGGCCAATAGCCCAACCGTGGCCAGGTACATATTCAGGTTCAAAGACTGCTGAATGAAGACAGCACCTGCATACATGTCCACCTGAATAAACGTGAAGTCGGCAGGTGGGTGGACGAACGGGTGGGTGGATGGATGATGGATGGATGGGTGAATAAATGGACACATGCGGCACGGTTTCCCCAGGCTAGATTCAGGCCCCAGCCTAGCTTCTGGCAAACACGGAAGAGTCACAAATTGTCATTTCCTCAGCCATCTCCTCCCAGACGTGGGGTCTCAAACTGGAGCCCCGTGGGCCATTACGTTTGAGACCTCCTTCCCCGGGCGCACAGCAGCCACCTCAGCGGACCCCCCGCAGTCCGTCCTGCTCACCACACCTCTGTCGAACGCCTCCTGGCCCCGGCGCTGTCCTCCCATTCAGTGGCTTCGGTGGCATTCCATCGCCCCCAGGACGTCCCAACGAATGAGGCACGGTCACGGGCCGGGCCCGTCATGGCCTCGCTCCCTACCCTCACTGCCTGTCCCCAGCCCGTTTCCCTAACAAGTCACGTTCATCCACACTCCGCGCTTTTGTGTGTCCTGTCCACCTTTCTGGAATGCCCTTTGCGTCCTCTGAGCACGTCCTGAGGGGTGACTTC
>NW_011889055.1:242099-247189 GCF_000151845.1 Pteropus vampyrus | reverse complement strand
AGACAGACAGACAGACAGACAGAGATGATAGGCAGATGCAAGAGGAGGAAACCGGGTTCTGACCACCTCGCGCCTCTGCTCTCAGCCAGGACCGAGACCAGCGCAACCCTAGGTTCTCCCTTACGTGAGCTGATGAACTCTCTTTCCGATTCAACAAATCTGAGTGGCGACTGAGCCTTTTCTGCTGTACACCGTGCCTTCCACGCAGGAGACCGAGGAATCCCGAGACGGCAGAAACTAGACAGAACCCTGGCCCTCGAAAACGCGACGAGTAGCGACTTTAACTGACAGAAGACCACTTACTGGCCACCAGACCATTTCTCCTCCAGCCAGGAAGTAGCCCTTCACGGTGTCTCTTTTGGTCTTCACTGTGGACTGGAACGAAGAAGAAGGCAGGGAGGGGCGGTATTAACGGTCAAGGCCACTCTGCGTGGCTGGGGCCGCGGTCGTAACGCGGGAGACCGGCAGGCTGAAGTCAGACGTCGACTATATTTTGTCGGACCCGTGGTTTTTAAGAAGATTTTGATCTGCCTGTGGAGGAGACCCGGCCCCTTCAGGTCGTCACGCTGTGCCAGTCCCGGCTGCACACATTTTCCGCAGCCCGCTGGGCCCCCAGGCGTTCGGGTCGGAGACTCGCGGGTCGCCTGCGCCGTCTCGTAATAAGCACTGCTCGCTGAGTGTTAGCGCTTGTGCACGCACGGCAGCAGACACCAGTTGGCATCTCCAAGCTTTGTCTCATTGGAATTCTCGCCAGCCCCTGTGAGGTCGGTACCATCAGGCCAGTCCGACAGACGAAGAAACTGAGGCTAAGAAGTAAAGTCACTTAGCTAGTGCCATATTTCTACATAGCAGAACGGCCAAGAATTCAGACTTAGTTCAGCCTGATTCTGGAGCCCACGTTTTCGCTGGTCTCCAAAATCATCCGCAGAAGGAGCAAGCTTCCTGGCACTGAAGGTGTTTTAGTAGAGACACTTTGGCCACTAAGTAGTACGTGCGACCTTAAATAAGTCGTTACGCTTCTCTGAGCCTCTGGCCGTGAATGTCAGTGAGAGGGTTGACTGGACGGCATGACATGGCACTTTGTCATCCCTGCAAGTCATCTCACTGTCGAGAACGGGCACCGTAGAGCGACGTTAGCATCGTGGTGGAGTGGGAAGACCCCTTTGTATCTCCCCTTAAATCTACAGCTAGTGGGGCATCTATAACCCAACGGAAGGCCTCTGGTCTACACGCTAGTGTGCCTGAGAGAGCCGCACGTCCGTACATCTGAAGGTGGGTGGACTGGCCTGTGTCTGGGAGGCGGGATGGGAAGGACAGGGGCAGCGTCCACGGACAGGTCCCTGGACGCCACGGCGGAGCCGATGGCCCATGGCAGCAGGGAGGAATCAGGGTGCGGCCACCACACTGCGTCTCTGCAGAGGGCAAGGGGCAGTAGCGGTGTCAGCGCCTGGAAATCTGGCTCCTTCCCCTGGTTGTGGCAGAGCCTGCTAGCGGCACCTATGGCCTCCCGCAGCCATGGGTGGGAGAGCCTGGTAGCCGCGTGCTGGGCTCGTGAACCCCGCTTCCCCCAACAAGCCACGTCCCCCACCATGGCAGTGGTGCCCTGAGACCAGGCAACCTGGACACAGCAGGGACACCCACCCGTCGGTCACCCAGGCAGTGACTCCCATGACTACAGGACGCCCTCCACCACGGCCACCGGCCACCGTGGGATCCCAGAGGCACAAGCAGTGCAGGTACGAAGACACAGAAACTTGTGCTAGAGCGCCATCTGCTGGAAAACCAAAGCCAGACCGCTGATTACCGACCTGCTGAGCTGTTAAAAACCAAGAGCGGCATCTCAGCAAGAAAAAGGTCCTCGGTTTCAAACGTGCCGCCAGGCGAACAACCCATCAAGCACCACGGCAAAAACCAAGGTAGCCTCGTCACACAGGAATCGATGACGACTCTCTAGAAACCGAAGTCCAAGTCATGGACGATCGTGAGCTCCGGGGCAGAGAATTCGAAATAGTCGCGAAAACACACAAGATACAGGAAAACTCAGAAAGGCGGTTCAGGGAGCTCAGGGATACCGTCAATGAGTAGAAGAGTACTTTCCCAGAAAGCCTGACATCGTGGAAAGAACCAAACAGAAACTCTGAAGAGCTCGGTGCACGAGACGAAGAATATGGTAGAAGCACTGGACACAGCAGCGCGTCGGAGAGAGACTCATCCGCAGAAGGAGTGAGCTTCTTTGCAGACGCCCGAGGCCAGCTGACTCGACGCCCTTCAGTGGGCGCGAAGACAGAAATCGAGCGACAAGTCAGGCGGAAGAAGGGGCTGCCGAGGCTGCTTTTTGTTTTTGTTTTTGTTTTTTTAATAAGAGGATCCTATGAGAACTATCTGATTTTGTTAGAACGGGCAACGTAAGATAAGGAGTATCCCGGAAGGAGAAGGGAACAGAGAGCCGTTCAAAGAAATGATGGATGGGACTATGCCGAACCGCGGGCAGGAACTGCACATTCGAGAACAAGAAGCGAACGGAACACCCGATGATCTCGACAACGAAAAAGACCTTCTCCAAGGCACTGTGCATTAAAACTGTCCAAAGTTAACGATAAAGAAAGAATTCTCAAGGCAGCCAAGCGGGGCGTGGGGTGGGGGAGACAGTAACCTACAAAGGAACGCCGTCGGGCTACCATCGGATTTCTCGGCAGTGACCCTACAGGCCAGGAGAGAGTGGATTGATATATTCAAAATAGATAAAGGTAGAAACCAGCAGCCAAGAAGAATATGTCCTGGTAAAGCCAAGTTATCCTATTATGAAGAAGAAATCGAGGCTTCTCAGATGAATAAAAGCTGAGGAAATTTATCACCGCAAGAGCCGCCTTACGAGAAAATGTTGAAATGAGCACGTCTACTTGAAACAAAAAGACAGAAGGGCACGAAACTGTAAGTTGATAGACAGACGGAAGCAGGAAATTCCAGCTCTATTTCAGACGAGGGTGCCCAACAATGATCACGTAGCGGTTAAAGGGAAAGAGGCCTTAAAAAGGGGACTCTCTCAAAAAGACATAACACGAATATGTATGCGCCCAACCTAGGAGCGCCAAGTATATAAAGCAATTATTATTAATAAAGTCGAAGGGAGAAATAGACAGCAACACCATCATTTTTTTTTTAAGAGAAGAGAAAGTAGATACTGGTTCATTCTAAATCCGGGGTCTCCCAAACCAGCGATGCGTGAGTCTCCCTGTTCTCCCGTGAAAATGCAGACGCCCGAGGCCAGCTGACTCGAACGCCCTTACTCTCGACAGCGCCTCCTCCCCTTACTCCGTCCTGGTCGGCTGGGGGCACGGGGCAGGCTCCGGGCCCCGGTCTTTGGCATGTCCGAGACTTTCGCTTCCTTCTTGACCTGGAAGAGGGCGAGCTGAGAGGTAGGAGGAGAGAAACGGTCTACAACAGTCAGATCGAAGTGGGGGCAGCTCAGTGGGCTACCCTCTTGCAAGTCCTTTGTACCAGGTGACCTGACAATCACATGGTGGCCCTTCCTCTGCACCATCCTTATCCCCGAGTCACGAAGCTCCTTAATATGTAAACAGTTCCTAGAAACTGATGAAGTTGAAGATCAAGAGCCTAATGAAAATGAAAGACGTGAAACCGTACTTTACAGGAAGGAAATAAGTGGTCCCTAAACACGTGCGAGGGCGTCCGGCCTCACCTGCAAGGTAAGTGTACACCGACGATCGCTGAGTTGCTGGTTCGGTAAAAATGAAAACGTTTGACAAGACAGTGTTTGGAGGACACGAAGAGACACGGCCTCGCGTCTGTCGGCGATGTGTGCGCAGACCGGCGCCGCCCCCAACGAGGGCAATGGCCACAAACGATCGTAATTACGAGCGCGTGTCTCCTTTCCCCTGACAGTCCCAGAGGTTGTGGGGACTTACACCACGCGACAGTGGCACACGTCCAAACTGACGAGGGCGCACGGCTGGTTTATTGCGGCGTAAATTGAGGTAGGAAGATGGGACATAGTCCGAATGGCCATCAGCAGACAGGGTCAATAAAGCGCAGTTCTATCATCTAATGAAATACTGTGCGACTTTTAAGAAGACGAGGAAGCTTCTAGATTCCGATATGAAGAGCTACCCAGGAGGCAGTGGTAAGTGAAAAATACCAAGGTGAAAAACAATAGGTATAATAAGCTCGCTTCCACTTGAAAAAGGGGTAAATATAGACAATAATATTTGCTTCAGTTTTGCGTGGAGAAACTATGGAAGAATACACCAATTCGCTGAAAAATTAATACCTGGGGAGGGAATGGTCATTCTGAGACTTTTCGCTCTGTCTTAAGGAGACCATGAATTCTCAACCCGCTCTCCTTACTGACAGAGCAGGGAACTCACATTCCCGGGGCCTCGGTTTTCGTATCTGTAAAATGGGGTGCAGTGACCGTAGCTCCTCCGTAAGGGCCTGTGCAGGTGACACGAGGTGACAAGTGCAACTGCCTGACAAACGTTTTTGAAACCGTGGCGTGCTGCGTACTGTGCGACCTCGAGCTGGTCTGTCCCCGCCCCGCCTGCCCGGGGCTGGCTTACCCAGATTCCCACGGCCATGACGAAGAGGAAGTAGAGTACCAGCACCGTGATGTCGCCAGCCTCCAGTCTCCTCTTGGGAAACACGTCCAGAGTGCCCGGCTGTGTGGGCAGGGCGCTGGTGGGGCCGCTCTCCATGGCGCTGGACGGACACGGGCTCCTGGGGGCTGCAGATGTGTGTCACACGTGGGGACCGGGGACACCCTCCCTTCCGTCCCACGGCTGCCTCCTTGGACCTGCCAGGCAAGACGACACACGCGGAGGGCTGCGTGACGGAGGCCGAGGGGAGGTCCGCCCGGCCAGATGTCCACGCATGCGCTCAGCAAGTGACAGGGGGTCCCATCGAATCCAGGGTTAAATTTTGCCAAGTCGATCACTCATTTGGCAAAATATTAAGAAAAATAAGCAATGTAAATACTACGAGTGGTCCATCTACTAAGCGCATGCTCAGGAGGAAGAGTCGCCGTCTGTGTGCTGGGGGCCTCCCAGCGGGGTGCAGGCCGAGCCGACGCACTC
>NW_011889055.1:238349-240839 GCF_000151845.1 Pteropus vampyrus | reverse complement strand
CTCCAGCTCTCCCGTCTGCGAACGGAGCGATGGGAGTTGATGTTTTCTAGACTGCCGCGGGCTAGTGCCCGAGAAGCACTGAGAACAGTGCCTGGCACAGCTGCGCGCGGCTAATTGTAGCGACTCTGTTACTATTGTTACTGTTACTCTCTGCAAGGTGGGGCGTGGTAGGGACCACCTGGCTTCGCAATTTCGCAAGGCGGCACGCAGATGGCAGCTATCAACTGGAGTTCGAGGAGCGGGCAGGTGGTCCCGGTGGACGGGCGGGGTTGGGGCGCCTCTGAGGCTGAGATGTCGGCACCTGTGGACACTGGGCGTGAACCGGCAGGGTGTGTTGAGGGCCGAGCAGATTCTTGCCTGAGTGTTAAGTAGGATGGGGAGGAAGGAGATGGGCGGTGAGGCTGTACCCCCAAATCATCGCGATGACCAAAAATGCTCCCGTAAAATTTCAAAACCCCGGGCAGGGTGCAGCGAAGCCTCCGTGCGGCCCCTGCTCTAAGTTAGGGTGCCAGGGAAGGATTTGACCAAGGAAGCGACATGATCAGATGGGGGGCACAGGGGAGAGTGGGTCTTGACCTGAAGCGAGAAGGTGGAAGGGAAGGGCATTTAGTAATGACAGGTGACGACAGGCAGGGTGGTGAGGGGGCGGGAGAGCAGGTGACAAGTCGCAGCTTCCGGCAGAGCTGCCCAAAGATGGGGTGGCCCATCGCCTGTGCAGGGTGTTCCTGTTCTTGGCTGAGGGTTTCCTGCTTTTAACACCACTGACGTTTGGGACCGGGGGGGTATTTTGTGAAGCTGGGCTACCCCGTGCGTCGGAAATGTTTAACAGCGTCCTGGCCTCTACCCACTCACTGCCAGGAGCGTCCTCCCTCGGTTGTGACGACCACCAGTGTCCCCTGGGTTGAGAACCTAGACGCCAACAAGAGGCTGGGTGTTCACTCAGAGAGGGTGCCCCGGGAGGGGGCGCCCCGTCTCTCAGGTCCCCCTCCCACGCCCCATGTAGCCTTGACCTTCTCCCCCGACCTTGGGCCTTGCGCCTATCCTGTTGGGAGGGTACTCACAGCTTCTCAGACCTGGGACGTGGTGGCCAAGGCCACCTCTGCAGAGGCGGAGACCCAAGCGGCCCTGGATCGGAGCTTGCGACGGGAGGGAGAGGGAGGGAGGGAGGGAGGGCAGATGAGCGTGCCAGGATCGGGCAGAGCTGCTCAGCACCCCCGCACCCCGCTCTGGAGCAGGGTCCTCAGAGAAGCTTCCAGCCCAGTCACCCTCACCCTCCAAGCCTCAGTCCATTCTCGGTGTTGTGTAGTTGTCGTCCGTGAGGTAGGGTGCCTCACCTCACAGGGACCTCGCAGGGGGAGGGTGGGAGGGGCAGCGCCAGAGCTTTCTAGGGTGGGCGTGGCGAGTCCAACTGGGAAAGGCTGGAGCTGGGGGAGGGGCTGGGTGGTCCTTAAGGGTCCTCCAGGTGGGTGCTTCCCAAGCCAGCGAGTGGTGTCCTGCAGCTGATGAGGGGCACAGCTGGGACTCGAATCCAGGGCTGCCTGCGTTTTCCAACGCTTCAACCTGCCGCTTCCGAAACAGGGAACACCAGGACTGAGTGAGCCGCTGCAGGTGGCGATGGATGATAGGGGGGAGGGGCAGTGGGGGAGGGAGCCAGCTGGCCCCTGTCCCCACCCCTCCCCCAGTGGCCCCTCCAGGCCTCTGCCCGCCAGGCACCGGGCGGGGTGGGAGCAGATAAACAACTTATTCATCAGCCCTGGGCCGCTGGCACCGCCCCAGCTCTTCCCGGGTCCTGGGAGGTGGGGGCCCTGCCTGGGGCCACGGGAGGCCGGCCGCGTCCTCACGGTGGGGACGGGGACCCATGGGACCCAATGCTGCTGCCCCGTGGCCAGAGCTCACAGGGGCCCTGAGCGCGTTTGCGGAGGCGGCTGGCCCGGAGCTCACCTGGCATCTGTCCTCGTCTGGCCCCCAGCAGCACACTGTCCCCCCACCCCCGCCCTGTTCCACAGGCGGAAAATGAGGCACAGGGAGGTGGACGCGAGCTGGGCGCTGCCGGGCCCCTCGCTTTTAGGCGACAGAACGTGGTGCGAGGACTCAGGGCCGGGTCCCATTGACGCTCACAGTATCCAGAGCCACCACGTGAAAGGACCCCAAGGACCCTCCGGCCCCCGGGCTGCCCCAGGGGGGCAAGCTGGGGGCGGGTGCCCAAGTCGGGGTGGGGGGGTGGGGTTGACGGGAGCTGTGCGAAGGAGGAGCCCCCTGGCCTGTGTCACCAGCGACAGCCAAAAGGGAGCGGACCCTCCGGCCGGCCGGCCGCTCACCCGCTTCCTGTGGCCGCGTACACGGTCTGCATCGCGGATGCGGGATTTCCCACGGCTTTGGGCCCGGAACAGACGGGGCGGGGGGCGGGGGGCGGGCCCGAGAACGCGGTCACCCCCGCGTGTGCGCCCCTGGCGGAGGTAACTTTTGTGCGTCTGAAACTTTTCAGAATGA
>NW_011889055.1:230579-236253 GCF_000151845.1 Pteropus vampyrus | reverse complement strand
GACCTCTCGGGGCGCCTGCTTCCTGCTGGGGGGTGGGGTGGTGCTGCCTGGTCCACGAGCCCCGTCGCAAAGCCCGGGTGGCTCTGCCGAGTTCCGTTCTGGACGGGAGGCACCCAGCAAACGCTCGCGCGACAGGCAACTGGGATTTTCAGAGCCTTCGCCGGACACGCTGGCACACGGTGACCCCCTGCAAGATCCCATCTCCAGGACGCCCTTTCGGGGGGCACACCTGCCCCGACCGCTGACACGTCCAGCAGGAGGCCGTGTGAACCCAGAGGCTGCATGCGAGCTGACAGCCTCCGCTCTGCCTCTCACCGCGTGACCCGGGCAAGTTCCTGGTGGCTCTTAGGCTCTGTCTGTGAACTGGGGGGAGGGTGCCCTCACAGGGTGATGGCCGCCAAGGGTCTTATTGTTTATATGGGGCACTTCACCTGCCTTTTCTCTGTGTCCAGCGTGTACAACACAGCTGTGGGCTCAGCTGGGATGACAGTGACCTTTCCATTTGACAGATAAGGAGCCCGCAGCTCAGTGATTGCCCAGTGTCCCTTAACTGGTGAGGGAAAAAGTGGGGCCTTGCCTGGTGCCACTGGCCGTGCCCACCCCCAGAAATAGCCTCCATTTGCCTGGCGCCGACAAGGCTTCTCTGAGGACCAGGACGGGAGCCACGCGCCCCCAGCTGTGGCTCGCCGCTGACATCCTTCCCGCCGGCACCGTGTCCTGTCCCCGGGCCAGCACCCCCAGGTCGGGGCACGACCCTGGAGGAGCGGGCAGGGTGGGGTCTTACCTTCCTTTAGAGGCTGCCCTGGGGCTTGTCAGTGCCTTCTGAGTCAGAGGAGGCAGAGACGGCTGTGAGCGAGGGGACACCTGGACTCCTGTCCCTCACAGCCGGAGCTTGGGAGGGCAGTGGTGGCCCTCCGTCAGCACTGCCTGCCACTCTCTGAGTGAATTTTCTTGCAGGTCAAAGTCCAAATTCCAGGCCGCAGCTGGGGTTAGAAAAGTGAGGATGATCTCTCCAGGGACAGGAGGAGACCCTTGAACTTGAACTTGGGCAGGCCCCTGTGCGAAGGGGCCCTCACCTGACGGGGGCACGGCAGGGAGGGGAGGGGAGCCACCGGACCCGGGGTCACCGTGCTTCGGTCACCCACTCTCCCACTCTCCCACTGGCCTCCATGCTGGGGACAGGCGGGCCTGGGGCGGCTGGAGAAGGGGAGGGGGGACGCTGAGGGGTGGGCAGAGGACAGAGGCAAGGCCCAGGAGAGCACCTGCAGCTGCGACAGTGACCCCTGTTGGTCCAGCCCCTTTTCCGTGTGCTCTGCAGACCAAAACATGTGGATTCCCCGAGCAGCTGTCAGGAGTGACAAGTCACGGCCAGCGGCCCCCTGTGGCCCACGGTACCAGGACAGGCTGGGACAGGGGAGGCTTTCACTGGGCACACAGCGCGTTCGAGACTTTTAAAAAATAGTTGCTCGTGTTTGCAAGACCAGAGGCTCCGAGAAGGCATCTGCGTTTCCCACTTTGACGGGACAATCCGAAGGGGGTGGCCACACCGGGCTGCTCGGCCGCAGGCGCCCTGCTGGTAGGAGCAGGGTCGAGGCCACAGCCCCTTACCACGGGCTGGCCTCCGGCCCAGCTGTCCTTCCCCAGGGCTGCCAGGGCCCAGGCCTGAGTCCCTGGGGCTGACTGGGGACAGTGGCTTGCTCCAGGACCACAGTGCCCACAGCGGGGGCGTGCAGACGGGTGAGGCAGGCCAGCAGGGCGCAGCCGACTGGAGGCCCTCGTCCCCGGCGCAGGGGACAGCCCTGAGGGTCGTCCTGAGGGAATGCGGTTTCCAGAGCTCTGTGGAGCCTCGTGATTAGCCACCGGCAAGGACTGGGTGTGGCTGGCCGGCCCCTAGCGCGGTGTCTCCCTCCGGTGGCTTCTTTGGTTGTCAGGCGCTGTCCCCTCTTGGTGCTGTAGGGAACGGGAGACAGTGATGGGGTGGCCACTTTGGGGAACGTTTGGAAGCGCGGCACGAGGTTGGCGTGCACCGTGTCGCAGCCCAGCAACGCCTCCCCTAGGCGCTTGTCACGAGGGAGGAAGAGGCTCGGGCACGAGCGACCCTCACAGCCTTGCTCACGACAGCCCTGCTCGTGCACGCAGACCCGGGGCCACCAGCGTCTGAGGCGGAGGACGGGGAGACCCGCGGGGCTTAGCACGGGAGACGCACCCCCGCGGGCCTCGCCGGCTGCGGGGGAAGTCACTGTCTGCCCCGCTGCCTCGTGGGCGGCGGAGGGTGCGTGGGACAGGCTGCCGCTCTGACCCGGGGCAGGTAGACGCTTACCGCCCTTGACCGTTTCAGGAAGCAGCACACGTGGGGCCCGGGGCACAGGTACCGGCTCGCGTCACAGTCTCTGGGGCTGGTGGCCGGCCACCCCCGTTCTGGCCAGGTCCAGCTCCAGGCCCGGCCACGGTCACAGCACGCAGCCCTCTCCCCGCACGGCGGGCGCCACCCGACGTCCACTGGCAGGTGCTGCGCCCTCTGTGCTGCCTTTAGCGCCCGTGCAGAGCCGGCCTTTTCGGCAGGGACAGGCTGCCGGCCCAGTGAGAGAAGCCAGACGCCCGGGGCTGTCCACGCCGGACGGTGCCCTGTGACCCTCGGGAACAGCACAGAGGCTGCATGGAGTGAAGACTCGGAGGCTGGGGACACTCGGAGCTCCCCGGGGCTGCGGAAGCCCGAGTCCCGACTCGGCCGCTCAGACCCATAGGACCGAGTGGTTCAGATTTGTGCGTCTTGTCGGGTGGAAGGAGAAATCCTGCACCTGAGTGGCTCTCGCTGGCTTTACTCTGCGGTTCGTAACTCGGGGTGCACCTTGCCGCGCGGCCGAAGGCGTCCCGAGGGATTGCGCGGAGCCGGGGTTTCACGGGGAGGACAGTGGGACGGGGGGCCGTTAACACGAGGGACGAACAAGGGTTATCTTCGAGCGGCTCGTCATTTTCTGGGGAGGAGAGAACAGGAGGGCTCCCCCGGGCAGGGCGGAGCGGGGGGGTCCGCGTGACAGATGGCCTCACGGCAATCGGCCAGAACATTCCAGCCCGGCCGATGAAGGCGACAGTCCTGGGTGGGGCTGCCACTCAGTGAGATCGGGCGTTAAACCCGAGTCTGGTGTCGGGGGCGTGTGGCGTGAGCGATGCCACTCTGGGCCTGTGCGGTTCCTCTCTGCCAGTTGTCTGCAGATTATACTTCAAAAGGTAAAGAAAGGAGAGGATGCAGGACCGGTGAGCCCCGTGGACACGCTCCTGCTTCCCGGGGCTGGAGGCCCTGTCCCCTGCCCACCGGTCATCCCGGCCGGCTGTGTCCCCCGGCGCGGGTAGGACCCGCCACTGCCAGAGCCTGGGTTTTGGGGGGAAAGCTCCAGTCTCAGAAGTTTGGCGAATAATCTCAAATGCCGAGGGATGCGTGTGGCGCCCGGCCCGTGACCGTGCGTGATGCTCACGACATGGCACACACGTGTGTCCGTCCCCGCTCCTGGCACAGGATGTCCCGGCCCCTGCAGCGATGGCCATCAAGGCACTTAGATTATGTTACAAAGCGACTTTTGGACCTTGCCGGAGGTTGTTTTTCTGGTTGCCAGGGAAACTATCGCGCGGTTCGGGGCTCGGAGTTTTCAGCGCACCCCACCCCCACCCCCTGATCCCGAACCCCAAGATAAGCACGGAGCCCCGCCTTGCATCCAGCTGCCCCCGACGCGGGAGCCTCATTCTCTCTCCTTACGAAGGCTTCAGCCAGAAAAGAAATGTACTTTCTTTCTTGCTTTCTTCTCTTGTTTTTCCTGGGGGGAGGGGGAGGTTTGTTCGTTCCCCACTCCCAGAATCACAAAGCTGGGCGGCCACAGGACGGAGTGGGGGCCCAGACCCGGGCGGGGGGCAGGCGGACGCCGTCCTCCCTCCTGGGCCTCGTGCGAACGGCTTGAGCCCTCTGAGCCGAGTCCCACCCGAAATGGGGGGAGGGGGCCGTCATGATGGTTCCGGCGACGTTACCGGGAAGACTCGGTGAGACCGTCCACACCACCGTCCTCGAAACTCTACCACGTTATTGTCCTCGTTCCTCCCCGTTCCACCAGCGTCCGGTGGCGTTTGCCGCAGGCGACCTGATGTGAAATGTCACCGGGGGCCGAGGCCGCGGACTCTTCTCACTAAGTCTTCTGGGCGAACGAGCTTGTTTTCCATAAAAATGTTTCTTTCCCATGCGCGGGCTCGGACACTGTTCTTTTATAATGAATGAATAAATACTCTAAATTGTTTCTTCTTTTAAATGTCTCATTTGGTAAGTATCTATAAGTAGAACCCTCATTGACAAAATGAAGGGGGTGGCTTCCTTGCGAAGGGATGCTGATACCAAAATGTTTGGGGACAGCTGCTCTGTGACAAAGCTGACGGGAGCCTGCACGCCGGGGGCGAGTCCTGTGGAAACGCGGAGCCGTGGGTTCTGGTGAAGAGCCATCCTCTGGTGACCCATGTGAGTAGCAGGGTCTGTGGGGGACACCGTCAGCCGCTCAGCTATAGTGCTGGTCATGAGTCGGCCAAGGCCCCATTGTGACCGAGGGCAGGCCATCGCGACAGAGAAAGGCCATCGTGACCGAGGGCAAGTCATTGTGATAGCACAGGATGCTGGGGAAGCCAGCTTGACCCCCACCGCCACCTAGGTCTAGGTTACAGACGGTGGTTTTCTTGGTGACATTGGGTGGCGTCCGGCATGGGGTCGGCTTCCTGGGCTCTGCCTTTAGTGTTTGGCTGAATCCCGTGGCTTCGGGCAAGTTCCCCCCTTCTCTGTGCCTCAGTCTCCCCATCTGTCACATAGTCAGGGTCGTCGTAAAGATCAAATCAAAGACCCACCTGAGCCAGCAAGATCGGCCCTGTCCCTTCTGAGAAGACATTGCTGGCCCCACGTGTGGCCAGATCCTGCTCATGGCTCGAGGGGGTGTGACTGAGCTGACTTCCGGCCTCTCCAGCCTCAGAGGGGGCTTAGGCCCCCCGCTCGGCTCTGCCGCCTTCCCACGTCGGGGCGGCGGCCATGGTGGCCTTGGTGGCTAGGGCGGCCCGAGTTCCTGGTGGGGCAGAAAAGCCACCGGAGCGGAGCCACCACGGGCTGAATCGTGGGGCAGAGGGACTTCCTTCCCCGAGCCGGGTGACGGCTGCAGCTCCGCCCGCTGCTCGCGCCCACGGCCGGCACCGGGCCTGGCACCCAGGACCCTGCTGTCCTGCTCGCTCGGCACAGCAAACACGCTCGGGGCACGTTCACGATCGCTGGCTGGGCGGCAGAGACGCTCGGTTTGGCTTTCAGGTACCGTGAAGTGTGTCACCTCCCCGAACCTGCTTGTCATCGGTTGAGCGTGGGCGAAGGGACAGCACCCCGCCCCCCCACGGGAGTGGTGGGCCCCTCCGTGTGACCGCAGAGTGCAAGGCCCACGGGCTAAAGGAATGTGGGCTGGTGCCGCTGCCCGGCGCTCCTCCGAGAGCCTGTCCTGTAACCGTCCGCCTGTGGCTCTGAGTCTCGATTGGGTCACCCCCAAATCGGGACGGCTGGTTCCCAGTCCCAGGCCCCTCCCTGTCCCCACGTAGCCACAGCCCGTGGGTGGCTGGACTGAAACGGAGGAGGCAGACGGTGGGACCGGTGGCCCCGGCCTGGGACAGGCAC
>NW_011889055.1:227789-229546 GCF_000151845.1 Pteropus vampyrus | reverse complement strand
CTGAAATATAATTTCTCTCTCTAAAAACACTCCCAGATTAAGACAAATCTGTTTGCAAAGTAAGTCGAGTGTCAATGAACTTGCCCTGATTGTTTGCCTAAGTCCAGCAAGAGTAGTGATTACCCACTAATCACTCCTTTAAATCTGCTTTGCTGAAATTCTTCACGAGGAATCTCTAGATTGAAACTAAAAGGCCCCTTGAGGCCAGAAAAGCTAAGGCCAGGACTTGCCGTCAAACGTCACCCGCAACACCTCAGAGACCGGGGTGGGCTCCAGGACGTGGCATTCTTTACTGGCTGCCGAGGCTTCTGAACCCCTGTGAGAAAAGACCAGAGGGTCAGTTCCGTCACTCAGTCTTAACTCCTTAGGGTCTGGTCACACCCGAGTCTGTACCGTACACGGCAGGATTCTCTCTCGTGTCCCTCATTCACAAACCTCCTTTTACTGAAAACACACACTAATCCCTTCCATGTCAGTTGGAATTCTGAACTACTGGAGACCTCTATTTCCAGCGAAACTATGCCGTGAGCAGCTGCGAGCTGTCGGCCACACTAGTGCTCTCTATACTGGCAAATTTATAAACACATTTCGTAATTTCTGGAAGTATACACGTTTCCTCGTAGCACAAAAAAATTTTCATATGGCACAGACGTGTCACCTAATAGACCTGAATATCTGTATTTCCATTATAATAAGAAGCAAACAGTAGATAAACCCGGGTTTATTAATTAGATTTTTAATTAATCATATTTGGAAATGATCTAGGCCCTCGATGAACTTAAAGTTTGATTCATCATTTAAGTTAGCAAAATGCTAAGGTTTCAAGTTATCAAAAAGATTTAAACCATTTTTAAGTACACCTATAATGTAATTATTACTAAAGAGGTCACGCAAAAAAAAAAAACCTTTTTGCCCTACTCACGTCTATTTGCTTTACTTGCTCTTAACAATGACGTTTACACTACTCATGAAAATTTTATCATACTGAGTTACTTTCCTTGCTGATAAACTTTGTAACCGAGATAACAGGAACTTATCTAAGTAGTAAAGCCCAGTTAGAAAACATTGCTTCTCTGCATTATATTTAAAGCCGATAACTCTAAAGACAGACCTATTTTAAAGTAATAGATTTAAAATGGCTTTTATTTGTTAGAGACCGTCTTAGATCACACGAACCCCCCCCCCAAAATATTTGAGTTTCTGAGAGTTTAGAATGTCTCATCCTTAGAAACGTTTGTCTTCAATTAATCTTAATTTACGAAATTAATTTTAACAATACCATCCAGAGGGAGAAAAATCTCTCACATTCACAACACACACAGATTGACCCAGAGAGCTTTTTGCCACGGGACAGGTGGAATAATGCAAAACCCACTGTGTGCAAAACAGTAGCTGGTTCCGAACTGTTTTACTCTGGCAGGTGGAGTAAATTAAGGTTAGCCGCCTAGACGGCCGACGCTGTTTGTCATTAATATTTGCGGACGACACGATCTTACGGCGGCGATGTCTGGATTTGGGGTGAGGGCGCTTCTTTATCCGTCTGTACTTTTTAAAACCTTTTCCTTTCCCCGCTTCAGTCTTAGGCCTAGAGGATGGTGAAGACAGGTGGGCTTCGAACTGCGTCCAGGCCGCCTCGATGGTTTCTTGATGACCGATAAGGCGAGGACGACCGGTCTTCATTTCTCACGGTATCATAGGTTAAGTTCTTCAGCTACGTCATTCTTCATTTGCTTTTCCCGCCTCTGGGTACACAGTTT
>NW_011889055.1:217000-227739 GCF_000151845.1 Pteropus vampyrus | reverse complement strand
TAGTAAAGCCCAGTTAGAAAACATTGCTTCTCTGCATTATATTTAAAGCCGATAACTCTAAAGACAGACCTATTTTAAAGTAATAGATTTAAAATGGCTTTTATTTGTTAGAGACCGTCTTAGATCACACGAACCCCCCCCCCAAAATATTTGAGTTTCTGAGAGTTTAGAATGTCTCATCCTTAGAAACGTTTGTCTTCAATTAATCTTAATTTACGAAATTAATTTTAACAATACCATCCAGAGGGAGAAAAATCTCTCACATTCACAACACACACAGATTGACCCAGAGAGCTTTTTGCCACGGGACAGGTGGAATAATGCAAAACCCACTGTGTGCAAAACAGTAGCTGGTTCCGAACTGTTTTACTCTGGCAGGTGGAGTAAATTAAGGTTAGCCGCCTAGACGGCCGACGCTGTTTGTCATTAATATTTGCGGACGACACGATCTTACGGCAGCGATGTCTGGATTTGGGGTGAGGGCGCTTCTTTATCCGTCTGTACTTTTTAAAACCTTTTCCTTTCCCCGCTTCAGTCTTAGGCCTAGAGGATGGTGAAGACAGGTGGGCTTCGAACTGCGTCCAGGCCGCCTCGATGGTTTCTTGATGACCGATAAGGCGAGGACGACCGGTCTTCATTTCTCACGGTATCATAGGTTAAGTTCTTCAGCTACGTCATTCTTCATTTGCTTTTCCCGCCTCTGGGTACACAGTTTCATTGAGCGTAGGAGGACTTAACAACAGATTCCTATCGGGCTCTTAAATCTTCAGCTTCCGATTTGGCCGAATTTCTGATCAAGAAGTTATTAAACCCTTTCGAATGTCGCGTCAGGCTTCGGCTGGGACAAACGGTAAATGCTTCTGGCAGTATTAAACAATTCCATGGACCCAAGGGGGTACAGAGGTCATTATCCTCCGTTCATCCCCTCTGACGGCCTGCACGTCGCGGGGGGCAGGGGAGCGTCCCCCAGCACGACGTGGGGACTCCTCGCACAATACGACCAGGTCGGGGAGTTGCAGCCGCGGCACAGGAAGCCGGTGCGGAACACGGCAATGTGCCCCGAAGCGTTCTCCTTCACCCCGTCAGCTCTCGCACTGGGACCCGTCCCCTCTCGTTGGGACCCTGGGGACAGGTCTCGGGGGGACAGCGCCGGGTAGCGGAAGTGTTCCCGGCCACACATGCTGCTCGTCCCTGTTACACAGACAGACTTCTGCACTGCAGCCTGCTTCGCCAATTTCCCATAACGTTACCAATCCTTACATTTCTGTTCTTTTCATCTACCGTAGTCTGAGCCGAGGCTTCGCCAAGGGGTTTTGGGGCCACGGTTCATGAATGCCCATATCAAGGAGGCCCGGGAATCTGTCTCTTCTGTCCCCTGACCAAGTTGTCCACTCCTGAGTCAAAAGGATTTGGGTCCCCAAAGAGGGGTCACCCTTAAAGGACCCCACTTATCAGCCTTTCTCTGATTGAACTGACCATGTGACGGCTGGTCAGGCTTCCACTGGAACATCTGCCGTCCAGTCTTTTAAATTTCTCCCCGCTGGGGTGGAGACTTGTTGGGGGCTCATTTTGTGGGACAAACGGGGGCCACTTTGTCCCAACCGGCCTGTGGCCGCCCTGTACTGCAAGCTTCGTCTTAACCCCATCCATGTCTGTTTTTATTTATGCCATTTTTTATAACCATCTAAGGATTCCCACGCCGCGGGAACGAGGCCTGCGACTTTTGCTTGGCTTCACCCCTATCGACACTGTAAAAGTCGGCATTGCGTTCTGTTTATTTATTTTTGAAGCTCTTGCTTTTTAGCTGTACGTTTAAATGATCTGACTCCTCGTCACTGCTGCTGTGATCCGGGGTTACCATTCCCTCGTAGGACCTGAGCTGTATATGGGGTTTGGCCCGCGTTTCCGGCCGGCCGTGTTTTGGGGCTGCCGGCCCCACAGTGACCAAGCAGGGCTCTTAGGGCATCGGGTTTGTAATTTGTCCTCTGTAAGGGTTTGCCACTCTTTTTTCTTTCCTTTTTCTCTTTAAGGGCAGGACGATTGTCCTTCCCACGTCTGCAAATGTCTCTCTTCTTACCTCTCGGGGTGTGACTGAGGGAGGGAGCCTGGGGTGCCAGGCCTGGGCCCCACAGCGGGCCGGCTCGGTGACAGAGCAGCCGGGGAACCCCCCCAACACGTGGCCCTCCGACAAGCTGCACCAGCCACGCCCCCGACCGGGGACCCTGCTCTGCTTTCTAACACGTCCCCCGCGACCCCCCGCGACCCCACGCCGGGCGATGCGGAGGACAGCCGGTCTGACCCAGGCTGAAGGGCGAGGGGTCCGCGGACTCGGGGACGAGCAGGGTGCTGTGGCCACCCCGGTCGGCATGCTCGCGTGGGGGGCACCCGCTCCAGGTCAGACCCTGGCCGTGGACCGCTGGCCGTGGAAGAGGGACCTTCACGAAAGGTTCTGTTTGGCTGTTTTTTGTTTTTATTTTTAAGGTTTAGGGTTCTGCGGGAAGTCGGATGATCTCGCGCCTTCTCATCGCAAAGCTTCTTCCGGAAAAAGGTGCCCCCTGGTGGCACTTCCTTCCCCCACCCCCGCAGGCCAGCGGGCCCAGCGCTGAAGGAACTGGCTGCCCCACACTCGCCAGTGCTCAGGTCAGCCCCAGCGAGCGCGGCCACGCTGTCACCGGCTGGCCCGGTGGGTGGCTTCGAGGCCACTTCCGTCAGAACCTGCAACGGAGGGCTGTCTGCAAGGTCGCTTTAGCAGCCCGGGCGAGGCCGGCCAAGAACAAGGCCACGCGGGGGGCAGATGGAAGCACCCGGTGGGCGAAGCGTGATGCGGGCGCCACCTCCGGAGCCATCACCACAGCAACGTGCGCCATCTCCCAGCTCCCCAGCACCCCGGCCCGGTCACCTGCCGCGTGTTCTGTTGTTACGGATGGGCGCACCCCAGACCTTACGCGGGGCCGCAGGCGGGGGCCCCCCTTCCGCCCGCTCCTCGCTGGGACCGGGCCTGCCCTGTTTTGGGTTTACCGGCAGCGCTCGCCATGAGCTTGTTTTCCCCGGGCACCTGCTGACGGGTCCGCGCGTGGTTTTAGTTTGGGTGGCGGGATGAGGTGCTGTGAGCGACAGCACAGTCCTTGTGAGGCCACGATCCCCCCCGGGCTGGGGCCGGCGGGACCACTAGCTCAGCGTACGTTTGTTTAAGAAGCTGCCGAGCTCGTTCCGGGCGGTCACTCCATCCACGGCCCCGCAGCTCAGAGGGGTTCTCCGCTTCTTCCGCCGCTCCCCGGGCCCGCTGGTCCGAGGTGGGGCCCAGACCCGGCCCCGCACTCGCCGGCCATGTGACTCTGGGGCAGGGGCCAGGCTCTGCACCTCGGATCTCCCGGGGGAGCCGTTTCTCATGGGGGGTCCTGGACCCTGGGGGCCTTGTGAAAGGAGAAACGCTGAATCGCGAACGCGGAAGTGACCCCGCGGTGGTCTCTGGGTGACACGCCCCAGCCTTGACCCCGCAGGCCCCCACCTCCCACGGAGAAGCGCCCGGGGCCCAAGCTCTGCATCCCCCGCTCCTGTCGCAGGCCGTGCGGCAGCCACACCGACTCGCCGCACGTCAGCCCGTCAGGACAGCGGCTTAGGAAATCGGTTCCGACCGCGGGGTCAGTGTGCGCCCAGGTGGTGTGGTACAGGAGAGGGCGACGCTGCCCGCGGGCCGCTCAGGCCCTGGTGCCAGTGCACGTTCTCTGCCCGCTGCCCACAGCCCAGTCCTGCTTCCCTGTCCAGTGGGTCGGCGGCCAGCCAGGACAGGGCTCCCGGCCCCAAGGGCTGGGACAGGCCCGCGGAATCAGGGCTGGGTCGGCGAGCAGGGAGCTCACGGCTCAGGCCTCTACAGGAGCCCAGCTGCCTCCCGAGGGGGCCGGGGGCTCAGCAGCCTCACCTGCGTGAAGCGCCGGCGGCCTCCAGGTGGGAACACAGGATGGAGCCGAACGCAACGCTCACGCGGCCCAAACCTGAAATGCTGGGCTTGGAACTGCGCCCTGCCCCCACTGGACCTTGGGGTGCTGACCGGCACTTTGAGGAACCCTGCCCCGTGACCTCGTTTCCTGTTCTCGGGCCGGGTGGGGGTGCCGAGCTACATGAAAAACCGTGTACGGGGCAGTGGGCACGTAGAGAACCCCGGAGCCCGTAGCCGTGTCCCTGAGACCTGGCAAGCACTGGTCAGCAAGGCCCCCCAGGGCCGAGCGCCTGGTCAATGCGGGGGCCTCAGGGCTCATCTGGGCCATGCCGCCGGCTCCTGGCCAGCGACCTGCCACTCACCTCTGAAACCAAGGGGCAGGGAACGCCTGGACTTCGGGGGACGGGGTGAACCGGCCAGGTCGGAGCTGGAGGTGAAGGCGACGTGCTGGGTGCAGCCCACTGGCCCCTCCTGTGCTCAGCCCCCCGCCCTGCACTGCTGAGCCTGAAGCCGACCCCGCCCTGGTCGCCGCCCTCACGACCTGCCAGCAGGTGGCAGTGCCACAGCAACGGGCGCGTGCCTGACCACATGGGCCACACAGACCAGCAGGAGCAGATTTGTCCCAGGGTCCAGCACCCCGGGGCGCTGCGAGGGCATGGTGGCGTCAGGCCGGCCGGCTGGGGGGCGGGGGCCGTGTGACCGCTGCGCGCTGTCTTTGGAAAGCTCGCCTGGATGTGCACGAACGCTTGGGCCGCCCCCTGCTGGCTGTGGGCGACTTGAGGCCGAGAAGCCAGGGAAGCCAGGGGACCGTCATGTGAGACGCGGCTGGGGCTACCACGCCGCCGCTGGGGGAGACTGGAGAGGGGCCCGGGCCACACCCTCCCTCCGGACAGGGCTGCGTGATTCCAGGACTAGGCAAAATCCAAACCGCTCGTTCGTTTTTTTAAATCAAACACTTTATTTCCACATAACAAGCGCAAAAAACCCCAAACACGTTAACGATACAATTAACGCAGCGATGAAGTCGGTCACACACTACTCAGAGCCCCAGAAGGTCGATCGGCGCAGCGGTCCACACATTTCCAGGCGTGGTTTTTCAAAGCTACCTTTGGTTTTTGGAAAAACCAGCATGGACGTCAATGCACCTCGAGCGCACAGAGCGCCGGCTCACGCCCGGCCAGTCGGAGCGTGGTGTAGGCCGCAGGCGGAGACGTCCGCACGGGCGCCGGCTGTGCAGGGTGGGGCGTCGCCCGTCCCGTACTGGGTGAGTCTGACAGGAGAACACTGTCGGGAAGCGGCGCTCCGCGTCCCTCGCGTCCCTCGCTGAGGCTTGAGATGGGCACAGATGGTGGGAAGATGAGTCGCGGAAGCTCTGGGCGACGAGACCCCAGAGGCGCTCCCGGAGGAGCAGCTAGTTTCCCATCGTTCTCACATTATTTCAGGGTGAAACTGTAGGTGAGTTCAGACAAAATGTTCAAATATTTGCTTAGACTTTTACTTGGTTGCTCTGAGAACCTCATACGCAGCAACTTGGAAACGTCCATCATAAAAAAGGGCGTACAAATAAACCCACGAGAGAGAGACAACGCTGAGCAGCCAAAAAGTCGCGGTTTATTATGTCTGAAGGGATTTCATGATTCAAACACAACCAAACTGTACATGGTACAATCACATTCTATTTGTAAACAGTTAAAAGCCACTGACTTCCTGTGCATCGTAGGACACGAACAGTTAGAATCAAGGCAATGAAATGATGGCGAGTTCTGTAGTTAAGATTTTTACCCTTGCTTAGTCTCTCCTTTGACTAACAAGCATTATAATACCATTTGTGGGCAAGAGGAGGGGGGAGGAGAGAAAGGAATTTTAAAAATGGTGTAACTCGTTAGTTCGCAACGACATTTAAAATTCTCTCTAAACGACGAACAGGTCTGTAAGCCAACGCCTCGCTTACAGTATGCATAGTTACTGGTTTCGGCTTTAAGGTACGTGAACACGGCCACAAGAGCAGACGGGGGGAGGGCCACGTGATGGGATTACAAAAATTGTTACCTACTGCTGACTAGCAAACCATCATCACTCACTAATAAAAAGACAGCATCTGAAAGCAGAATGTCAAACTCCAGCTTGAAGCGTTTTTTTGTGTTTTTTTTTTTTGGCAGAGAAAATTCTTTAACAGAGCAATATGTAGTATCAGTGCTAACAGTTGGGGGTTTTCTTTCTTTCCTGTAAGAAACGACAAGGAGTTTTTTAAACTGGGGAACTGGTTTTCCTGAGAGCCATGCTCTTTGATTCAGGGCGGGAATAGAAAAACAAAGAACACGGCCAAACGCTGCTCTTTTTCCCAGAGATAGAAAGCATCTTTTAAATCATCCTCCATTTTTTTTTTTTGTCTTTTAGATTTTTTTTTTTAAATGATGGAAGAGTAAACATTTTTTTTCTCAAAAACAAACAAAAAAAAATCTGTAAACAAGAAGGCTCGCCGAGGGAACCTCCAAAACAAAATGGAAAGCCTATTCAAAGTGCGGGGCCCGTCCTGGGTGGCAGGTGGGCTGCAAGTCACAGCTGTGGCCACAGTTTTTCAAACTGCAGAGCGAAATTCTTTAGTTTTATAACATGGAAAAGTGGTGCAATACTTTCATGTACAGTCGGGGGTCAGCACCCCGATCGGCCGTCCGAGCCCCCGGCAGCATGGCGGGCGGGCGGGCGTCAGGCGTGTCGAGGATGCTCAGCTCGAGTCAACGGCGCATGGGGACGGCCGCCCCACGGTGCCGACCAGCCGAGAGCATCGTTCAGTGCAAAGGTAAAAGCTCAGACATTGTCAGCCCAAAAATGGTTTGCAAAAAAAGAAAGGGGGGGGGGCGGTGGCTAGGGAAAAAGGACCCGAAGGCTGAACATGATGGGTGCACGGGGCGCTCAGCACGCGGGGCGCTGCTGGGGAGTGTGGACAGATGCCTTCACATTATAATATCGGCCTGCATGATTCAAGTATTCAAACTGATATGTTTTGGGGAAAACAAAGTGGAAAATGTGCAGAGAAGAGCTGTTCCCACAGGTGGCCCCGGCTGCAGGCGGCGAGCCCGACTTTGTGCCCCTGCCCTTCGCGTCATGAGGTCACGGCGTGAGTCTACGTCGACCCGTCACATGGACTCCCCACCCCCGCCCAGGTGGTCGACAGAGAGAAAAGCGTTGATGGGGGAGGGGTCGCTGCTGCTCGGAGGGCCCCACAGGCTCGCGGAGTAGTGCGGGCCCCCCCAGAGGGAAGCGCCGGGAAGGTCTCCACAGCTGGTCCCCGACAGCCCAGCACCGTTCCAGTGGCTGGAGAAGGGGTGGGAGCAGTCGAGGGGGCCCAGCCGGCTCTGGCCGGAGCCCAGGGACTGCCAGCTGGGGGCGGGGGCCAGGGACTGACTTTGTGCAAAGAAACGGCTGATCTCCTCCTCACTGGCGAACTCGGCGAGGATCGTGGTGTTCCCCAGCACACACCTGGGGGATGAGGGGCAGCGGTGAGGGCGCGGTGCCCTGCGGAGCGGGGCTGACTGAGCGGGAGGGGCGTGCGGGGCGTGCGGGGCGTACGGGGCAGGCACTCACATGTGCAGTGACTTCTGTGCCTTCACCACCTCCTCCTTGGAGCCGTAGCGGACCAGCGCGTTGCCGTGCGGCAGGCTCAGGTGGAAGGTGACCAGCGGGCCGTGCTGCATGCACAGCGTGCGCAGAGTCGAGCCGTCGATCTGGGGACGCAGCGGGCTGCTGGTCAGGGGCCCGCATGAGGACGCCCGGGAGGCTGTAAGGCCTTGGGGCGGGGACGGGGCCCTCCCCTGTCCCCAAGCTGCTTGGCTCCCGGCACCATTCCCCTGGAGCTCCTGGCTGTGATGGGTCCGGGAACCCGACCTCCACTGGCCAGAGCCTCTGCACCCCCAGATGCCCCAGGCCCCAAGGCACTGCCCTGTGGCAGCTCTGTTTGTCTCCCCTGCCCTAAGGATGGGGTCCATTCAAGGCTCTGCTCGCTGGGGACCAGGGGTGGCTCTACCAGCCTTGGAGGGGGGGATCGGGGACTGAGTGCGTTGCCGGGAAAGGGAGGCCGCGGCACGGGGCCACACCGCCCGCACGCCCTGTGGCAACACGGGGTGCGATGCGGCAGGCCCGGGCTGAGACCGGCACCTGTGTCTCTGGTCAGCTCCCAGGTGACTTTACAGGCCGGGCCTGACCCTGGCCTGCCTGGGGCACCGCGCAGCCGTCCCCTCCCGGCCCCGACAGTGCCCGCTGCTCTCGTCGGCCCGGCCCACCCTGCCCTCGTCTCAGCTGAGCAAGACCGGACACCTCGCCTGGGCCACAGGCGCGTCCACTCGGGCCAGGACACCGGGCCCTCTCACCTGAGGTGTGAGGTTTTTCAGAACGAGCCAATTTGTGATTCTCCCTGAGCTGCTCTCACCCCAGCTGGAACCTAAACGAGGAGGAGAAAGGACGAGTCAGTCTGCCGAGCCCGTGGGCCCGGCGTGGGCTCATCCTGCCAGAGCACGGGCTGCTGGACTGGCGCCGGCCACCGCCTGCACGTCCACGCGGGCGCTGTCCTCCAGGGCCCAGGACCCATGGCAGCTGACCAGCGCGAGCTCCCGGGGCAGGCGCTCTGCCAGGGGACAGTGGCTCACTCAGCCTCTGGCTCTCACACGGCTTCCTGGGGAGCCACAAAGGACACCACCCCTCTGCGATCGAACCACCTGAGACGTCGTCACTGTCTCAGGTGTCATGTGACGAAGGGCACGGAGGCCCCACGCCCCACAGAGGGAAAGGTCTGGGGCGCCAGGGCGCTGGCGAGGGTGGGGACCGGCTGGCCTCCCCACTCTCCTGGAGCAGGGCTGCAAGACGTGACACAAGTCAGCCCCGTCCACACACACTGAGGAGCCGCAGACGCCCCGCTGACGCCCGCTCCGGCCGCTCTGGACACAGTCCCCGCCCCGCCCTCCCGATGGGTCACAGGGAGCCTGCGAGCTCCCCAGGCCTCAGGCCGGGCGTGTGCTGAGCCCTCTGCTCTGTCTGGCTGGCTCTCGAGGCTTCCTGATCCCACCCAACACCAGCACCCTGCTTGGGGCACCTAAGTCTCCTTTGTCACGTCCCCTCACTGGGTACTGCCAGTCACTCAGCTGGCACCCAAAAGACGTCCCCGGCCTGAAGAAAGCATTCACGCACGGGACCCTCATGCTAACTGCAGCTGGGAACTTAAAACGCACGCCGGGGCTCTGCGTGGAACCAAAGCTTTTCGCCAAAGGAAGCGCTATGTCGGGCTGGCCAGTCACCCGTGCACACCACAATCACTGACGGGGTGGGGGACGAGACTCCCGGTGCCGTGTGGGGCGGCAGGACGGGGCGACATCGGGACCATGAGGGGCGGAGTCCGATCTGGGGCTGCGGGGGCGGAGTCCGATCTGGGGGAGCCGGGCGGGGAGCTGAGGCCGGGGCAAGTCCAGTGCCGGTCACTGACAGTGCTGGACTCGGTGGGGACCCTTCGTCAGTCTCCTGGGACGGCCTGCTTTCCGTCCCCGGCCTGTTCCAACGCCACGTTCTACGGTCGCCCTGAGACCTCAACGGGCCCTGTCCGTCCAGGTCCAGACAGGCTCCCGCCACTGCCCACCCTGTGACGTCACACCTCCTGCTCTGGTGACGAGGTGGGTTCAGGATGACCGATCTTAGGTGAAACTGGGAGGAACGGGGAGTGAGAGCCGAGACCGCAGCCGGCGGAAGTCGGCAGCGTCCCAGGCCGCGTCAGCGCCCAGCGGAGACGCCCCGCGCTTCGCCTCACCTGGGGTGTACCTGGCGTCGGCACTGCCCCATCCTCCGCCCACACGGAGAGGAGCGGGGTCCCACGCAGACAAGGGTGGCTTCTGGCCGGTGAGCCCCGGCGGTGGGCGGGACGGGGCAGTGATGCTCTTAGGTGGCAGAGGGACCTTCCACAGCTCGTGGGCCAGGGAGGTGTTCGCGACTGGGCCGGGCGACCACGTCAGCTTGGGGTCGCTGTTTCTGGCTGCTGGAGGGGGAGGAGGAGGAGAGGTTGTGCTTTAAAACGTCAGACGCGACGCCGCCCACCCCGCACGGACGCGATCCCAACAGAAACTCTCCTGAGACCTCGAACCCAAACCACGGTGCCAAAGGAACGTGTCCCTCCCCCCCCAGGCCCTGGGACCACCTGCTGTCCTGCCGCTGTTGGACCTGAGGCTACAACTGAGACCGAAGCAGAGCTGCCGAGACAGCGACTGGGCTCCGTGCCTTAGCGACCACGACCCAGTCGCTCGGGAGCGTCGCAAGGGCCACCAAGCGGGTCTAGAACCCCGCTCTTCACCATGGCAAAGCCTAGAGGTGACCCCGGTAGGGAAGGCGTCAGGGCAGACGTCATGGGCGCCTTCCTGAGCCAGGTCAGCTGGCGCCTGCTCCCTGCCGCTGACACGCATGGGGCCCGAGGGGTTCGGCCGCCTGCTGCAGGCCCCGCGCACAGCCGGACTGTCGGCCAGGCCCGTCTGGCTCGGAGCGCCTGGCCCCCAGAAGGGGCGTGGGGCCCGGCACCCGGACGTCTGGGAGCGGCCGAGGCGGCCCGGGCGAGGCCCACCTGAAGTGCTTTGTGCTGTGCTGCTGAGGGCGACGTTGTAGTTGGAGGCACGAATGGAGGACCAGGCACTAGTTGAAGGCAGCGTGGTGTTCAAGGATGAGGAGGGCCCTGTGGGGGACGGCCCGTCAGCCGCGCCCGGGGCAGGCGTGGCGTCCGCGCAACGGCGCCTTGACGGCACATCGCAGGGAGGTGGCCGGGCACGCTCGGTGT
>NW_011889055.1:213736-215540 GCF_000151845.1 Pteropus vampyrus | reverse complement strand
TCTGTGGGGTCAACAAAGGGTCAGCAAGGAACCAGAGCCCCTGTGGGGGTGCCCAGAGCCCCTGGCGGGCCCAAGAGGGATGCTGGGAGGCCCAGAGATTGCTCTACCACCAGAGCGGCAGGCGGAACGGTGAAGGCCTCTGACCAGCCCTGTGACCACACAGCGCCAGGCACGACATCTGTCTCCAGAGTGAGTGTGCGAGCCCGCAGAAACGGGCTTACACTCCCGAGAAGCGGTCGCCCGCACTGTGACGTGTTCTCCACACCGCCCCAGCGGGGCTGAGCGGGCAGTGTCTCGCGCGGGCAGTGCCTCACACAGGCAGAGCACGGCATCTGTCACTGGGACAGGCCGGACGTGGAGCACTGAGCGGGAATGGGGTCCCTGCCCATAACGACAGTGTGTCTAACAGAACAGCGACGGTGGTGGCGGGGCATGCGGAGGCCGGGGCGCAGGGGCTCCAGCCTGCCAGGGAGCCGTGGGCAGAGCCGGCCGGCACAGCCGAGGGCCGGGGGACCTCCTCGTCTGAACGACAGTGAGGGCAGGGAGGACCAAGCCGCTTTCGTCTTTAACGCCTGGGGTTGAAGGTCGGAGGTGTGTGCACTTGGCTGCCCAGGGCCCCAGCTCTCCGGAGCAGCCTGGGCCTGGCTGTCCCTAAGGGTCCCAGCCTCCGCAGCACCCCCACACAGGCTTCGGGATGATCCTACGAGCAGTCCCGACACAGAGCGGTTTTACAAAGAGACGTGGTGTCATCGGATCTACGGCAGGGGGAATGGACGGTGAGCCTAGCAGCAGGGAGATGCGACGCGGCCGACGCATAGCGTCTGGAAGCGGGATGGGCACTGCTCACAGGAGGACAGGTGTGAGTGGAGGACACTCCTCAGAGCCAGTGAGCCACCCGCTGGTGACACAGGCCAACGATGGCAGTGAGGAGCAAAGGGTCCTCACACACGCTATGCCACCATGAGCCACAAGGACACTGTCCTGGGCCAAATGCAGTCACAGGACCAGACAGCACATGCTTCCCTCACAGAAAATGACCAGAACAGTCAAAGCCATTAACAGAAAGATGGTATTGGACAAGTTTTGTTTTTAAGGCAAAATGTAAGAATACACCTTATACCATGTTTGCTGGAGTTTTGATCCAAAGACGTGTTTGCAGAAATGCTGTCCACTGTCGTCCACTTCCTCAGTCGTGACTGGGGTTCTTTAATACTGTTCACGTCCATGTTTACATTCAAGTTTGAGTTCAAGCCTTAAAAATACAAATGAAACAAGTCATTAAAATACAGCACGTTTTTCTCCTTGTACAACTTGCACTTCCTAGAAAAACATGCGTAACCGACTAAAGCTTGCAATCGTGCCTAATGTCCCGTCATTAAGCATTATCCTGTAGGTGTGGCGGAGCCCAGGGACCACGGACGACACCCTGGGCTCCTGGCCCAGGCCCTTCAGGGGCAGTGTCAGGAGGAGAGGCAGGTTCCCGGGGAGTGACACGCCGACGCTCGGCGATGACAGGGAACGTAACTCTGCGATACCGTCAACAGTGGGAAACGACTTCTCCACGTCACTCTGATGACTGAGAAATTCCTTGGCAAAATAAAAAGTATTTTAAGGAGACAAAATCAAGCTTCTAAGTTTGTGTGTAACGAGCGGGCCCTGAGGGCACGGTGCCGTGCGCAGGGAGCGCACGGGGGTCTGGGCTGCCGTCTTCTGCTTGTCAACAGAACGAATCTCGATTGGCTGATGAGCCAGAGGATGCTGTCACTTATAAGTGACACTGTCCTGCTTCCAACAGTGGTGTCTC
>NW_011889055.1:211368-212841 GCF_000151845.1 Pteropus vampyrus | reverse complement strand
TAACCGACTAAAGCTTGTAATCGTGCCTAATGTCCCGTCATTAAGCATTATCCTGTAGGTGTGGCGGAGCCCAGGGACCATGGACGACACCCTGGGCTCCTGGCCCAGGCCCTTCAGGGGCAGTGTCAGGAGGAGAGGCAGGTTCCCGGGGAGTGACACGCCGACGCTCGGCGATGACAGGGAACGTAACTCCGCGATACCATCAACAGTGGGAAACGACTTCTCCACGTCACTCTGATGACTGAGAAATTCCTTGGCAAAATAAAAAGTATTTTAAGGAGACAAAATCAAGCTTCTAAGTTTGTGTGTAACGAGCGGGCCCCGAGGGCATGGTGCCGTGCGCAGGGAGCGCACAGGGGTCTGGGCTGCCGTCTTCTGCTTGTCAACAGAACGAATCTCGATTGGCTGATGAGCCAGAGGATGCTGTCACTTATAAGTGACACTGTCCTGCTTCCAACAGTGGTGTCTCGGGGCAAAACCCCCATAGCCCAAGGCGCAATGTACTTGAACTTGGCTGATGACACACATCAGACCTAGACATTCTCATGGGACAAGGACGGAAATGTCGATCTTCAGTGCTGTCAGAAATCTGACCGTCAATCCCATTTCTCAAAGCGTGGTCCAGGGCAACCAGCGCGAGAGTAATGTGATATGCTCGTTGAAGACGAGCGCTTTCCAGCGGGGGCCAGAATCCTAAGCACACATTCAGGTGGCTCTCACTCTAAAGTTCCACAAGGAACGGTCTGGAATCCCTGGGTCTGGTGGCGAGCGCCCACGTGCCCCTGGGCCGGCTCCATCTTCGGAGACGGCGGCTCCCCTGCGGCCCTGCCCTGCGCCCAGCACTCACAGCCAAGAGCTGGCGATCTTTCCTGTGAAGGCTCGGAGGATAAAGACCTCAGGCTGCGGGCCTCACGGTCTCAGCATCTCCGCATCCTGCTGCTGCAGCACACGCGCGGCCACAGAAACGTGCCGACGAGGGAGCGTGTCCAAGAAAACTGTTTACAAAACCTGGCGGCTGGCCAGTCTGGGCATCCGGCTGCAGCTGGCCAACACGTGCCTGGAGAGCCAGACTGACATGTGCATAGCTCGAGCAGACGTTTCAATGAGAAAAGGCATCTTTTGCCGTGCGGCCAGCCAGGATAGGATCGTGTACTGGAAAGTGTTTCTTCACGGGCCCGCAGCACACGTCACGTTCATAGTGGGGTCGGTCCCCCTCCCCGCTGAGCCCGAGGCCCCTCTATAGACTTGGGTGGCCTGACTGCTTCTGCCCATTGCTGTCTCTGGGGTGCCTGGCCACCTGGGCGGCCCCTGGGGCATCTACCCGCAATGGCGGCTGACGGGAAACCGCTTCTGGGATGCACGGCCGTGGCTGACAGCCTAGGACTTGTCTGGCCAGTGGGGAGCAGCTGCAGGGCACCAGCAGGCCCGGCGGGTCCCGCAGCCCCGAGCGTGCAGGTGATTAACTGCTTCGAC
>NW_011889055.1:209757-210629 GCF_000151845.1 Pteropus vampyrus | reverse complement strand
GCACCATTCCCAGTTGCTCCCGAGGCAGTGTCCCGTGTCCCTCTGGTGTGCCGCTGCCTGTAAGCACTCCAGTGCCCCCTGCCCCACACCCCACGTTAGGGTGCCAGGCCTGACGAGCACTGCCCGCCTTCTCGCACACTTCCGACTGAGCGTGTGCTCCGAGTGGAGCATGAAGCACGCCCCTGAACCGTGGGGACGGGCTGCCCTGGGGGACAGCGGCCGGCTCCGTTCGGCTCTCACCAGGGTGCCAGCTGGCGGCGTGCGCACGTCACTGGGGCCCCACGGAAACGTACCTATGGGGAAGCTGCTGAAAGCGCTGCCCGGCGAGGGCCCTTTGTGCAGCTCGGGCGCGCTGTGGGGCGCGGCAGCGTCCAGGAAGGGCTTCACGGCCGGCGGCTGGCACGGCGGCGGCGGCTTCACCAACAGGCTCGGGTCGAGCTGGCGAGACTGCTGCATCATTTGCTGCTGCACACTGAGAGGTCGACCCTTAAAACAACAACACGATTGAGAGAAACGGTGGGGTCTTCACCGGCACCCAGACTCCCCTCCTGGTTTCCCAGCTCTCGCCCGTCCGCAGGAAGGGTGCCAGTCTACATGGCCGGTCAGCGCGGCTCTGGGCAGACAGAGACGCAAACAGCGCGTCCCACGGGGCTTAGGGAGGCAGCGCATCATGCGGGGAAGTGGAGACCCACCTGCTGGTCTGGCTGCTGCCGGCTCCCAGAAGGCACACTTCTCTGAGTCTGCACCCTCTGCTGCTGGGCTAACAACCGCTGGGGGATGCAGGGCGGTGGTCAACACCATGCGCCACGGACCGGCACGTCCCGAGCAGTGTGCGGCTGGCCCCGCAGAGGCCCCGCCTCCCACCCTCCCGC
>NW_011889055.1:201836-208747 GCF_000151845.1 Pteropus vampyrus | reverse complement strand
CGGCCGCCGGGCTCGGCGCCGCGGCACGCGCACGAGAGCCCTCACTGCTGCCGCCGCCACTCGGCAGAGCGCACGCACTCACCTGTCTGACAGAGCCCAAGGTCTGCGTGCCCAGCCCCGCTACGGGGCCAAGGGCCTGCCCGGGCACTGCGCTACTGGGAGGCGGGAGCTTCACGCTCGGACCGGACAGAAACGGCAAGCTCGGGGGCTCATCTGCCACAGCGCTGTCCTGATGGGACGGACAGACAGGTGTGCAGACCAAGCAGACAGGTGCGGGGGTGGGGGGAGAGCCGGGCGGGACAGAGAGAAGTCACAGGACATTCCGGCACCGACAGGACACAGGCAGAAAACAGAAGAGGTCGGATTAGTGTTAATTCTAGAGTGCGTGAAGAGAACCGAACACATTTTGCGGGATCAGGAGGAAAACGGAAATGCAATCCCCACGCTCCACTGAGACACGAAAGGACAAGGAAGCAGAGACGTGGCAGGAGAACGTGGCGCTGGCTGCGACTGTGCGCTAAGCACCCTGACGCGCTGATGAGCAGGTGTGTGGCCGAGCACGGCGTGTCGGCCGCACGGGCGAGACGGGCCCAGCCACTCACCTTGTCGAAGTAAGGGCTGCGCTCCACGGGGGCGTCTTTGGGGGCCTGAGGCCGAGGGCCGGGGCCTTTGCCGACCGCGCGGTTGTAATCGCCGATGTTCAGGCCGTGCTTGTCTATCTCCACCCGTTTGTCCTGTAGCATCCCTAATAAATGCAGGACACCGCACTGTCAGCACCAAGGGCTTGCTTTTGGACACATTGCAGTGCAAAGAAAATGCTCCCAAACGGGAGTGACGTCTGCCCCGCAAGGACGTGGGAATGGGGACGCTCCGGCCTCTGGCAGGCCTCGCACTCGTCCTGAGTACAGGTGCGTTTGGCAGATACCACTGTTTCCCCCGATCGGTTAACTTGAAACAGACTCGCAAACGGAAGGTGAACACAGCTCTGGTCATCTCTCTTCTGCTCAGTTCACGAGAGCACAGTTTCCAATACCAGAAAAGCAGCAGCATGACACACCGCCACCCCGTAAGAGCTCCCTGCATCCCCAGCGCTGCCCGGACGCTTGTGCCGGGCGTGACGCCTGTAACTGCCGTCCTCTGCCAGCAGACGGGGAAGCCGGACGCCGGGCCCCTCGTCTGGCTTCTCTGCAACAAACACGACCCCTCACGGAAAGCCCCGGCCTGCAAAGTCTCCGCTGCTTAAAATAGCTGGCCCGCGAGCTACCCACCCCGGCCCCCAGCGAGTCTCTGCCGGGGATGCTGCTCTCTGCCCCTGCGCTGACCGATGCCCATTCTGGCCCCTAGCTGAGCTGGCCTCTTCGTGTTTCCTCGATGCTGGGGTATTCCTAGGCTTACTGAGCCCAAACTCCGAGAGGCTGAGTGAGTGACACCCCCTCCTCCAGACGTGCTCCCCCAGCAAGGCGTCTGCGGTCACTCCCACGCGCTGCGCCTCAGAGACAAGTCTTTGACTTCCCTCCTGCGCTCAGTCCCACGTCTTACTGCCTGCGAATATGCGTAGCCCCCGAATGCACGGGGAGACCAGGCCCTCCCCCAGCTCCCTCCCTCGTGGGGATCGAGGTGGCAGCTCCATCTTCCCCGCCACACCGCCCTGAAGCTGCGCCCTCCACCTCCCCGGCCCGCCTGGCCTCTGCAACTGCTGTCCTTCCTGAAGACGCCTGCTGCCGCCACCAGCCGACACTCCCCCTCCCCGCCGCCGCTGGGGCAAGCAAGCGGGAGAGGAGAAATCTTTAACAAAGGACTCTTAGAGCAGGCACAGTTTAGAAGTGTGGCTGGCTTCCTGAAGTCCTTGCTGTGTCTCTCCTCCGCCCGGTAGCCCTGAGCCGTCCGCAGAGGGGTCAGCAGAGGGAGCGGGAACTGCCCCAGCCTGGTCCCCTGGGGTACTGCGGGCCTGAGGCGAGCACTGGCCCCCACTGTCTGCCCTTCCTGTGCTCTCTGGAATCCTCACCCTTCCCCTTCCCTCCGACAGGCCGACCGTCCTGACTCTGACCTTGACACTGCACTTGCCCTGCTCCAGCTCCTGAGCGGCTGGCTCCAAGCTGCCACTCTGGCTCTGACTGGCCCAGGCAGAAAGGCCAGCCCCGTATTGACACTCGCTGCACCCCGGACAAACTGGTTCAACCTTCCCTTGACCCCAAGCCCCGCACCCCACTGGGCTAGCGCCTCCCGCCCGGTCCCAGTGTGGTGCTCCTACGGGCCTTGCCCAATGCGGCAGCCGGTCTCTATCTCATGGGCCTGCTGTGTTTGGTGCCTTTGTCTGTCCTCAGCTGCCTTCCAACTATAACCAAAACTGTTTTCCTGAAACATAAATCCCAGCCGTGTCACTCTCGCGCTGAGAATCCGCTAACCGCACGCTTTCAGGATGAAGTCCCCGCCCCAAGCTCCATGCGACACAGTGTCTCCCGGGTCGGGCAGCCTCGCCTCGGCCACCTCCCCCATCGCCACATCGCCACCATCAGGACCAGCTCCTCCCCATTCCACTACCTGGAACCACCTGCCGCTTCTCCAGTATGGCTCCGCACGGCCGCCCCGTACCTGGGCCTTCGCGCACACCGGTCCCCGAGCTGAGGCTGCACCCCAGACCTGGCCAGGTCGTTCCTCACAGGGCTCTACTGCAGCCGGTGGTGGCGTCACGGTGGCGAGCTCTGCAGTGACTGGCACCTGACAGGTAGACTGCAGCAGGAACCCAGGGCCCCTCCCAGTCTAAGGCCAGTGTCCTTCCAGCAGGCCGTGTCAGACACGGCTGTCCAAGGGTGAATGCGAGCCCAAGCTGACCTCGTCCCTTCTCACCTCCGGAAAGGTCCGTCTTATTGCTCTGTGTGTTTTCTTCTGGCGAGTCTCTCTGAAGTTGAGAAAAAGCAGCACGTTAGCAGACCTCAGCTTATCGACGAAAACAAAAATGAAAATGGCTTTATGTGCCACGACTGGTGAAACTGAAGAGGGTCACAGAAGATCATCTGTCCCTGCCTAACGAGAATGTTCTTTCTCAGTTAGGCTACGGGATCATGTTTACAGCTCAAACCATAAAAACAAAGACTTTATGGCCAGTCTTACTCTAACGTCGAGCTTATTCCTAAGGACTCAAAGATAATTTGCTAAGAAAACAACAAAAAAAATGAGATTAGGGAAGATCCGCAAACCAGCGTTCGGGGGGCGGAGGGGGGGCGGGGGCTGCCGGGAAAGTCACTCACCGAGAAACCGACGCTGGAGAACTGCTTGACGAACGGGGTCATCCACGCGTCCTCCTGCTTGCTGCCGCCCTTCATCACCCCCTTCGCGAAGGAAAAGAGCGGAAAACGCCGTGGCCGCCTCTGTTCACGTGGGCGTGCGACAGACTGATACGCTCTGAGACAATTCCCAGCCCTCACGTTTAGCCAATTTCTCCTCCGACCAGCTCTTAACAGAGCCGCTAGCGATCAAACACCGATGACGCGGTTTCCACTCCTTGCCCCGGTCCCCTGGCACGGCCAGGGTGTGCGGGGCCATCGGCACGGGGGGGCAGGCGCAGGGCCTCGGCAGCCCACCAGCAAGGGCTGTGTTCGGAGCGGTTGGTTACGATGTGGCTTTGTGGGAGCCTCACACCAAACACAGTAAACATAGCCACTAGGTTCTCAGGTTAGTCCCGGGAAACCAGCTTAACCCACAACTGAGTGACGCTGTGTGCTCTGCACAGGAGAACAGCGTGTGTCCACAGGGTGACGTGTTCTGAACGGTCAGTTTGCGCTGCCAAGAGCACAGAGCCCCGCGGTGCTGAAGCTGGGGCCCCTCCGGCTCTGAGCTGGCCGGGGGCTTGGGTGGGCATTGCAGGGCCGTGCCCGCCATTTCTTTCCAGGAATTCTACTCTTTGGTTCCATCGGGCTTCTACCCTCCTGAGCATACCCCGCCCAGGCGTGTCCCGCACTCACGCTGATGCTGCCTGGAGCCCCTCGTGCCCTGTTCCAGACGCTGGGCCCGAGGTGCTCCTGCTTCCCGCTGAGGGTCCCTGGAGCCCCAGCACCGAGCACAGCGCCTGGCCCCCAGCAGAGAGGGCCGTGCCCGCGGGGGGACAAAGGGGGAGAATGAAGAGGCTACGTACCCTCTCCCGCCTCCTTTTCTTGCCACTCAGACCCTGCAAGAAAAGACAAAGTCACATCACCGCACAGTCGGTGGGAGGGGCGTGGGGCCGGGCTGCAAGGTAAGCAGAAGTCCTGCTGTCGCCAACTGGCCAGGCGGCTGGCAGGACCCCGCTTCCTCCAGGCTCAGGTCCACCAGGCTTCCACCTCCGACGGTCACAAGGACCAAATCTCACGTGACAATACGGGACACCATGGATGGTGAGGCATTAGGCAACTTCAGCAAAATGGAAACATTTTAAAAATAAAAACGGGAGGCGCCAGGCTTAGAATCCCAGGATTAAAAGGGACACTGGCAGGGGGCTAGGTGAGCCACTGGCCACTCAATGCCTAGGCCCTCTCAAACTGGGTGGGGCTGCGTCGGAACGACCTGGGGGACGGGGCCCGCGCTGGAAAACGGTGCTCAGGAGGACCAGACCCCAGCATCCGGCACCACCTGTGAGGAAGCCCACGCGCTAGGCCTGCGGCTGTCACACTGGCTCTGTGGCAGGAGCCCCGGGAGGCCTGGGGTGCGGGCGGCCGCCCTTGTTACAAATGCCGTGGTTCCGATGTGTGGCCAGGGCTGGGAACGAGGCCGTCCACACAGACACAAAACCGAGCCCGGTGCGTTCCTAGGGGTGTTTGGCACAGGGCCTTTTGGGACGGGGAAGGGACAGAGAAGGTGGGTGGAGGAGGGTGACTGGGCACAGGAGAGGTCGGGACTCGGGGTGAGCAGGTGGAGTGGGTCGTGAAGGGGCAGTGGGCGGAGGGAGTCAACGTGGGGACTGTCCCATCTTCTTCCCACCCAGACACCCCGGCAGGGGTACCCCAGGCAGCCCCGGTGCAGGGAGGGAGAGGAAGCCCCGGCGGGAGAGGTGGGGAGACAGGAAACTTCATGTCTCATGCCCCACACAGGGGGCTCAGCCTCAGGTGCTGAGGGCCGTGCGGGCAGGACCGGGAAGGGCCCCGCTTCCTGTGGGCGGACTACCTGTGGAGCCCTAAGTTCCAAGGGCTCTTCCCCTGCAATGTTTACCTTGGACGACATCTTCTTAGTGTACGGCGGCCAGTTCAAAGATGAGTTAAGCTCTTGAGATGAGTTACCAGTCCACATCCCAATCTCCACGTCCTCCTCCTCCTCCCAGCCTGGGGGGCGGCTTGCGGGCAGCGGCATGTCGTCGCCGCACCAGCCATCTTGCATAGATTTGGGCCCTGAGCGTGGGTTTGTGATAAAAAAAAAACACTCGAACAAAAACAATTCCTTCTGGAGGACGCGCGTGCACTGGGGGCAGGGTGAGGGGGCGGCCGAGGCGCCCACTTCTGTTTCCCAGATTCGCAGGGCAGGAGCAGACACCGCACGCCGAGTCAGCCCACTAAACAGGAGCTATTCCTGTTAACGTGCCACCGAACATCTCCCGGGCTGCGCGCGCCAGGCGGGGCGGCGGCGGTGCTACTGCCTGCAGGGCGATGCACAGGGCACAGAGTGCGTGGGATTCGGGAGAGGTCGTTTTGAGGTACGTTTTCAAGGAGGGTGGCCAAGGAGCGGTGCCAGTCACAAGCAGCAAGCTCCCTTCTCTCCGCTCGGCCTTCGCAAGTCCTGTGCGGTGTCCCGCACGCAGCCCGTGAGGCTGTGACATCATCTGCCTGAGTGTTAGGCGCCCCCTTGAACTGTGCTCATTCTCTATAACGTTTAGGGGGTCCCCTGGAGCCTGAGCCAGCCAGTTTGGGTACGTGCCGCTGTGGCTGTCACATTCAGTCTCTCGTGTTGGAAAGCCTGAAAGGTGCTTGGTTATTTCCATATAATCTAATTTGGCAAAATATAATTTAGATTTGCTGAAGTATATGCAAATCATTAGTAGTTACAGTTCTAAGGAAAACGAGAAAGAGAGGGAAATTCAGAAAGATAAAAAAAGAACCGTGTCACAGGTGGCAGGACCTAGATGGCGAGAAGCACCCACGAGACAACACGTGGGGACCCGAGCAATGGCGGCGCCGACGTCGTCCGGTTACTCAGCGATGACGAGAGACGCCCAGTGCCGCGAGGGCTCCTGGGGGTGCCCGTGACTCACCGGGCTTGCCGAGGCCTTGCGGAGCAGCAGAGCTGGAGCCCCACGCGGGTGTGCTGGATGCCGCGGCAACGGGGTCCCCCCAGCTAGGGCCACTGTCCACGGGCCTGCCCCACGCAGAAGTGCCGTTATCCACAGTGGTGGCTGGCGTGGGGGGCTCCGCCCAGGGCTCGCCCCAGCCTGCAGAGTGTGGGAAAAGGAGTCGTCAGCACACGGCGGGTGGCGACGAGGGGCCCCGTGGGCAGAGGAGGGAGCTCCACGGTCCCTGCGCTGCCGGGGACGGACGTGCCCGTTTCGAGGAGCAGCGTCTCGCTGCCGCCATCTGAACAGCACGCGCGAGCACCCCTTCCCCGGGACCGGCCCCTCTGAACAGCCTGACGCGCACGTCACCCTCCTCTGAAGATGAAGCCAAGTCCTGGCAAGCCAAGCCGCCGAGCCGAGCGCAGTGCACTACGGCAAGGGACCGGCTGGGTGCCGATGGGCGCGTAGAGCTTTCGCCGTAATGCGGTCCCGGCAGCGGCAGGAAGCACAGGACCAGCGGCAGGCGAGCACTGCCTCCCTCCACGCGTGCGGGGCAGCGCTCCTCTGAGCCCGGGCGCCAGCATGCGCACCGTGCCCGAGAACCCAGACGCCCGCCCCTCAGACACACGGCGGCTGCCTCGAGGAATCAGACGTAACTTAACAAGGTCAACTACATCCG
>NW_011889055.1:192123-200174 GCF_000151845.1 Pteropus vampyrus | reverse complement strand
GGCGGGGCGGAGCCCTGGCCCTCCTCCTCGGCAGACTTCCATCCGTTCGTAAACCGCTGAGCACCGCTGCTCGCGCTGTCACTGGAATGCTGAGTGCCCGGCAGCTGGCCCCACTCCACGCCGGCTGGGTCGGCGCCCGTGCCCTGCACGGGAGCCGCCCAGCCTCTCCGGCCGCCTCCAGAACCAGGCCCGTTTCCGCTTGCCCACGACGCACTCTGGGAATGCGCGGCCCCGGGCTCCCACGCGCCGCCCCTCTTGCTTGTGTTGCCTTGGAAGTTGGCGCCCACCGGCCCGTTGGTGCCGGGCGGCATTAGAGTTGCGTTCACAGTGTCACCGTTAGCTTGGCCGTTGGGGCTCGCGCGCGTGTCTCCAGAGTAGCTGGCCCCGTAGGCGCCCCACGTAGTACCGTGCGAACCCCCGCCCTGGGGCTCTCCATTGCTGAGCTGAGGCAGGGAGGGGCCGTGCAGGGCGGGCGGGGCCGGGGTCTGAGGGTGAGGCCCCGTGCCCGCACGCCGGGCCCCCGCGCTGCTGGGTGGCTCGCCGCTCTGGGCTGGACCGGAGCTCGGTAAACTAGACGTTGCGAAGTGAGTAGTGTTATTTGGTCCGGCCGTTTCAGTGGCGATAGTCTGAGGTTGGCCACTGAACGAAGCCTTCTGTGTACCACTGACTTCAGAGTCACAAGTCTCCTGAAGGCTTCCCCAGGCCCCCGGGGTCGAAGAGGCCCCCGCTTTCGAGCTGACACTCTGGCTGCCGGGCGCCTGGCCCGCAGGGCTGCACTGGCCGCCGCCGCCAGCACCGCCCGCCCCAGGCCCCCTCGGGGCAAGGCCATTGCTCTCCAGCGCTGGCCAGGCACCGTGGTTGCTAGCTGGGTGCAAAGTGCTCGGACCCGGCCCTCCATTTGATGAAGGGCTCCCCGCGCCCCAAGCAGTCACTGCCTTGCTGCCGCTTTCCGACCTGCTGGCGGGAGCGTCCGTGGGGACCTGACATGTGCTTATGACGGCTCCGTGGGAGAACCCCCAGGGCGCAGTGCTGCCACCGCCGGCCACCACGAACTTGTTCTGGGGGCCCAGCCCGGGGCTGTCCCGGAGGCCGTCCCTCTCACCCGCACGCCCTGAGGCCATGGTGGCGGGGTGTCTCTCTGACTCAGAGCCGGAGGCAGAATCAGCACCCACACACTCTGAAGCCGGCTCTGGGTCTGCGCCTGGGACCGAGGGCCATGCTGCTTCTCCGGGGGCGTCGTTCACAACAGCGTTCTTACAGTTTGTGCTGGAGTCGCTCGGAGAAGACGCAGGGCCCCACTGCGAATTCTCATAATGGGATCCGGAATTATTGTGGTTTACGTCTAGAATAAAAAAGAACACGGTTTTATGAAGCGTTTGAACAAACGATGACTGTGACAAACACGTGGGGATCCTCGGCAGGGACGCGGTATGATACCGGGCGGTGTGCTGGCGTCCCGGGCACCCCTACACCCCGTGAGCACCCCCATAGGCAGGAGCTCCTCCGCGCCTTGCTTGCCACGTCCCAGGGGCCCAGGGGAGACCCCCGGTCGGTGCCTGCTGACGGGACCTCTCCCCCGGCAGCAAGTGAAGGGACGCTGGGGTCAGGAAGGGCCGGGCGGCACAGTGCACAGCCCACAGGGAGCGACCCCAGCTCAGGCTGCACGAGGACGGGGGGCAGGCCCAGGGGCAGTCGGAGGAGCGACCCAGGAGCCCATTCCCACCCTCCCTCCTAACAGCTTTTCCACGCGGCCGTTTCTGGGGCAGCAAGTCCCGGAACGAAAACGCCATTCCCATCACAGCCCCGCCCACTGCGCTCGCGCCTGACCGGAAACGCTGCACACAGGTGCGAACGTTCCGGTGCCAGTGTCCTTCGCAAAGGGTCACCTACACAGCCGCATTCACCAGAAGACAACAGAAAGACGGCCGGCTGCCCGGCTGGAGACCACGGGAGGATGGGCTACGCGTCGATGGCTGGTGCTGGAGCCCGCATGGCCAGGGACGGGCGCCTCGGCCTCTCGGGGCCGGCAGGGCTGGCTGGGCTGGTGCTTCTCGCTCGTTTATGAGGCTGGAGGCTGGACGCGCCTCGCAGGGGCCGAGCCGCAGACAGAATCACGTGCGGCGCTTGTAAGTGACACACGTGCTCGAGTCCTGACTCAGCCTCACGAGCCGGCCTGCGCGGGTCGGTGTGGCTTGTGGTCGGGGCGGCCGGCACAGCCCTCGGGCTCGTGGCATGCTGGCTTCTCAGCACGGTGCGCCGGCAGCTAAAGGGGATGCATGGGCACGGGCGGCGGGAGGACAGAGGCCAGCGCCGTGGGCACGGTCACGAGACGCACGCGCCTTAAACTTCCGGAAGTGACTGATTTCCACACCCTAAGGACCATCTTCCCACGCCGACAGAGTGCGTCACCTCCAGTGCCCACGAAGAGAGTTTTCCCCAGGGAACAGGGCGCCAGGAAGTCAGCCGTCTCCCGGGCAAAACGAGTCAACACGCCGGCCCCCACCCGACCGGCAACGCCTCCCACACCGCGGCCCGCCTGCTTCACGTGCACTTTTGTCACGGGGTCCTGCGAAGACCCCCGGACACTGGCAGACGCCGCGACGCCTCCTCCCGAAGGAAGAAAGAATAATCCCGCTTCTTGACTTCTCCTCCTCCCCGTGAGTCTCCTAAAACCTGAGATTTGGCCTTGCCCCCTCCTTTGCGCTGCAAATCCCAAACATCGGCAAGTCCCAAATCCGTCTGGTTTCCTCCAGATCCAAAACGACGCAGGCACCAGCGTCGCCTCCGCGTGGGCCGCAGCGCCAGCATCCCTGTTGCTACGGTTTGCTCTCCTGTGCGCACGCCCTGCCGTCTGCATGCAGCAGGAATTAAGAACACGAGACCGAGAACGATAGACAAAACCACCCGAGTGAAAACAAAGAAAGGGACGTGGGATGCAACAACGGAACGCCAGAAGCGTTGCCATAACAACAGGAAAAAGATGGGGACACTTGCCGTCGACAGTACTCGCCGACGTGCTGCAAGTACTGGCTGAGGAAACAGGACCCGGGGTGAGCTGGAGCGGGCAGGGAAGACATAAAGGAGGTCACCGTGTAATGCCCAGCAGTGTCCCTGCTGACCAGGAGCAACGAGAAGGCCGTGGAAAGACAGATCTGGCCGGGGCGGCCACAGAGGACCGCGGGGCGGCCTAGGGGAAGCGGGCGGAGCCCACGCAGCCTCGGGTGGCCTCGGGACCCGCGGTGGTGGATGAGTCCGCGAGGGTGGCCACGTGCTCCTGGATGAGGGAGCCGTGACAGTGTCTCCAGTGAGCGCGGCTCTAGGACACTGTGGCAGTCGAAGGCGCCGACTGCCCCATGGGGGGCACAAACACGCCAACTGGACAGAAGGGGCCCAGAAATGCCAAAGGATCTGTCAAAGGTCACATGTCAAAGGTCGGCATTTTAAATCGGTAAGTGAAAAGGAATATTCAACATTTTAAAAATGAGAACATTTTATATTTAAAAGCAAAGAAACCATAGGAGAAATGACACAGATTTGACCGCTCACAAAAAAAGTGAATATTTTCAATATCAGAATACGTCGACAGCAAGCGGCCCTAGAACACACGCTCTGCAAACCAGTTCTTCTGCAGAGCGGCCTTCAATGTCAGCGCCGGTCTCCCTCAGCACCTGGCCAGGCCCTGGTGTGGGCATGGCGGTGATCTGAATGTGTCTTTTGCTACGCGGTCCTCTGTATTTTAGGGAAACAGAGAGATGCCATCAGTAGTTATTTGATAGAATTCTACTTTTAACCTGGAACTTATCATGATACTTCAAAGAACCTAAAAGGCTATCTCGAAAACTGCGTTTGCCAAGGGTGGGTATGAAAACACTGTATGTAGCTCAGGCAGAAGGCTGAGCTGGGGAGCGGGGGCGCCTAGGCTAACAGCTCGAAGAAGAACAAGGCTCCACAGTGGTCACAGAACCGGAAGAAGACAATCTATTCCTCTGACAGACAAGGAAGCCAAAACCCGTCATTGCCAGCGACCCGGGGAGTGAATGCAGGGGGAGAAGGCGGCGGTCCTTAGGCTTTTCCCAGAAATAGCGAGACACAGAGAGGTTCCAGCCCTGGGCTATGGGCGGGAGGGGCCGCTGAGTTCCCTGGGGGCGATGCAGACTTGCGTGGCCTCATGCCTTGCTGCCCAGGAGGAGGCCACTGGGACAGTCCGCACCCTGCTCTCAAGATCGGCCTGGAGGACAGGTGGCTCTGGTCCCACTGCGAGGCACACTCAGCCAGCCAGCGCTCGGCGGGGCCAGGGCGAGCTCCAACAACACAAGGGTTTAGAGAGGACCGTGCCATCCGTCCAGGGAGAGCGAAGATTCGAGAGAACTCATGAGTTTTTCTTATTAAATGAATAGCACATAACAAACAAAACACTAAACGCTGCCTCCAGGACTTCCCATCTCTCCAGAGGGAAAGGCTCTTGGGCAGGAACGGCCCTTGGGTTCTGCCGCATTCCCCAGGGAGTGTGAGACGGACACGGGAAAACCGCACACGTGCAGCTTGAGCATCGCTCAGGCGAGGTGCTTCCTTCAGCCTCAGCCCGGGCCTGGCAGACTGTTTCCGGAAAGGTCCAATCAGAAATGACGCTAGGTTCTGCCAGCCAGCTGGTCTCTGTGGCAACTGTGGTGCCCATGGACACTGTCACTGCAGCCCGTGCAAAGGACGAAGCGGTGATGGACAGCCGCAAGCCACCTCTGCTCCAGACAAATGACAGAGGAGCACCGTGACCAAGGGGCACACGCATCCGGCTGGCTTCTGGTCTGAGACGGGGAGGGGGGTGGTGGGGACAGCTGCAGGCTTGACAGCGAGGGCCTCGGCCCGGCCGACGGTGGCAGCCGCGCAGACGCGACAGGAACGCTGAGCAGCATTTGGGGTGAAACGGCGGGGCATGGTAAACCAGCGGCCTGGGACGTCACGAAGCTGGACAGTCAGGCACGGTTTTAAGACCTCCGGGTGGGTGACGGGGGGGACGGGGCTGCCAGCCTCCTGAGTGACGGAAGCCAGAAGGAGAAGCTGGCATGTGGCAAGACGGGAGTTCAGGTCTGGAGTGTGAAGATGTCCAGGACACCCAGAACTGGCCCTTTTGAAACAGAGCCACGGGAGGGGACAAAATCTGAACACTGGTCACAGAACAGTGGAACAATAAAAGCTTTCAGAAGAAGAAAGTGAGCAGCAATAAAGTAGGCGCCTATTAAGATAAAAACGAAAAGCCTGTTTTCTGCCACGATTAAAATAAAAATGTCTGTCCCTGACATGCAGATCGGTGACCCTGGTCAGAGCCACTCTGCCCAAGCGCGCAGGATGATGCCGGGAGACCGAGGCAGGGTGTCCGTGCGGGAAGCGGCCGCTCCTCAGAACTCGGGGCGAGGCGGAAGGGGGCCTTCTGCAGCCTACGCCGGCCTCTCAAGGGCTGCACTTCAAAGGAGGGTGGAGAGGCGAGTGTGCGGGCCGCACCAAACGCACAGCCTGGAGCGGGCGGACGCACAGGGCTCGGACCCACGCAGGTCTCCGGAAAGCTCCACGCTAACGAGCTTTCATCAAAACAGACCAGTTCTTGGTTGGTCACCATTACAGCCCAAATGCCCTTGAACTTCCTTAAATAAAATCAAATGCAGGAGAGGCTACGAACAGTACCGCAGAAAATACCGCCCCGCCCCTCACCTGAAGAAATGTGCTCATCACAGCACAAAACTCTCGTGTGACCCCCTCTGTGACACCTCATCCCTCCCCGGTGGTAACCTCTCCAAGTGCTGTTCATCCTGAACGACAATGTCGTCCAGGGCGCTGACAAGGGGAGTCTCGGGACAGCTGGTGGGAGCCAGCGCGTATCGATCAGGGCGCTGCTGAACACCTGCTTTCGCTTGGAGGTGGCCCTGGGACCACGGCTGTACAGGGGGCCGTTCCTATCCTCGGGAAGTCACCTGTGGAAGCACAGACGGTGACTTGACGCGGCCGTGCGTGTGCACATGCGACGGGGAGGGCACTGTACGTGGGAGACGCAGAGGGAAAGTGTCTCCCACGCGTTGGGTGGAGGGGACGTGTGGGCTCGCTGTTCTGTGCAGACCCGCTGCTCCCTAGAGCACAGAGCAGCCAGCCCTGCCAGCCGGTACTGCATGGCCCGCAGGCCCCGCACCTTCCAGATCTGAGAAGGCGCCGGCGGTCTGCGCTGGGCTGACGGGGCCACCCTGCTGTCGGAGCACGTGCGGCACGGGCTCCAGAGCTCAGGAGACAAGGACTCAGGGCTGGGTGCCCAGCCCGCCACTGCGCTCGCCTGCCAGCCTGTGGAGGCATCTAGTCCACGACCTCAGCTTTTCAAGGCACCTGTCTTGGGGAGGTGCTGTCCCTGCCCCCAACCACACCGATGACCAAGAAACGCCCGATGTGAGGACGAGGGAGGGAGGCCTGTCCCGCAGTCATTCTCACCGTGAAAACCACGTGCACGTCCGCGGGCGTAGCGCACAAGTTAATTCAAACGTCCCTCGCCTCGTTAACTAGCTCTACTGAAGAAACGAGAAGCCGCGTGCAAATGCACGTGGACAGAACACGGGCCGTGCCCACAGCGGCACCGCGCGCAGCTCCACACAGGGCCCCTCGAGGGGCCACCACCGCCGCCCCAGACGCCACTCGCCGGCTGACCTCTACCCTGGAGTGGAGGTGACGCCAGCTGGCCCGTGAAACGAGGCTGCAGCTGCATGCGGAGGGCGACCACAGCGAGCAGCCTGCACGGGCCGTCACCACCCGGTCTACTAGCCCGGGGCCCGGCAGCCCTGGGGGCGCGTCACCCCCCCGCTCTGCAGACACCGGCCGTCTGGCCCGCGGCTCCACGTTGATCGTCACGCCTAGGAGTGCCACAAAGAAATCCCAACGGGAACGTGCGACTGCGGGTGGGCGGGACGCACAGACGCTTGCGAGGGGCACGCTCACATCTGGCTCGTCCGTGGATGTGTGGCCTCGCACGTGCACACGCCAGCACTCGGGGTCTAACTGCGGACCCGTCGGAGGCCTGACCCAACCTCCGTCTGACCCCACCTGACCCCACCTGACCTCCTCTGACCTCACCTGACCCCCACCAGGCCGCGCCCACCCTCTCTCACGAAGCCCTTTAGAAACGGGGATACCCTGACTGCTGTGCGCACGGCCCCTATGCCCACACCCCGGGCCCCTCGTCTGAGCGCATCTGAAATGCTCTGCCAGGTTTTGACCCGTGTTTGTTTTTAAGAAACGTGATTCTTACACTCTCGTCTCCATTTCCAAACCAGCACAGTTGTCCTTCCGCTTCCCAAACTGAAGATGCGCAGTCCGCACACACCGCCTGCTGCCCGCCCACTGCCCCGTCCATCTGGCTCACCGCCGGCCTGGCCCGTGGCGGGCGCGCGTCTGCTGTGTGACAGCCTCTCCTAGGGTTCTGACCGCATGCTACGCTGACGCCTCATGCAGCTTCCGACCTGACTTCCCAGAACAAGCTGCACGTAGTCTGTGACCTCGGTCCGTATCAGGGTGCTATGCCCGCACCAGACTCTGCTTCCTGAGGAGCGCAGGGGCTTCCGCAAGGCTCTCGGGGAAGACAATTCGGGCAGCGCCAACGCGTTAGGCACTAGGCCAGTTGCTTTCACGGCTGCAGAAGTGAGTCCTTGGAGCACCCTGCGGGCTGGGCACGACTGTCCCCATTTTGCAGACCAGGGAAGAGGGGCGGGCGAGCTAAGTGATTTGAGATTAAGTGGCGAGGGGCAGGGAGCATCACCTCGGGGTGGCGATTCAAGTCTGTGTCCTCCGAAGCAACAACGCGCTGCTCCGATCACCTACGCCGGAAAGAACACGTTTGTGCCCTCTCCCCCTCAGCCAGCACGGCCAGCACGTTCCTGAAGAACGGTTGTCACGAGCACAGCTTTGGAGTCAGACAGGTGCTGCTGTGAGCCCAGACGGTGCCCGTGTTGGCCGTGACACGCCACAACACATCGCAGCACAGGGAGCAGCCCCAGCCCTGCACACGCGAGCAGAGAGAGAAGGCA
>NW_011889055.1:189842-192073 GCF_000151845.1 Pteropus vampyrus | reverse complement strand
AACCAGCTCTACTGAAGAAACGAGAAGCCGCGTGCAAATGCACGTGGACAGAACACGGGCTGTGCCCACAGTGGCACCGCGCGCAGCTCCACACAGGGCCCCTCGAGGGGCCACCACCGCCGCCGCAGACGCCACTCGCCAGCTGACCTCTAACCTGGAGTGGAGGTGACGCCAGCTGGCCCGTGAAACGAGGCTGCAGCCACATGCGGAGGGCGACCACAGCGAGTGGCCTGCACGGGCCCTCACCACCCGGTCTACTAGCCTGGGGCCCGGCAGCCCTGGGGGCGCGTCTCCCCCGCCCTGCAGACACCGGCCGTCTGGCCCGCGGCTCCACGTCGATCGTCACGCCTAGGAGTGCCACAAAGAAATCCCAACGGGAACGTGCGACTGCGGGTGGGCGGGACGCACAGACGCTTGCGAGGGGCACGCTCACATCTGGCTCGTCCGTGGATGTGTGGCCTCGCACGTGCACACGCCAGCACTCGGGGACTAACTGCAGACCCGTCGGAGGCCTGACCCAACCTCCGTCTGACCCCACCTGACCCCACCTGACCTCCTCTGACCTCACCTGACCCCCACCAGGCCGCGCCCACCCTCTCTCACGAAGCCCTTTAGAAACGGGGATACCCTGATTGCTGTGCGCACAGCCCCTATGCCCACGCCCCGGGCCCCTCGTCTGAGCGCATCTGAAATGCTCTGCCAGGTTTTGACCCTTGTTTGTTTTTAAGAAATGTGATTCTTACACTCTCGTCTCCATTTCCAAACCAGCACAGTTGTCCTTCCGCTTCCCAAACTGAAGATGTGCAGTCCGCACACACCGCCTGCTGCCCGCCCACTGCCCCGTCCGTCTGGCTCACCGCCGGCCTGGCCCGTGGCGGGCGCGCGTCTGCTGTGTGACAGCCTCTCCTAGGGTTCTGACCGCATGCTACGCTGACGCCTCATGCAGCTTCCGACCTGACTGCCTAGAACAAGCTGCATGTAGTCTGTGACCTCGGTCCATGTCAGGGTGCTATGCCCGCACCAGACTCTGCTTCCTGCGGAGCGCAGGGGCTTCCGCAAGGCTCTCAGGGAAGGCAATTCGGGCAGCGCCAACGCGTTAGGCACTAGGCCAGTTGCTTTCACGGGTGCAGAAGTGAGTCCTTGGAGCACCCTGCGGGCTGGGCACGACTGTCCCCATTTTGCAGACCAGGGAAGAGGGGCAGGCGAGCTAAGTGATTTGAGATTAAGTGGCGAGGGGCAGGGAGCATCACCTCGGGGTGGCGATTCAAGTCTGCGTCCTCCGAAGCGACAACGCGCTGCTCCGATCACCTACGCCGGAAAGAACACGTTTGTGCCCTCTCCCACTCAGCCAGCACGGCCAGCACGTTCCTGAAGAACGGTTGTCACGAGCACAGCTTTGGAGTCAGACAGGTGCTGCTGTGAGCCCAGACGGTGCCCGTGTTGGCCGTGACACACCACAACACATCGCAGCACAGGGAGCAGCCCTGGCCCTGCGCACGCGAGCAGAGAGAGAAGGCAGTGGCCGCGGGGCGGCCAGAGGGGCTGCTCGCGGGGACCCCACACGTGGGGCGCGGAGTGAAGCCGGGTGTAAAGGCCGGGTCCGCCTCGCTGCGGAGACTGCTCATCGCCAGGATGCTCGTGTTTCCACGTGTGGGGTCCCATTCTGTCTGGCAGGAGATAGAGCTCTCAAAACAGGTTGATAAGTGACTGGACAAACCTAGCACTGGAACCATCGAGACGCGTCGAAACCCACTGGGCTCTGAGACACAGTAACCGCGTACTAGACGCATGTCCTGGCCCGCGGCCGCCACCAGCCGAGAACAGCCACCGCGAGGCAGCGGCCGAGCCCACGCGCTGCCTGAGCGGGATTGTCCCTGGCGGCAGTCTTCCCGTGGCACGTGACAGAGTGGGCTGAGCAAGTGATTTCTTGGCTCGGTGCCTCAGTTTCCTCTACCGACCCGTGGAGATGGGAAGTGCCAGGGCACAGGGTTGCTGAGGAGCTGTGACAATGTGTGGGACCACCGAGCAGCCACTGGGGGTGCACGACCTCAGCTAGCCTTGTGGTCAGTGTTGGCTACAGCTGCTTAGGAAGTGGGCAGCGCCTGGAGGGCGTGGGATTAAAGTGGTCATTTTAAAAGGGCAGTTCGCATGCGGGCACCACCTTAAGGCTCCCCATTCAAAGCCCCTGCACGGAACCTCGCCCTGCACCCAGACACCGACGGACACAGACG